>NC_057862.1:60754479-61054479 GCF_019393635.1 Dromiciops gliroides | reverse complement strand
AAGAGGATGCAGGGGGAGGGGAGATGTGGTAAGCCTCAGTGAAGGAGATCTGTCTACTGTGGGCCAGTCTCCCTCCTCCTACTTGCCTTTCTTCGTGCATCACCTCCTCCCCCAGTTCCCTGGAGCCTTAACCACCCTTCTGCACCTCGTACTGCCTCCGTAGGTGAGGTCTTCAAGACAGCTCCCAGAAGAGTGTGGGGGATTTCTGGGAAAGGGAGCTATATATGTAAACAGGGAGATAAGAGCTGCTGTCTCCACTACTCTAGACTTCCTCTTAGCAAACTCAAGGTCTTTCAAAATGTTCCTGAAGAAGGAGCTGGATTCCCCATGCAGAACAGCAGGACAAAGGACAAGGGCTGGGCAGAATATGACCTTCAGCAACTGTGACCTGGGCAGTGGGCTTTGACATCACCAGCTTTCTCGTGCTGTGGTCATTTTACTCCTTATCTCCTCTCTCCCTCTCAGACACCACATTCCCTTTTGCTTTCTCCTCCCTCCTCCTTAACCAAACCCTCCCTCAAGGGAAGATCTCTCCTTAATAAAGTCATACATTGGAATGAGTTTGAAGTCTTTTGTGAATGCCCTCTTAGAGGAGTTGGTATCTCACACCTATCTCTGATACTGAAATAAAAAGCTTTGAGCCAATGGGGAAGGGCACCATTTGAGCACTGGTTGGGGACAGGAACAGGGAGTTAATTGGAAGAAAGTTTCCAGTTTTAGGGATGAGGTGGCTCTTCATTTTAGCCCCACAACACACAGGAGTTGGGAGAGGTTCTCCCCAACAAAGAAGCCTCTCCCTCCCTGCAAATCTAGACACCCTCCCACCCCACCCCTCTCCCCCAGGCATTCAATCAGCTTTTCCTTCTGGGCTGATGCTGTTTCCACCCACCATGAAACCTCCTGTTTCTTACAGAATCCCTCTGAGGACCAAGAGGACCTGGGGCTGAGGGCAGCAGTGACTTCGCAGCTCTTTGGATAACTCCTCCCCACGTGGCTGATATTTCATCCACTTGGATACATGTTGGAAAAGGCTGTCGTGTAATAAATGTGTCTGGTACTGTGAACTTGAAGACTGTTGTACTGTTGCAGCCACAAGTCAGACGCTTCTCTTTTTATTTTGCTTAGAACACCCCAGCAAGGAAAACTGCCCAAAATGAGGAGGTGGAAGCAGGAGACCCAGATGGGAGGAAAAGGGTGCTTTGGGAAACAACTGGCCCACAGGAAACCATTGGGTACCTCAGGGGTAAGGAAACTCAGGAGACCCCTGGGTGCTCTTACTGTTGGATTCCAATTCCTAGAACAAAGGGACTTACCCTGAGTTCCTTGAACTTAAAAAAAAATTATAACTAGATTTCAATATAAACACAAGTATTTAAAACATTATTCTGGACAGGAGGGGGTCATAGAGTCAACCGGACTGCCAAAAAGTGGTCCAATTAAAGGCCCCCTGCATAAAAGGAAGGAAGCTTTAGATACACAAAAGGTAGTTATTTCTTGGAGACTAGGAAGGGAAAGTATTGAAAAGGAGAAGAGAATTGGAAAGGAGAGAAAGGAAAGGTAAAAAAGGGAAAGAGAAGAGGGCAAAGAGGTTGGACAAGGCAAAGGGTGGCAGGTCTCTGATCTGTCTGTGTATCCTTGGGTAAATATCTCTGGCCAAGTTTCCCCATATGTAAAACAAGGTGGTTGAATCAGGTGATCATTAAAACTCCCTAACTTTAGTTCATTTACTATAGTAATCCAGTGGTTCAGAACATTTTTTATTCCTCAGTCATCTTGAAACAACAACAAAAATGGGTACTGAACCCCATGGATAATTTAACATTTGTAATAATATTCTTTAGATTCATTTATTAAGTACTTATAATAGCTACAGTGATAACTCCCCCCCACCTCCACCCCAAACTAAAATTTGTATTATATAATTCTATAATCCTGGAAACCCTAAATATAATTTTTTGTATTTCTAATCTTTCTAATAGTATTTTATTTTTCCCAATTACATGTAAAGATAGTTTTTTTGTTTTGTTTTGTTTTTTTGCAGGGCAATTGGGGTTAAGTGACTTGCCCAGGGTCACACAGCTAGTTAGTGTTAAGTGTCTGAGGCTAGATTTGAACTCAGGTACTCCTGAATCCAGGCCTGGTGCTCTATCCACTGTGCCATCTAGCTGCCCCCAAAGATAGTTTTCAACATTCATTTTTGTAAGATTGAGTTTCAAATTTTTCTTCCTTCCTCCCTTCTCTTCCCTCTTTCCCAAACAGAAATCTGATATAGGTTATATATGTACAATCTAAATATAAAATTAAACTGTAATTATATAATTACAAATATTTTGAGACATTTTGTAAGAATTAAAAGTAATCCAGGGGCAGCTGGGTGGTGCAGTGGATAAGTCACCAGCCCTGGATTCAGGAGGACCTGAGTTCAAATATGGCCTCAGACATTTGACACTTACTAGCTGTGTGACCCTGGACAAGTAACTAAACCCTCATTCCCCTGCAAAAAAAAAAAAAAGTAATCCATCAAGATCACATGTGCTTACTATTTTCTGCAAAACTTCATATTAAATTCCTTTATTTTATAAACTTACTTGAATAGAAATCACATTCTAATGAACTGTTACAACCTGGAGACTATTTAACATAATATTATAATCACACATAAGCTTACATTCAATGTTGTACATTTTAAAATTTAAAGAAAGGTTTGCAATGTCTGGCTCAACACCAGACACAATCTTAAATTTGTTTCCACATCAAGTTTATTTCTATATTTTGATTTAACACAAGAAAGTGAAAATGTTCATTCATGCAAATATGTACAGGAAAGGGTAGATAAGTTTACAAGCTCTTACTGAGAACTGGAAATTCATTTTTTATTTTCAGCCAGAAAACATACGGGACTGTCATTTTTAAGTGATGTTTAGTCTAAAATCCATTGATATATCAATTAAATTTTCTTTTTCACCCATTATCATTTCATCAGTCAGACATAAAAGACATATCAAATGTGTCATGAATTTGATGAAATATATTGGAAATTATTCATTGAAAGTCACTTTTGGCTCTTGGCACAGCCCCCAGGGCGGGGTAGCGGCAGGTGTAGCTCCGCTCGGGGCACTACCGGCTGACACCCAGGTCAGGACCCCTCTGAAGCGTTCCAGGATCCTGAGGATGGCGCTCACAGGGGCCTTGGAGGCACCGTCCGAGGGAGAGCCGGACCATGAGAAGCCATTTTTGCTGAGGGCGATGCAGATCGCCCTGGTGGTGACTCTTTACTGGGTCATCTCCATCTCCATGGTCTTCCTGAACAAATACCTGCTGGACACTCCCTCCCTCCGCCTGGATGCGCCCCTCTTTGTCACCTTCTACCAGTGCCTGGTGACTGTCCTGCTCTGCAAGGCCCTCAGCCTGCTGGCCACCTGCTGGCCGGGCACCGTGGACTTCCCCTCTGTGCGGATGGACATGAAGGTCTCCCGGAGCATCCTGCCCCTGTCCGTGGTATTCATTAGCATGATCACCTTCAACAACCTCTGTCTCAAGTAGGTTGGAGTGGCCTTCTACAATGTGGGCCGCTCACTCACCACCGTCTTCAATGTCTTACTTTCCTACCTGCTGCTCAAGCAAACCACCTCCTTCTATGCCCTGCTTACCTGTGGCATCATCATTGGTGGCTTCTGGCTTGGTGTGGACCAGGAGGGAGAAGAAGGCACCCTGTCGTGGGTGGGCACCCTGTTTGGGGTGCTAGCCAGCCTCTGTGTCTCCCTCAATGCCATCTACACCAAGAAGGTGCTGCCGGCAGTGGACGGCAGCATTTGGCGGCTGACCTTCTATAACAACGTCAACGCCTGCATCCTCTTCCTTCCCCTGCTGCTACTCTTTGGGGAGCTGCAGACCCTGGCCGTCTTCGACAAGCTGGGCAGCGCCCACTTCTGGGGCATGATGACCCTGGGTGGGCTCTTCGGCTTTGCCATCGGCTACATGACAGGCCTGCAGATCAAGTTCACCAGCCCCCTGACCCACAATGTGTCAGGCACGGCCAAGGCCTGTGCCCAGACGGTCCTGGCAGTCCTCTACTTTGAGGAGACCAAAAGCTTCCTGTGGTGGACAAGCAACATGATGGTGCTGGGTGGCTCCTCGGCCTACACGTGGGTGAAAGGGCTAGAGATGAAGAAAGCCCAGGAGGAACTGATCCCTAAAGAGAGCGAGAAGGGCGAGATGGGCGTGTGAGCCCTCCCTGCCCTGGTCAGAGAGCTTGGGATGAGGCTGGGGGGTCAGAGGGCAGGAAGGAACTCTCTGGGGGTGGGGGGGGACAGCAGAGCATATGAAGGCGGACAGATGTGGTCTGTGGGGGCAAGATCTTTACGTGGGGCACCCAGAGAGAGTGGCTGCCACAATGAAGGAATCCGGAGGCTGGTCCGGAGCTCCTGTGTCAGCAGACCCATTTCTCTAGTGTTTTATGGTTTACAGAGTTCTTTCCTCACAACGGCCTTGTGCAGTTGGGCACATGTTATTGTACCATTTTACAGGTGAAGAAACTGAGATTCGGGAATGGTGAGAGGCCACTTGGCCGATGTGTCGAGTCTTCTGAGAATTTCTCTCACCGCTGCCTGAAAAGAGGCATCAGTCTCTTTGTAAGGAGTAGCCAAAGATTGCCACGTGAACATCTGCCCCCCTCCCCTGCCTCTGGGGTGTTTGTAGACCCTGGAGGAGGGGTCTTCTTTGAGAGGAGTAAGCAGAGAAGGGGGTTATCTTAGGAACCCCAAGCCAGAGGGATGGGCCCTCCATCCTGCTCTCTTCTCCCATGGAGGATGTTGTGCCTAGAGGCTGTCAGTAACTATTGTAAATGTCCCCACTGGTCCCTGGGAACCTCGAGTCAGGAGTGGGAGGCAGATGTGGATGTGCCCATAAACAGAGCCCTCGTCCCTCCCTCACATCCCCATTCTCCAAAGCCCCCGAAAGCTGGTGCTAAATTTGCTGTCCCTGTCCTTGGCCCAAATGGAGAACAGTGGACCACCTGCCCATTGATGCGTGAGTGACTGAGAAGTCTGGCTAGGTAAGGACAGGGAGGCCATTCCCCTGCAGAACCATCCTTGGTCTCAGCCCCTGGCCTTGATGTGGGGAAGGTCAAACTCACTCCTCAGCCCTTGGCAAGTATTAGCCCCTTGGCCCTCCTTCGGTCTGCTGAGACATCCATCTCCACCAGGGTCCAGCCCCAAGCTTGGGTTCCAGCACGGATGAAAGTCCTGCAGCTGCCCGTATCTGCTCCCAGCCACAGCTCCCGGTGATCTGTCTCTAAGGTGACGGGTTAGCTGGGACTTGCAGTCACCGTGACCTGTGGGCAGGTACCTGCTTGAGAAACCTCTGACCTTGGTCTATTGCTCACTTGTTTTCTAGACTGGGATTTGGTAAGGGAGGCTCCTCATGTGAAGAGACCTCCCCCAAGTCCCAGGCGAGAGACACGTTTGACCTTACACTACCATTCCCTTGTCACTCCACCCCCAAATTGGGAGATCTAAATGATGCCTTGAGTGTTTCAAATAAGCCAGGAAAATGTGACTTCTTTCTTAATGCTGCTTATCCCCAAACAGGGGCCACAGGGCCCATCTATCACCTAGAAGTGAGGAGGGCTTGGGATTGTCAGTCTTCTCTGTCCACCCCACCCTCTTTCCTCCACATGATAAATATTGGCTTGACTTGTAATATGATTTACAAAATGCTAAGTGTGAGGGGCATTGTATCCTCATACTTTGAGAATGAATGTTGGAAAGGGGTGAAAGATCTGCCATGTACAGGTGCTTAATAAATACTTGATTGATTACAAAAAAAAAAAAAAAAAGAAAGTCACTTTTGGGGGGGGCGGCGGGACAATGAGGGTTAAGTGATGCTCAGGGTCACACAGCGAGTAAGTGTCAAAGTGTCTGAGGTCAGATCTGAACTCAGATCCTCCTGAATCCAGGGTCGGTGCCTTATCCATTGCGCCACCTAGCTGTCCCTACAGGATCAGTTCTCATATGGGTTTAAGGCTCTATCATGGGTCTTCCAGCAATTTACCTTGCTCAGGATTTGCTGTTGCACATGTAATGCCACGGACCTCTGACCTCAAATCCCAAGATTCATAACTTGGGATGTTCTATTGTATTTTATTAAGTATTTCACAATTAATTTTGACATGATTCTGCAGCACTCAGGGTGTTTGACAGGGTCAGGTTCAGTGCCTGGGTCTTCTCTCCCCATTTTACAGAATAAAAGGAGATCCCACATATGGAGATAGGATTTTGAGTCAATATTTTATACTGAGGGGGGCAGCTAGGTGGCACAGCGGATAAAGTACCAGCCCTGGATTCAGAAGGACCTGAGTTCAAATCCAGCCTCAGATACTTGACACTTACTAGCTGTGTGTCCCTGGGCAAGTCACTTAACCCTCACTGCCCTGCAAAAAAAACAAAAACAAAAAACACACAAAAAACAACAAAAAACCAAACAAATACTTTATGCTGAGACCAATATTTTAATTTACAAAGCACTTTGCTGACAGCAGCCCTGTGGGATGGATTAATAAAAGCATTATTCCCAGATGAGAAAACTGAGGGTCTGAGAGTTTAAGTGACTTGCTAAGTGACTAGACAACTGTTAAGTGTCCCAGAGCCAAGATTTTAACAGAAGTGTGCTGGCTTCAAATCCCTGCACTCTTTTTGACAGAAAACAGAAATGGATCCCAGCTGCAAAGATCTTATTGTGGCTGGTGCCCCCGTCTTTTTTCTTGTGGGACAATGGGGGTTAAGTGACTTGCCCAGGGTCACACAGCTAGTTAGTGTCAAGTGTCTGAGGCCGGATTTGAATTCAGGTCCTCCTGAATCCAGGGCTGGTGCTTTAGCCACTACACCCCCTAGCTGTCCCCACCCAGTCCTTTTTCAAGGGTCGCACTCCAAACCAACACAATATTTCACATGTGATCTAACCAGGGAATAGGATCCATACAACTCATTCTGGACCCTAATATGTTCATGAATGAAGACTAAGAAAAAAGCTGGCTGTTTGGGCAAGCTACTTGTCACTATCATGGACTCATTTTGAGCTTGCAACCAATTAAACCTGCCTCCTCCAATTTTTCTTTTCATTTGAACTACTATTCATCTAGGTCCTTTCTTATCCTTTAGCTGTGAAGTGATCATGAAAATCTAAGAATAGGATTTTACATTTATTGGTTTCAAATTTCATCCATTGGGTCCGATTCTTTCATCCAGTGTATTATGCATCTTTTTGTGGTGGGTTACCTGTAAATTCAATAAGCATAGACCAAGGGGCAGCTAGATGGCACAGTGGTTAAAGCACTGGCCCTGGATTCAGGAGGACCTGAGTTCAAATCCAGCCTCAGACACTTGATACTTACTAGCTGTGTGACCCTGGGCAAGTCACTTAACCCCAATTGCCTCACCAAAAAAAAGAAAAAAAGCATAGACCAGTTTAGCAAACTTCATCTCATCCACGTGTGTAAAGTTTGCTAATCCCACTGTCCTCGTGGCTGATAATGGTGAAAGGGGTTTCAGTATAGGCCACCCCAATCTGGAGAGTGACTACCCCTAAGGGCCATCTCTCACTCAGTCCCTATGAATATTCTCAACAGACACAAGAGCAGAGGACAAGGAGAGTAGGCTCTGCATTAGGGTACACGACTTACTATATACCTGAACTCCTGTGATTATTGTGTGTTTAAGGGACCGTGGGATAAGGGTACTGCATGTATTCACATGCCTGTGAGTAAGAAACTGTTTAACTCAGTGTCCTATCATCTCCAGGATCAAATGTCAGAACCTCTGTTTGACATTCAAAGCCCTTAAAGCCTGACCCCTGCCCTTTTTTCTTACAGTTTTCTTACACCTGTCTTGGGCATTTCCACCAGTTGTATCCCACATGTAGAATGATCTCCTTCCACATCCTCCCCTTCTATGGGAAGCCTTTGACCAATTAATGCCGATGGCCTGCCTCCATTGATCCTATCCTGCCCATAACCTGTCTGTATGTGGTTTTTTTCCATGTTCTCTCCCCATGTAAGCGGTATGTCCCCTTGAGAACAAGAACTGCCTTTTACCTTTTTTTGTATCCCCGGCACATACTATATGCTTAATAATAATCTTCTGGTATCTGTGCTATTCTCTATGGTTGCTAAGAGATGACAGCCAGTGGTTGGGTGTGGGACCAAGCAGCAAATTCTTCAGTGTCCCAGAAAGTAATCTGATTCAATAAACACACAGTAAGAACCCCTGACCTAGACGAAAAGATGGAAGTGAAGGAGGAGCCAGTCAATTCTTTCTGTTTGTTCCCACGACACCATCAGCCTGGGTTAGTCCTGTTTCTTGGCTCTGACTTTTTTTTTGGGCGGGGAAATAAAGGTTAAGTGACTTGCTCAGGGTCACACAGCTAGTAAGTGTCCGGATTTTAACTCAGGTCCTCCTGAATCCAGGGCCAGTGCTTTATCCACTGCGCCACCTAGTTGCCCCTCTTCCTGACTTTTGACGCTGAGCTTTCCATGTCTTGATCCTCTCCTTAGAGGCGATGCAACTGGCTTGCTGGCTTCCCGCAGACTTCCTCATCCCACCCAACCTTTATACATCATGCTTTCAGTCTTGCTGCTCTGCACCTGGACTTTGATCCACCACCCTTCGTATCCCCACATTGCCACAGTGACACTCCATTCATGTCTCCATTAGCAATATTGCAGTGCCTGCATTTGGAGAGTGAGCCCTTAGTCTCTTGAGGAAACAAAACATAGTCCCCGTGGACGACGACACACCCTTCCCACTGTGAAGGTGGGTTTCTACTTTAGCTCTGATGTCTATCCTCCAGGCCTCCTTTTTGGAAAGAAGCCTTAGCCCCTTTCAACAGCGAATCTGCCCCACAAACTCAAAAGCAAACCATACACCGCAGCCAGCTTAGAAGAGAGATGGCTTTAATTGGATAACAGCTTTCAGCTAGACATTCAGGTTTAAGGCATACATATCAGAAGAGAAGGCGCTTCAGTTGTCGCTAGCAGCTGCTGCTACATTCTCATGATTTGTGCATTAAAGGTACAGTACACAGTCTCCACGTAGACTTTAAAAGTGTTTGGCAATGACAGTCATTGTGACACATTCCCTCCAGACTACGTTTAAATGCCTTCCTACCCCCTTCACAAACATGCCCCCCCTCCCCAGAGAACCAGTCATCCCTTGTACCAGAAATGTTTGTGGCTTAAAAAATTTTTTTAAAAAGACATGCGTAGAGCAATGGCTATTTTTTAAAAAGTAAGCATTGCTTCAAAACACAATTAAAGAGTCTAAATGAAGCCAACAGTCTCAGAACGTGCAACAGGAAAATGGGACTATGGGAGGCTCTGAGGGAGGAAAGGAAACAAATTATCTACTTCAAGAAGCAGAAAGCTGGTGGCCACAGTGATGGATGGGAAAAAAATATCCTGAGAAAGTTCTAAAACATCTATCAAAGTCCTTCAGGGTGATATGGCATTAGGGAAGGGGAAGGGATGGGATGAAGAAGGGTATCTACGATGGATGTTTTGGCATCCACTTCTCACTGGAACATCTACAAAGGTCTGGGTTTTCTTTTTTTTTGGGGGGGGGGGAAGGCTTCTTTCCTTTCCCTCTTCTTGGTCAGAAGGCAAACACACGGGCTCAGTCGTTGCCTCCACATATCTTCAGCAGGATCTTCCGGTAATCCCCGGAGGTATCTCCCTGGCCACAGAAACCGAAGGAACAAGTTAGGCAAGAAAAGAAGAACCCTGTTTCCTGATTTCCTCACCTCAAGGGCCCCAATTTTGAGAAGCCACCCCTCCAAGCCCCAGCAGGATCTTGCATGTGCCAATGGAGCTAAACAGTATCTCCAGCAGGCCAAGGAGAGTGCCCTGGAGTCATTAAGAGCGGGCAAAGCCAAGATTCTTGGGGGTTTGGAGGCATCCAGGTCATGCTGGGGGCAGATGGCAAGTCAGGAAAAATGAGCCCCCTGGCTAACCACTAGAACAACTCTGCCCATCTATCCCTGCCCAAAGATCAAATCCTTCTGGAGCCAAACAGTAAATCTGAACCAAGTGCCCAGCTAAGTTTTTTTTAAATTACAAACTACATGTTCTTTGATATTTTTTAAGTGGCATCAAAGTAAGTAAATTATGACTTGTCCCCTGAACACAAAAGGTTATCCTACTAAGGAAGATACTTAGAATAATAATTATTCCTTATTCTGGTATTACACTTTAGAGGATTTTTAAAAAGAGCTTTTGCATTTGTCAAACCAATGGTTCCCAATCCTTTCATGCAGGAAGATTCATTTTCAAGGGCAAAATGGATCCCCACACAGTAGTACTTGTATTATTGGTCAACACAACAAGGACCCATAATTTCACCGGCATAAGAACCCCCTTATTGGACAGACCATACACAGCTCATCTATCCTTTCTAATTTTAGAGGGTCACCTATGGCTTAAAAAATTGAGGTTTACATCAATAGAGGAATTTCAACAAAATCCTTTGCTTCCATTTACTGGATAGGGTTGAGAAATGGGTACCATGATTTAGGAAGTATAGCTAAAAATGTGTTTCTTCCATTTTGAATGTATGTATCTTTGCAAGGTATTGTTAATAAGGTATGGTTAATAACCAAATATCAAAATGAACTGAAGCTAGACCTAGACCTTTGACCTTTTCTATCTCAGTTTTTAATTAAAAAAAGTTCATTACTACTATGTTTAAATTGATATATACTTAACAGGACAAGCTATAAATAGCAGGTTCATAGTTCAATCCTCTTCTTTCTTTCCTCTGTCTATAGAAATACCTGAATTTGTTGATGACTTGTAAGTTTCCCTCCCTTCTATATACAGAGGCAGAGGGGGATGAGAGTGGGTGTGGCATGCTGCATATACTGTTAGACTTGTTTGGTGAATGTTGATAATGTGAGTTTTGTTCAATTCCCACCCCCCTCCCCACTACTTTCTTTGTTAGAAGGGCTGGGTAGAGAGAGGGTAGAGAAGGAAGGAGTTATTTATTTGGAAATGAAAGTGATATATAAACAGTATAACAATAAACACTAAAGCATGAGTCAACTGAGGTTCAGAAAGTTCAATGGTGGGGCAGCTAGGTGGTGCAGTGGATAGAGTACTGGCCCTGGATTCAGGAGGACCTGAGTTCAAATCCGGCCTCGGACACTTGACACTTACTAGCTGTGTGACCCTGGGCAAGTCACTTAACTCCAATTGCCTCACCAAAACAACAACAACAAAAAGTTCAATGGCTTACCCTGGGTTTCAAAATTAGTAAATGTCAGAACTGGAATTAAAACTCAGGTCTTTCTGACCCCCAGCCTGGTACTCAATGCTTGCTATCATTAGGCGGTTTCCTCTTTACTGTTTCTCAGACACGTCACGATCACTCCTGCCTCTAGTACGTTGCTTAGACTAACCCCTCCATGGTTCTTCCCCATCCACTCCACCTATCCTCTCCATCCTTGAAGGCCTGACCCAAGTTCTACCACGGAAGGGCCTTCTTCAGCTGCTCCCAACCTCTCCGATGTCCTCTCTGGTACTTACTCACTGCCCAAGCAGACTGTACCAGAGTTTAGCACTTAATTGTTCCATGATTTCATCTGTTTCATCACCTGTTCTGGGCACCACAGAAGATGCCCAACCAAGACTTGGAGTGACTGTTCCTCACAAAGATAGGCTGGTGCAGGTGGCAGGACAAGGACCACCACCCTATCGAAAGGCAGGATGGCCCAGTGGAAAGAATTCAATTTGGGGACCAGGCCAACTCCCAGCTCTGCCACTCACTGCCTGAAGGACCTTGGGAAATCAATTTATATCTCTAGGAATGGGCTAAAGGACCTCAAAAGGTGAAAAGTCCCTTTCAACTCTAAGGCTCTGTGACTCAAATTCAATCCACTAGCATACCAAAGAGACAAACTGATCATTAAAGAGTAAGAGGTCAATGAATCCCTATGAGAATCAATTACAAACAATATGGCAGAAGGTATGGGTATTGTTCCTGATTGTCAACCTCAACAGGAGTAGGAGTGTTTCCTCATTGGATGAGTTAATTTAAGTATTTAGTGACATGACTTGTAGCTCTTTGGGGAAATATAAAAAAAAATCGGGTGGGGACCCTGCTCTCAAGGAGTTTATATCTTATTTAAAGAGACAAGATATTGATGATATCTGTATGTGGAACTGCATAATAACAGAGCAATGTATATAGTAAAGAACTAAATTGTGAGGTTTAGACCTTGAGTGGAGAGAGAGAGAGAGAGAGTGTAAGAGGAGGGAGAGAGAGGGAGAGACAGAGAGAGACAGAGAGACAAGAGAGAAAGAGATCACAATTTACCCCAGTTAATTCCCCAACTAAAAAGTCCTCCTTACCGTAATGTCATGATATAGACTCTTGCCATAGAGCCTCTTATACTCAGCTCGGATGTCAAGCAGGTCAATCTCACTTCGAGACACCAAGATCCGGATGAGAGTCCTGTCTTTTGTTCCTGCTCCCTGCAGAGTCACCAGAAAAACACGAATCAGTATCTTTGATCTCCCCATCCCACTTAAGAGGAGTTAGCCTATTTGGAAGTGGAATGATCTGATAAGACATATTCAGACTTCTGTTCTCAGCCTGACAGTGGGGGGGGGGGGGGTCTGTTTACTTCCCCTTTTCTGAGGATGGCATGACAGCCACTGGGCACGACAGAGCGTGACCACCATGTGGGGAGGACCTGATTTCTGGCCCACAGAGGGACACATCCCTCCCAGCTACAACTAATTCATTCAGGTCTTCTCTGGGCACAATTATTAGGCTAAAAGTGACTTCTGTTCCAAAGCCTTGCCGTGAGTGTACCCAACGGGCAGAACTGTGGTTTCCTTGACATTTCCCGGATGGAGTAGTGATTAGTGATGGGTTTGGGAGTCCAGAAGACATGAGTTTGAATCCTGCCCCAGATACTGTGATTCTAGGCAAGTCACTTAATTTGTTTTATTTTCTTCAGCTGTAAAATGTGGAATAATCATTGCAGCTGCCTCCGAGGGTTGTTGTAAGTAAAGAGGCTTTGGAAACTTTAAAGTGTTATATTATTACTATCATCCTCGTCCTTATAATTACCATTACCATCACCGCTGTGAGCAAAGGTCCTTAGAGCACACGTACCCTCATTGCCTTGTTGAGTCTTTCGGCAAAGAAAGCTGGAGTGTTTTTGAGGCACTTGACTGTAACAGAGAAACACAGCTTCATGAGATTATCGATCTATGCAGGGGCTAAGAAACAGCAATTTAGAACCTGTTGGGAGGCCTGAAGCATCTAAACCACTGTTTCATTCATCCCAGGTCTGTGGACCTGGCATGAGGCCATTTTCTTCTACTCCTCCAGAGTCTGACTTCCCATAACCCACCACAAGGATCCCACAGTCCCAGTTCCACGGCTTCTTGAAACAAAGGTCATGCAGATGCCTCAATCTGAGCCCAACTTCTTATTCAGGAAGGCACTTGGTAACCAACCACTGATGAAAGGCAAAGGAAACTGAGCATTTTATGCATCACTCATTGTTTCTTTCTAAAGGAACACAGATGTTCATGAAAAAACCACTTAGGTGGAAGACAAGGTGAAGACACCAACTGCAAATGATGTTCACACAGAAAAAAGGCAGCAAAGCATGGAAGGAATGTTTTCAGAGATGCTTCCTCACTCAATAAGCCACAAACACCATGGGAAACACACAGAGAAATTAGTGGGGATTACCCTGCATGTGATCCAGAAAGCTTCAAGAAAAGCAAATTGAAAAGACAGACGTTATTTTTCCAAGTATGCCTGAAAGGGCCATTTGTAGCCCCCTGAGGAGACAGAGAAATGTGGACTGTAAGAGGGAAGGAGAAGGACAGGAGCAGATGCCAACCTTCTTGAGGAGGAGCTACAAGAGGTTTTAGGGAAATGGGGTGAAGGTGGGGGTGGCACCACGCTTGGAGAAAGTCAATCACATGGGGAATCCGACCCGGCTCATCATAGTACAGTGTGACTTGGCATTGTGAGGAACAGTCTCTCTGCTGACCAATTATTTAAGGGAGGTATTTTGAGAAAACTTGGCAGGATGTGTGTGATTTCATTTCCTCTGGAAGAGAAGCCCAGTGATCCCTCCCCCTGTCCTCACAGCCATCAACACCAAGTACGGATGATGCACTGAGGATCTCCCAGAACGAAGCTACAAGTACAATTAGCTTGGCTGCAAAGGACACAGTGAGACAAGAAATGGATACCCAGCCAGACAAAAAGAATCAAACTCCCCTAACTTGGGTGGCAACACTTTTAGTGAGGAAACCCTTACGAAGGCCATCCTCACCCTCTTTTGTCCCTGCACAAATGACATCAGTTCAGAAAATGGTTATTACTTTGGGGTGCACAGCAGCTATGCTGGACAAAGCAAAAAGAAGTGACCTACTCCCTGACCCTTTAATGTGACGACTGGGCATGAGTCTCTCCTCTCCTATTCCCAACCCCCAGACCTCATTTTTCTTGTTTTAGAAAGGCTCCTCCCTTCTGCCTGCCCTGGGGAATCCCCGGGGGGATGCCTAACCCAAAAAGCAGATCCTGCATCAGCAGAAGATTCTCCCAGCACCCCCAGAAGTTAAAGACAGAAAGTTTCCCCCTAAGTGTGGTCAACCAAAGTCACCGGGGATACATACCCACAGCCAGCATGCCCTGTTCCAAGTCCCCAGACATCTCCCGGCAGATGCTTTTCTCAATATCTCGGTTTGTCATCCGCTGATACTCATTGAAAACTAGGGAAAAAGAGAAGACGCATGAGGATGATCCTTTGCCTGGCAAAGTGGGATGCCGGCCTACCCTGACACTGACTCCCCGGGTGCCTTCCACTCTGCTCTTTGCCCTCAGAAACTGCCTTTGGTGACTACTCCATCCTGCTCAGTCACTTTATCTAAAGGCAACCCTCTGTTCAACTCAGGCCAATTGCCTTGATGTCCCAGGAACACAACCACTTCGGCCTTCAAACCTTTGTGCGTGCCCCTCCACCTGCTGGGAATCTTGGATGATTTTCCAAGTCTTACCCAAGCTAAATTCAATTAAATTTAATGAGCATGTAATGAATGTCTACTCTTTCCCAATGCATTATGTTAGATGCTTGGAATACAATGATAGGAAAAAAATAGCCCTAACCTCAAAAATCTTATTGTCTAATAGGAGGGATGATAACCTGTGGACCAATCAATTAAGAAGCACTGATTACTAAGTACCCAACAAGTGCCAAGGACTGGGCAAAGACAAAAGTGAAACAATGTCTGTTTCAGGGAGCTGACTTCTCTAAGGGGAATCATCAGATGGAAGCATCCAGAAGGTAATTTTGTGGAGGAGAAGGCACTCATATCTGAGGGGATCAGGAAGGGTCTCATGGAGAAGACAGAGCTGCTTTTTGACACGGACACAAAAAATTAGAATACAAGTCAGGCTTTGACTAAATGTATGAACAGCTTAGGGAGTGAAGGGTCCCTGCCAGGAGGGATCAAAGGTGGCTTCATTGGTGAGGGAGCAACTGAGATGTGACCCGAAGGGAGGAACTATAATAGGAAGAAATGTCCATGGGGGAAGGGAGAGTGCAACGGAGAGAATCTCTTTCAGGTCTGGAAAATCTTTTTGCAAATGAATGGAGACAGGAGAAGAGAGGAAGATGGGCAAAAGTGAGCAGGAAGGAATGGAACAAGCATTTATTAGGCGTCCACTATATGCCAAGCAAGCACTGTGCTAAGCACTTCACAAGTAATTTCATTTGATTCTCAGAACCACCCTAGGAGGTAGATACTTTTGTTTTTGTCTTTTTTTTGTTTGGTTTTTTTGCGGGGCAAGGGGGGTTAAGTGACTTGCCCAGGGTCACACAGCTAGTAAGTATCAAGTGTCTGAGGCCGGATTTGAACTCAGGTACTCCTGAATCCAGGGCCGGTGCTCTATCCACTGGGCCTCCTAGCTGCCTTTGTAATCCAAAGATTTGAGTGACAGATAAAATGTGTGAATAGGAATAGGGCAAAATAAGGCCAAAAAGGTAAGCTAGAGTCAGACTGTGGAAGGTGTTGAATACCAGGCTAAAAAAAATGTATTTTATTTGGTGCTAGGTGGCACAGTGAATTGAACACCAGGCCTAGAGTCAGGAAGACCTGAGTTCAAATCCAGCCTCAGACACTAGCTGTGTGACCTTGGGGAAGTCACATAACTCTGTTTGCCTCAGTTTCCTCACCCATAAAATGAGCCAGAGAAGAAAATGTCAAACCACTCCAGTGTCTTCGTCAAGAAAATTCCAAATGGGGTCACAGACAGTCTGACACGACTGAAGCAACTGAACAACAACAAAATAGGTATATGGGGAAAGGAGATCGTGGAAGAGGATGGATATAAGAGACAGCACTGAAGGGAAACTGACATAATGGAGCAATTGAGTGGCTGTGAGTGGAGAGGGAAGAAGAGGATCAAGTCTTGACCTCAGAAGCCCTTCCTCTAAGAAAGCCTTCTCAGGATTCTCCAGGCCATAGGGGCCCCTACAGTGCTTGGAATCAATACTTCTCTGTTGTGTCACGTGTTAGCCCTGCCTCCTTAATTGTACACTCAAGGTCAGGAACCTTCCTTGTCTTATCTCCCTCACACAACCTAGCACACAGGAAACACTAATTGACTAGTAGAAGATGGGGATGGGGTCTAATCTTCTTGGGAGCCAAGCCAACTGTCCCCTGGACCAATCTCTAGGTTCCGGCCCGCACCTGTGCCTTCACACATATGTCTGTGACAACTTTCTGTGGCTCCTAAGGGAAGGCAGAGAATCATGTTTCTGTAACTGTCAGAGAATCTTGTCTCTGTCCTTAATTAGCTCCACGGACCGTGGGCAAGTTGCTTCACCTTTCAAAAAGGATGGAGCCTAGAAAATGTCCAAATTATCTTTTTAGCTGTGACACCTGAAATGAGTGTCTATAGCTTTTAGTCAACAAGAGACCCTCCTTCCAGCCCCAGCCGATCCCTTGACTTTGTTCCCTTGGAGGTAAAAGCTGATTGTCTTGGGTGGAAGGCGGGTAGAGGGGATGACAAGGAGGACTCCGATGCTGCCTTGAGTAAGATGGTCCATTTTAAGTATCGCCAGATAATCTTTCATCCTTAGGGGAGGGATTCTTTTTTTTTTTTTTTTTTTTTTTGCGGGGCAATGGGGGTTAAGTGACTTGCCCAGGGTCATACGGCTAGTAAGTGTCAAGTGTCTGAGGCCGGATTTGAACTTAGGAACTCCTGAATCCAGAGCCGGTGCTTTATCCACTGCACCACCTAGCTGCCCCCAGGGGAGGGATTCTTAATGTGGGGTTCACTTATCCCAAAAAGGATGAGGATAGACTTCAAGGTGGGGGTGTCTTTGAATGTGGATGGAAAAATTATATCTTTATTTCAATATAATTGGTTTCCTTTATAATCCTATGTATATGCATTGAAAAACATTATTCTGGGCAGCTAGGTGGTGCAGTGGATAAAGCACCGGCCCTGGATTCAGGAGTACCTGAGTTCAAATCCAGGCTCAGACACTTGACACTTACTAGCTGTATGACCCTGGGCAAGTCACTTAACCCCCATTGCCCCGCAAAACAAAAACAAAAAAAACAAAAAACATTATTCTGAGAAGGGGCTCAGTGGTTTCACTAGACACTATCAAAGAGGCCCATGACCTTTTGTTAAGAACTCCTGAACTAGGGAGTGAAAAACATCCTTGGAAAGGCTTATAGTTGCACTACTCCCTCTGTCCAGATGCATCAGGGAATCAGTTGTGAAGTAAGAAAACAGACTATCTACAGACGGCTCTAGGCTCCATTACCTGCTGTCAGGTGAGCTCGGCTCCGTGTGCACAGGATGGCATTGAACTTGGATTCATCAGTCCCCAGACGATTCTCTCCAGCTGCGTACAGTTCCTGGCCAGAGGAGGAAAAGGCAAATGTGAGGCCCCTATACTACAAATATTCAGACTCATCTTGTTTCTAGGGGAGGAGGTCAGCCATGAAGGCTCTATGGGTAAGCTAGGTGAGTACCCGAGGGGCAGATGGAAATGAAAGGAATGGATACAGCAATCCAAGCAATGTCAAGTGCTACCACTCACAGCATTGCTACCTGGAGGTTGGCATCAAAGGACTGGTGGGGAGTGGGGAGTGCCATGGATTATGAAAATGAGCAGAAAGTGAGGATGACCAAAGCCAAAGGGAGACTGGGAATGATGAAACAGGGTCAAGCTTGAGACTCAGAGTACACAGAAGCCAATGAGAAGTTAGGGACTGGAGAGGTCAAGGCAAGCAGGGAGTTGGGGAATGGACAAACAGGGTCATGAGTATCATTTTTTGTGTGTGTGTGTGTATGAGGCAATTGGGGTTAAGTGACTTGCCCAGGGTCATACAGCTAGTAAGTGTTAAGTGTCTGAGGCCGGATTTGAACTCAGGTCCTCCTGAATCCAGGGCCAGTGCTCTATCCACTGCGCCACCTAGCTTCCCCCTATGATTATCATTAAGAAACTAGGCCCTACCTAACCCAGAAGCCTCCTATGGGCTTCCTGGATAATCAAGGTCTGGAAGTGAGAACATGCATATTAGATTGGGATGATGGGAAGTAAGCAAACTTGGCTGAAGTAGGAAAGATGGACTCTGAGATCAGGTTAAATACAGATCCTAAGCTACACCTGAAGACCGCAGACTCTTCCCCATTAATGCAGCAAAGAGCTCCATGCTAAGGGATAATGTAGGCTAATTTACAGAACACTGACCAGGGAGTTCAGGGTTTGGGGGTTCTAATCCTAGCCCTGATATAATCTATCAATGAGGGGGCAACTAGGTGGCGCAGTAGATAAAGCACCAACCCTGGATTCAGGAGGACCTGAGTTCAAATCCAGCCTCATACACTTGACACTTACCAGCTGTGTGACCCTGGGCAAGTCACTTAATCCCCAATGCCCAGCAAAACAAACAAACAAAAACAAAACAAAACAAAACAAATAATCTATCAATGGGACCTTGGGCAAGTAAAAAGCTCACAGCTCAGTTGGATTAGAAAGAATCACTGGGCTAACAGGAACCTCATATCCGATAATCCACAGTCCAATCTGCTCTCTCATGGAGGGATCTTGTCTATAATATTTCCAACATCACTAGGCCTCTCTTAAACATATCTAGGCTGGTTTCTTTTTTGGAGGGAGGAGGATCAGAGTTTAAAATTCTGAACTTAAAATACCAAATAAAACGAGCCTTTTCATATATAAAGTAGAGCAGATATTGAGGAATGAATATGAAATGGTTCAATATTATGAAAAGCTGACTTTTGCTGTGTGGTTTTTAGCCTAGACTTTCCTAAACATCACTACTGTTAGCAAAAAAAAAAAAAAATTCAGTTTGTCCCAACTCCCTGCCTTGGAAAATTAGTTATTACTCCTTGCAGAATGTAAGAAAAGTGATGAGTCAACACGAATTTGTTACAAGGGTTTGTTTTTTCTTTTTTCTTCCTCAGAAGGGGGCAGGAATCAGGCGGGAGGCAAAGTGAATTGTTAACTTAAAAAAGAGAAGAGATGAGTCACTTTAGGCACCCACTGGTGCGGCTATATACTAACCTGGGCATCTCTTTGAGCCAGGGACAAATCCACATTTGTGCTTTCATCTCGGTTTCCCTGGAAGAAAAGTTCCATTTGTTATGTCTACAACTTGGAGGGCCCCATGGAGGGTCTGGGGAGAGATCACGACTTCATGATCTCTTTGGAAATAAATGCCCACGTCACACCCACTCTGCCTTGGAACCCAGAGATGTGACTCTTGAGACAATACCTGAGCAAGAGAGATCAGGAGCCTCTGGAAGTGTCCTGATGTGTCACTTCTAATGGCTTCCTCCAAAGTCTTCTTGAATTCTGAAAATAAGAAAGACACTGAACAAGTCTGCCTAGCCCAAGAGCAGGGCTGACCTGCCGATGGACAGAAGGGCCTAGGTGGACACTGTGGATACTGCGGCTTTAGGGTGGCTCCTGTCAAACTGAGAAAACTACCAGCTAGGTAACATGTGATGGACAGGTCTTGCAATCATAGTGAACAGCAGGGAGGGATGGGATGGAGTTAAGAGGAAGGAGCTCTGAAGGGAATAAGGAAAAGGGGAAAGGATTATGTCTTTCTTGCTTTCTTTTTTGATTTTTTTTAAGGGAAATTAGGGTTAAGTGACTTGCCCAGGGTCACACAGCTAGTAAGTGTCAAGTGCCTGAGGCCAGATTTGAACTCAGGTCCTCCTGAATCCAGGGCCAGTGCTTTATCCACTGTGCCACCTAGCTGCCCCCAGGATTATGTCACGGGATAAAAGGCCTGCTATCACACATGTATGTCTCCATGAAAACACTGTCAGGGACTGAGACAGAGCCTGCCAGGCCAGCCTAACCTGTTTTGTAGGCCCTGTTGATTTCTCGGATGTGTTCATTGCTGCGAGAGGCAAGGATCTCAATGAGGCATGCTTCATCGGTGCCAGCGCCCTATGTCAGGGGGAAAGAGCAAACAATCACAAACTCCTTATCACGGGCCCAGTTTTCAAAGAGAGCTCAGCAAAGACACTGAGGCATGGCGATCACTCCTGGCTCCCTAAAAATGCCAGCAATGAATGCGTCCTTATTGTTTTAGGAAGACAACCTGAAAGGTTTTCCTAAAGACCTTTCATGCATATAATCCTAACTCCTGCTGCCTAGACTGGATGGAGCAAGCTAAGCTTCCTTTCCATAGCCTGAGGACCTGCCTATGAACAAGAGAGATCTGAGTCAGACAGAAAAGATTGTGGTAAAAGCTCTGAAATGGGCTGTGGATCACCCACCCCCCCCCCAACACACACACACTTCTTCAAGAAGAAAACAATCACCTCTCCTGATGGGGTTAGACATTCCCCTGTAAGGAGACAGGGCACTGGGCCTGCTTGGGCTTCTTGGTTTGGACTGCGTCAGCCTCTGACTCTGGCCCTGGCCCTTTCTTCTACCTAAATCCTAGTTCTCCATCTCAGCCTGTACAGGAGTTTCAGGACCACAAACCTCCCAGGGGAAGGTGCAAGCCCCCACTGTGGATGGATGATACTCCAATCACAGACTCAGGCACCTGACACAGTGCTCACTGACTAACCACCCACCAACCTTGATGGCTTCCTTTATTTCATAGACGTCATAAAGGACCGGTGTCTTCATCAAAGCCAGGATGGTCTTCTCAAAGTTCCCTGAGAGTTCGGATTTGAGATCTTTGATCAGGTCCTGGTTGGAGAGGAAGCACAGAAGAACAAGAAATCCAAGACCACTCTCAGAAGCTGAGCCCACAGATAAAGAGACTGAGTGAAGTCTAGGGACATAGAGTGGTTCACCCAAGGTCACTCACACAGGTAGAAAGCACCAGGATCAGGATTTGAACCCAGATCTTTTTAACAGTCACTGTTTCTCCCATTCTAACACACTGCCTCCCTCCCTAGCTCCCAACTGCCCTGACTTCCCAAACATTTACTCACACCCTCTACTTCTCTGAAGACTCACTGGCTACCAGGCTGAAAGGAATAATAACTTGGATTTATATGTTTTATTCTTCAAAAGCTTTTACATGTTTTGTATTCAGTTCTCATAAAACCTCTATGAGGTCAGTAAGGTAGATGTTGATGGCCCAGTCTTACAGATAAGAAAACTGAGGCCCAGAGAGGTTAACAGGCCTTAATCTGGGAGGATGATCAAGCAGGTAACCTTATGCAGGCATCCACCCTTCTTTTCTTCACTCAAAGAGCATGTCTATAAAAGTGCTTAGCACATGGCCTGAAATACAGCAGGGGCTTAATAAATGCTTATTTCTTTCCACCTTCCCCCTTAGCCCCCCACCTTTTTAAATCTCTTTGCCTTTGCTACTTATGGGCATCTCTGCTGAAGCAGGGAAAGAGGCAGGAAGAAACAGTTAACTCAAAGTGCCCCAGCACTCAAAGCCCTTTTCTCATTAAAGACAGGAGATAATATATGTTCCTTCAAGCACTAGGTAAATGCTTTAACTACCGTTATTTTTGTCTTTGTATTACTCTCCCTACACCTACCGAGTGCTGGGTATATAGTAGACACTTAATAAATATTAACTACCATAGAGTCAAGTTCTCATCTCATCGAGTCAAAGGAGGAGAGATCTTCCCATAGGATGGGAAGATGGACTGAATGACCTCTAATTCGCTCAACCCTGTAATTTATGTGCTTATAATTAAGGGAGAAAGAAAAACGATATATGTACATACATCTGTCCACCTACCCATCCATCTATCTAGCTATGTCACATTTGAAGAAAAACACCAAGGGAATAGCAACATCTCCATATTCCAACTCCAGTGTCCTTCAGTTCCACCATTACAGTGTCATGGACTCAAGGTTTTTTTCAGAGGGACCAGATACTTCACTCAAATAAAGTGCCTCTACCTGGGAGACCACTGATGCAGTAAGCAAAATGAATGCAATGAAAGGAGTCTGGGAGGGGCATTATCCCCATGTCCATGGCCCCTACACTTTTCCCAGGCCCCAAGAAAAACGGGGATGAGCAGGACGATTCTCTGGGAAGGAGACGCCCACATCCATCCAAGTTCTGGGTAATGAGCAATGAATGCTGGATTTCGGCAGGGCCTGGTGCCTCTGTGTTGTTTCCAGACTTGCCTTCCCATATGCTGTTTTGAAGGAGAGAAGAATCTGCTGCCTCTGCTTGTTGGAGCGACTTCCAAGGCAGTCGATGATTGCCTGCTCATCAGTCCCTGGGTAAAAAAGGAAAAGGCTGTGAGCTGGGCAGGGGCGGAGGACCTTCTGTGCAAATATAGATGAACTACCCAGAGCTTGTGTTACTCCTTCACCTCATCCTTTTAATTTCCATCCCACATAGCAGCCCGAATTCCAACTTCCTCCTTCCTTGTCAACCCCAGCCCATGTTTTTTTTGTTTTGTTTTGTTTTTAGTGAGGCAATTGGGGTTAAGTGACTTGCCCAGGGTCACACAGCTAGTAAGTGTTAAGTGTCTGAGGCCGGATTTGAACTCAGGTACTCCTGACTCTAGGGCTGGCGCTCTATCCACTGCACCATCTAGCTGCCCCTAGCCCATGTTTTCATCACCAAAAAGGACAGAAAGTGGCCTTTCGGTCACTGAAGTCAACTCAAAGTTAGGAAACTCACCAAATCCCTTCATAGCTTTCCGCAAGACCTCCGCATCCCTCAGGGGATCAAAGCACGGAGCATCTGGGATGGTGCCTCGTTTTCCCAACTAGGCAAATGGAGAGAAACCAGTTAAGAGGCTTATCTGAAATGATCGGGCTGGGCACTGACACAAAATCACCAGGGACCCCTGAGGCAGAGCCTTGCACTCAGTGAAGGTCTACAGTAGTGGAACGTATGCTTGTTTTAGGGTGAGAGGATCTGGGTTCAAATTCTTCTACTTCTGCTGTGCGCCAGGCCCAGGGAGGCTAAGTCACACCGCTGTTCAGAACTGGAACCCAGAGCTTCTCACCCCACGTCCATCTGCACTGCATTGACTCCCCATTTGATATCACATTTTAACAGCTGAATTGGCAAAATGGAACACATTCATAAAAGGTCAACCAAAGGGTGAACTGTCTAGAAACAATGACCTGTGGTGTCATGTCAGGGAAGCCTGCAGAAGAAGAGATTTGGGGAAGGGGACATGGTTATTGTCTTCGAATGTCACCTGTGATGGAGTGACAGCTGGGGTGACTGATCCTGAGTATCCAGGGTAGGATGGCACCGGTTGCTGCTGCCCAGGTGGTGGTACTGGCTGCTGGGAGGGCGGTGGCATTGGCTGTTGCCCTGGATAGGTCATTGGCGGCTGACCAGGATAGGCCCCTGGAGCCTGCTGCCCTGGAGGAGGCATGGGTTGGCCTGGCATGGGCCCCCCAGGGTATCCTGGGTAACCTGGCATTCCTGAGGGTGGGTTTCCTCCGGGAGGTGGGTACATCCCATAGGGGGGTACTGGTTGCTGGGCAGGAGGGGGCTGCCCAAAGCCCCCAGGAGGAATGGGTGGGAAACCTCCGCCGGGTGCTCCAGGATACATATTTGGCATGTTGGCACCTCCAAATGTCCCTGATATGTTAGAAGCCTGAAAAATCACAAACAAAATAAAAATGTCACAGTTAAATCAAGGAGCGATTTCAAGAAATACACAACCTCAAAAAGCCACTCACCCTAAGAGCTCAAACCATTGTCAAATAGAGTAAGCTCAGACTAGAACCTGTTGGTAATCGCCACACTCTCCCCACAACCTCCCCTCTTCTTTGAGGCGGATTCTCACGAGCTCACACTTGATCATCAGGGAGAAGCAGGGTGTTCTTTGCCAAGCCCAGCTCTCTACAGAGCCATCTCTTCTCCCACTCCAGTGGGCCAAAGACAGGATCTCAAAGTCAAGGACCTCAGTCTAGCTTCTGGAGGTTTATAAGACTTGACTTCCCTAGCCCACACTGATGCCTCCCTACTGTACGGTAGCACTTAATTGGTTTTTGTTTGTTTGTTTGTTTGTTTCTGTTTCTTTTAGTGAGGCAATTGGGGTTAAGTGACTTGCCCAGGGTCACACAGCTAGTGTTAAGTGTCTGAGGCCAGATTTGAACTCAGGTCCTCCTGAATCCAGGGCCGGTGCTCTATCCACTGTGCCACCTAGCTGCCCCCACTTAATTGTTTTTAGTTAATATTTCCAGCCAGCATCTACATCTCACATTGCTCAGACACCTCCCCTCCACCATCTCTTCCATTATCCCAGTCTCAGAGGAAGAAGTGTCCCTTCTCCTTGAAACCCAAACTCACATCTCATCTTGTTGTTTTGTCTCCCTGAACAAGGCTCTAAGTTCCTTGAGGGCGGGAACAATGTCTTTTCCGTTTTTCATGTCTCTTCTCTCACTCTACCCCACCCCCCGAAAAAAAAAACAAAAACCCAAAGGCTTGTTCATTTCTTTGAAATGATGTGTCTCTTTTTCCTCTCTTGACCAAGAGGACACATAGTAGGATTCTACCTGTGTGACCTTAGATAAGTCACTTCAGTTCCCTAGGCCTCAGTTTCCTGACCTGTAAAATGAGTGGATTGGACTAGATGATTTCGAGGTTTCTTTCAGTTCTAGATCAAGGATCCTCTAAGACTGCTAGAGTACAGTACAAAGATGCTTTGGCTCTCTTGGCTAGGACAAACATTTTCCCCAAATGGTCCAATATGCACCCCAGAGAAACAGATGTTCAATAAACATTTGCTGACTGAAAGTCACACAGTCAAAATCATGGACCCAAATGCACAAGAGCATTTTCCCCTTTCCTGCCAAAATAAATCCAATTCTTTACAATATCACCCTGAAGGAGCAAGACTTACCATTCCCGAAAGATAATCCTGGTTGAACTGCCCAGCATAGTTGGCCACATTGTCCAGCCCGATTGGGGGCATGGGGGCAGGAGGGTAGGTTGCGCCCCCCCAGGCATTACCACCTGAAATACAACAACAAACATCGTCAAACCAGGCCTGACCCTCTGCTACTGTCCAAAGCTGAAAACTCACCAACTGGACAGGCCAAGGAAAGGAAGGCAAAAAACGATAAAGGCCCCAAACATTGACCCCTGCCCTCCCTCCCCGGGTTAAGAGAGCAAGTGAACCTTTGTAGGGGTACAGTACAAAGAAGCCCAGGCCCTCAAAATAACATTTCCCGAACAAACTCCTAATGTAAATAAAAAAGATATTCTCCCAAGGCAGAAAAAGGCAGGTAAGAGTTTCCTTCCATATAAACAAGGATCTATGCTAAAAACTGGCAGCAGGGAGCTGAATGCTGATACAACTGGAGGGGTATCACTGGGCAGCTCTAGCCTGGATTAGGGTTAGTCTTGGGATAAGGCAAGTAGAGGAAACCTGATGAAGCCCATCTCGGGGCCTTATTAGCTTGAGAATCCTCCAGTTTGAGAACAAATCCCTCCCCCTTTCACACTCTTATAGAATAACAGGATTATAAGAGATAGATCTAGAAAGGCCAAAAGAATAAGAACAAATGAAAACTCATTTTGAAGTACTTATTATGTACAACACACTACAAATTTTATAGACAACAAACCAAAGGCCCTTGAGGGTGGGGTGACTTGCCCATGGTGGGAGTAGCAGAGCAAGGATTCTCAAAATTTGAACAGCTGCCTCCTGCAAGAAGCCTTTGTTGATTTTCTCACCCAAAAATATCATTTGGTATCCAATCCATACTTACTAATCTGTGAATGTGTTGAATAAACTGTAAGTCCTTTGAAACAAGGACTATTTTATTTTTGTATTTGTATCCAGGGCACCAAGAGTGCTTCACATATAGTGGGAGCTCGATAAATTCTTTTTGATTGATTATATGCAAGAGAGCTCTGAGGCAGACATTTGCCATTCTATCTTCGATTCTACTCTTATTTCCCCCACTAATGAACTGTTTACATTATAGTTAGGGGGCCCTATCTTCTTAGGAACACTATCTCCCTGCTTTTGCTCAGCACAGGGCCTGACTTGGCACTTAATAAATGCTTGTTGAATAGCAGATGCTCAATTAATGCTCATTGTGACTTCTGCTTGTCATGTATCTTGGGCTACAGAATCTAACTAAAGTAAAAATTAATCACCCCATTATGTAAATATTTATGCTATGACATAGGTATCTTTAAAAATAAACAGAAAGAAAAAAAAATAAACAGAAATTATAAGATCACCCCTAAATTAAGTCACATTCATTCTAAGGCATTATTTCCCAATCAGTTTAGTGGCCTTGGGCTTCTGTAACTCTGGAGGCTGCCCACCTGTCCAAGGGCCAGCTTCCAAAAATCATGTGATTTCCCCACACCAAGTCTAGAAATAAAATATTTGGAAAGATGTGGAAAGGGGTGGGGGAAGGAATTGGGTCATCTGATTTCATTAGTCAAAAGAACCGGATCAGCACTGAGTTCCTTTGGGCCAAGACTGACCTTCAAATCCACTATACTATATATACTGTATCTCTCAAATCTAGATGTCTAGATGTTTGGGAAGTCAAAGGCAGGCTTAAAAAAAACCAAACACTTTAGCAAATTGTCAAAGCTTAAGGGTTCTCTGTCTCTATGAGAGCCACAGTACTTGGGGTAGAAGTTTCTGTTATTCTTTAAGGATTTTCATATCAAGGATTTTTTTTTTAATCATGTGGCTTCTTTAAATAGAGCACAATAAATTCAGAAAATTGAAACGATATCTTGTTATACACTGAAACTTTTTGTTGTCGTTCAGTCATTTTTCAGTTGTATCTGCCTTTGAGGGACCCCAATTGAGGTTCTCTTGGCAGAGATACTGCAAGGGTTTGCCATTTGCTTCTACAGCTCATTTGACAAGGTGAGGAAACTCAGGCAAACAGGGTTAAGTGACTCACTCAAGGTCACATAGCTAGTAAGTGTCCCAGCTGCGCTAAAGTTTTACCAAACAAAATTTGCTGCTTGCCCCTTAGTAAATCATTTTTACAGTTTGCTCTACTCTGTAAAAGGGCAATTAGGGGATAATTTTTTTCTTCCTTCCAGTGGAATCTATTTCCAATTTCATGAGGAAAATCAGAAAAATATCATTTGCTGGAAAGTCAACTTTGCTGAATTCTATTCTTTGTAGCACTATGTGAAATCCAATATCTATTGGGTACCTCACACGTCTCTGCCAAACCAGCCCTCTCAGAAGATCACAGTACCCCCCCTTAAAAATGGCCAGGGTCTAAATCTTTTTATCTATTTTCACTATGTTGTTTTCTTAAGTACAAACACAGGAGAGCTGTGTTAGATTTAAAAACAAAACAAAACAAAAAAAAACATCAACAGAAGCTTTTAAAGGTGTTACTAATTCTAGCCTAAGTTCTATTAAGAAGGCTGTAGGGGGCAGCTAGGTGGCGCAGTAGATAAAGCACCAGCCCTGGATTCAGGAGGACCTGAATTCAAATCCAGCCTCAGACACTTAACACTTACTAGCTGTGTGACCCTGGGCAAGTCACTTAACCCCCATTGCCCCACCAAAAAAAAAAAAAAAAAGGAAGAAGGCTGTATCTCTGTGTTCTTGAGCAATGTAATCTTTATAACACCTTTGATAGGGCTTAGTTAGCTCAGTTATTCAGAACACAGTGATTATGAGCCCATTCTCAGTGTCAGGTAGGTAGTTTGTGCTGCTTTCCAGGACAGGCATTTCTCCTTTTTTCTTTTTTCTTTTTTTTTTTAATGAACATTTTTAAGTAAAAAAAAATAATAGGTGGGAAGTAGCAGTACAGAACTAGAAACAATGGGTCCAAATTTTGGAGAGCAGATCATCTGTTGTAAAGAAAATTATATACATTATAGTAACATGGCAAAATGGGATGCTTTGGAAAGCAGTAGGTTCCCAATCACTAAAGGTCTTCCAAAAGAGTTAAATTATAACTTCTTTGGGTTTTTAAATTTAATGCTGCATTTAAAAAGCAATTTCCAAACATAAATCAAAACATGCAAAAAATAGGACTGTATATGAAATTGTGAATTCTATCTCATACCAGTTGCTCTAAGTATAATTCTATAATTTCATTTTTTAAAGTTCTGCTTGTCATGTATTTGATCTTCCCTTGAGTGAATCTGAAATATTACAACTCCTTAAGACTATTATTACTAACAAAACCTTCCATTAACCTTACTTTCTTCTTCCCAAATTCTCCCTCCACAATGGGGAAGTGGAGGTTAACCCACACTATGGCCACGTCTGTTTCAGGACAGGCATTTCTAACCCCCATTAGCCGTCGAGCCAGGAATCTCAGGGTTGGAAGAAGATGTTTGTGATGATCTGGCCCAATCACTGGCCCCTGAGATGATTCACCATCCTGCTTACGTGCTCTCTACCTAAAACGTCACAGGGTTCAGCTCTTCCTGAGTTTAATGTTGTGGCACAGTTGAGTCACTAAAATTAGCACTCATTCATCCATTCCATTGGGCAACAAACCTCATTCAACACCATTTGTTGTTTAACACCTAGAATATATTCATCTGAGATGAAGGTCTAGATGGGAAAAAGAGACCCAATGAGGAGATTTGGAGCGGAAGATCTCTAAGGTCCCTTTCAATTATGAAATTTCAAGATTTCAAAATCCCAGGCAACTGTCATCTATTGGGATGGTGCCAGGCTGTTCATTTTCTCACCTACCCTAGCAGGCAATACCACAAGAGGGATGAGTACAAGGTCACTATCCCTATTTCCCACCTTTCCATGGGTTCCCTGGTGTTTCCTTTCTAAGTGATGACTAAGCTCTAGTCCGGGGGGAAAAAACAGGAGAGGGAAAAGACTTAGATCCTGGAAATCTAAACGGGGCAAAAGAGTATTTTTCACCTTGCACAGTAAACAAGAAATTGGGCACCCTGCCATGGATGTCTGGGGATGAGCCTAACCTCCAGAAGCTGTTATCAGACCTGCCACTCATCCACCCATGTTTCTGTTACAGTCTTTTTTTAAGGAGCATATGAAAACTCCAGAAGCAGAGCCTTGCTCCTACCATACAGTAAGCACTTAATAAATGCTTGCTATTCATTCATCTCTAGACAATGCCGTGAATGAATCTGCAGTTGCATTAGGATTAAAACATCCTAGTCACACTTTCCATGAGAGAATCCCCTTTTCATTTCTGAGGTTGGTGAAGTCATCCAGCAAACAGCACATCCAGACCAGTGGTGCTTCTGTCCAGGGGACCAGATAAAAAAGGAGAGATAGAATATCTCCCTGCTTTGAGTGGGTGAAGAACACTGCCAAACACCTTTGGTTTGTTTGGTTTCCCTTTTTTTGTGGTGGTTGTTCTCTCTCTCTCTCTCTCTCTCTCTCTCTCTCTCTCTCACACACACACACACATCTCTATTTCCTGCCCCTTCTGCCTTGTCTTTCTATACACCATTTCCCTCTCTGTTGCACCTCATGTGTTGTTATCGGGACAAAGATGGAGAACATACTCGAGTGCTACTGAAGAGCATGGGTGACCCAATCCCCCTTACCTGGGGCAGCCGGAGGGTAAGCACCTCCGGGGGGAGGATAACCTGGATAACTCATCGCTTAGACCTGAAACGAGAAGGGGGGAAAAAAATGGTAACCTGACTTCTTCTCCCACTTTTCTTTTCCAAATCCTCTGAATGTTGACATTCCATACACTTTGCCCAATGACCCATCAAGGAGAAGAAAGGTCACATTTTCAGCATACTCTTTTACACAAGTCACCTTGTTTCATTCATGCTATTGGCCCATTTTAAATAGCATTTGGGAGGCAGCTAGGTGGTGCAGTGGATAAGAGTGCTGGACCCGGAGTCAGGAAGACCAGAGTTCAAATCCTACTTCAGACACTAACTAGATGTATGATCCTGGGTTAAGTCATGTAGTTTCTGCCTGCCTCAGTTTTCTGATCTGTAAAGTGGGTATAACAGTAGCCCCTACCTCCCAGGGTTGTTGTCAAGATTGAATGAGTTAAGATTGGTAAAAAGCGTTGCAAATCTTAAAACAAAAACAAAAACCCTATGCCAATACTTGCTGTTATTATCTTTATCACATTGCTGTCCATCTGTCAGGAATGAACCTGGACAGAAAAAGAAACTGACTGCAGACTCCTGGGCTCAGCCTCATATATAGAATATCATATTGATCTCCAGAGAGGCTGCCTTCAAATATAGTGGCTCAGGGGGCAGCTAGGTGGCACAGTGGATAAAGCACCAGCCCTGGATTCAGGAAGACCTGAGTTCAAATCCAACCTCTGACACTTGACACTTACTAGCTGTGTGACCCTGGGCAAGTCACTTAACCCCAATTGCCTCACAAAAAAAAATTAATTAAAAAAATTATATATATATATATATATACATATGTATGTATGTATGTATGTATGTATAGTGGCTCACACCTAAGATATCTTTTTGAAGAAAAAAAAACCCAAACAATTATATAGGTCTGCACTGAAAAATAATTATTACATTTTAAAACTCCACAAAAATTGTCATACTTCACTGAAATAAAATAAAAGGTGTCCTACCATCCCTGTTCTCTTTGACTTTGTGGCCCTTCACTGTCAATCTCTTACCTGAGCTCAGGTGTTGTACAAGTCAGATTTGGGGGGGGAAGGTACAGACTCCCTCTGGATTAATAGAGTATTACTTATCAGGCCCCTGAGAAATGTACATTTTGTAAGCCCAACAGTGTCCTTTTTATAGAGGGAGACGATAAGGATATTTGACCCAAGGACATCAAATCATTTTCACTGACCATGCACTTTGACTATGCCAGAAAGATAACTTGGTCCTTCCGTGTATTTTTGTCTTTAAGGGAATAGCGTCCCACTCAAAACAGCAGCTAGCGGAATGGGAATCTGGGCCGTTCATTGTACTTCCCAAGGCCTAGGGCCTGGTGCTTCCCAGGTCGTGCCTTCCTCAAGCGAGACCCTGGACAAATGCCCTGGCACTGAGCCAGTAGGGAGGCAAACTGGCCAACAATGACTCAGGGGAAGCCCAGGAGGGTCCCCCCAAACCCCAAAGCAGAAGCACAATCTCCTAGATTAGATCCAGGAACTCCATACTAAAGGAAGAAGCTGTCTCCCTTAGCCAAGTCAGACTTTTGTCCTCTCATTTTCATTCGCCCTAAAGCCCAGGCCCTGTGAGACCAAGCCAGACAGATCCCCAGCTTCCCTCCCTGAAGGCAGGGCTGACCAGATACCCCTGATTCCTTTTTTTTTTAGGCAATGGGGGTTAAGTGACTTGCCCAGGGTCACACAGCTAGTAAGTGTCAAGTGTCTGAGGCCGGATTTGAACTCAGGTAGTCCTGAATCCAGGGCTGGTGCTTTAACCACTACGCCATCTAGCTGCCCCCCCCCCAATTCCTTTAAAAGGCATCTGACAGGGGCAGCTAGGTAGCAAGCACTGGCCCTGGATTCAGGAGGGCCTGAGTTCAAATCTGACCTCAGATACTTGACAATAGTTGTGTGACCCTGGGCAAGTCACTTAACCCTCATTGTCCCGCAAAATTTTTTTTTTAAAAAGAAAGGCAGGGGCAGCTAGGTGGTGCAGTGGATAGAGCATTGGCCTTGGATCCAGGAGGACCTGAGTTCAAATCCAGCCTCAGACACTTAACACTTACTAGCTGTGTGACCCTGGGCAAGTCACTTAACCCCAATTGCCTCACCAAAAAAAAAAAAAAAAAAGGCATCTGACACTAAGCCTCTGTTGGTACAACTTGACTCCTTGGAGAAAATCTGTTGCCTCAAGTCTGCCCAACCTGTGTCTCACCTTCCCCCTGTCTCTAGGCCTACCTGGGTCAGGTGACCACAAATGTACCTGTCCTACCAGCTCCCAGATTCAGGTCCCACCCCTGGCCCCTCCTCCCTTCTCCTCAATTCCCCTCCCCTCCTCTCTGCCCAGGTTGTCTGCTCCAATGGAGTCCCCTGCAGTCTTCTTCCATTAGGCACAGATGCCTGCTACTCTGCTCAAAATTCTCATCCTGCCTGCTACAAAGAGTGCTTGGTCCATTATCAACAAGCTCTGCACTTGCACCCTAACGTGATGACCAGCCTGGCTTTTTGAACACTGATTGACCACCCCGGTTGGCCCTGCCCACCCAACTTCCCTCCTACCGCTCTGGAAAGAGGCCTGGGGCCTCCCTACAAAATTCAGGTGCCCAATGGCCCCTCCAAACAGTCTACACCAGGGAACAGAACGTGACTGCTCCCTATGAATTCTGGAGGAGAAAGGTGCAAACTGCGGAACGATTCTCCCTGGAAAGTTTAATAAGCTGAGTCACCCAAACGGCGACAGGCAGGCCCCTCCACCCCCCAGCCCAGGCTGCCTTCTCAGTCAGCCCACACCTACCAAGAGCAGAACTCCATCAAAAGCAATCTATTCATAAAGGTATTTTAAAGCTACCCTGCGGGATTAGGGGCTCTCCACCCCCTTGGCAACTCACAGGGACGCCTGGTTTGTTTTTCAGTGTTAAAATTAACTCACACTGGGGTCATTCATTTCTGCCTGCAATATTTTCCTCTGAAGCCTCGGCCTTGTTTAAGATGACTGAGAGAGAGGAATCGCCCCATAACTTAGGAAAGCTTGCCAGAGTCACAGGCAAGACTTGGGTCTGGGTGGGCCTAGAATCTAGGCCATCCTCTCCCCCTGTGAAGGATCCCCCACTACCACAACCCTCAAAGACCAGAGCATATTCGATTGATACCAGCATCCCCGAGCTCACTTCACTGCTTGTAGTGGTATTTTGGTCCATGCAGGGCTAGCCCTAACTATTACAACAGTGTTTCTTGTATGAAGTCTGAGTTGGGCTCCCGGTAACTTGAACCCATAGCTTTTGGTTCTTCTCACTGGGGTCCCATGGAACAAGACTAATCCCTCTTTTTGTTGTTGTTGGTTTTTTTGCTGGGCAATGAGGGTTAAGTGACTTGCCCAGGGTCACACAGCTAGTAAGTGTCAAGTGTCTGAGGCCAGATTTGAACTCAGGTACTCTTGAATCCAAGGCTGGTGCTTTATCCACTGTGCCACCTAGCTGCCCCCAAGACTAATCCCTCTTCCATATAATAATCCCCTTCACAGAGCTGAAGACAGCAGTGGGTTCTCTCCTAATCCTTGACCCACTCTACCCCCCAAAGTGTTCTTCTCTTACCCAGGTTAGTAATTTCCAGCGGCAATAATTACAAACATTTATATAGTGTTTTAAGATTTGCAAAGTGCTTCTCATATATGCCTCATGACTCTTTTATTTTACAAATGAGAAAACTCAGATATGTTGGTTAAGTGACTTGCCAGAGTCACCTAGCTAATAAGTGCTGGGGGCAGGATTCCAACCCAGCAAGCCATCCTAATCCCATGCCCGGTACTCATCTATTATTCCACCCAGCTCCCAAGACATGATTTTCAGATCTTTCTTTCATCACTGTGGTCAACCTTATTCATGCTCACCCCAGTTTATTGATTCCCTTGGTCAAAGTATAGTATCTAGTCTATTTTGAAGTGCCAAGGAGATGTGAATGTTCACAAAGGGCCACACAGGCAGGCAGTGAGTAGCAGAGTCTTGTATTCATCTCTAACAAAACTATACTCAGTACTAAAAAAAAAAAATTTTTAAATAGGAGGCAGCTAGGTGGCGCAGTGGATAGAGCACCGGCCTTGGATTCAGGAGGACCTGAGTTCAAATCCGGCCTCAGACACTTAACATTTACTAGCTGTGTGACCCTGGGCAAGTCACTTAACCCCAATTGCCTCACTAAAAAAAAAAAAAATTTAAAACTATACTCAGCATGGTCTGAGCAGTGGAAACCTGTCTCAAGGGGAAGGAAATCTGGGTGGTGAAGAATAAAGAGACCGCATTATATTAGGGAGCAGGAGGAAGGACAGGGGGTGCTGAAGGGATGGGTGTTGGGGACTGGCAGGAGATAAAGCGAGAAACAGAGATGAGAACCAGGAAGTAGAGGATCTTCAACATCAGGCTAAGATGTCAGGTCTTTATCCAATAAAGGATGGTGAGTCACCCAAGGTTTTTTGAATGAAAAAATAAAATGTCAAAAACACTACTTCAGGATTAGATGGAACATCACCATCCCCATCTCCACCGAATGAGTAACGTCTTCCCTGTGGACCTTGGCAGATTCTTTACTTCTTGCCCACTGTTTGAGCACTTTCTAGAGAAAAAGTTAAATGCAGACGTAAAGGAATCCTTCACCCCCATAGAACATCTTGAGCTGTTCTACTCCTAATGGGGACTTCAGACTGAACACTCCCTAAGAGACGGAGGGAGGCCTGATTCAGGTTTACAACCTGAATCACCTACATGAATATTACCGTCCAGGCTGTCGACTCCCCCACTGGCCTCCCGCTGGGTCCTGGTCACTTGTTTGAATCTCCAGCAGAGCTGGGTGCTCCCTCAGCTGAGAGATCAAAAGAGCAATCTGGAAACGTCACTGTTGATCATCCCCAGACACTGGAAAAGGAATCAGGAGCCCTAGGACTGAAATCCTGGTTCTGATCCTTTTCAGCTGACTATAAGGAATTCAGGGAATCCTGAGAAGACACATGTCTTCTGAACAGATGAAGAGGAAGTAAGCACAACTAAAAGATCCATAAAAACGACTACATACAAAAAAGTAAATGACACTAAATACAGTGAAATTTTGATCAACCTTTCAAGCTGGAAACCGATCTTGAAAAACCCAAGCCAGAGAAATGGGACAACAGGTACAGAAATGTTGCCTACACACACTGTCAAAGTCTCTGTGTCAGCTGCTTTAATTTAACTGTTTCCTGTTCCAAGGGAGGGTTCACTAGAGCTGAAAAGTGAGAACTGAGATTAAATGACTATGGGTATGAACAAAGGCATCAATTAAATCTAAACAGCAAAGGTGAAAGGTACCATCCTGGATGGGAAGAACAGATCAATCAAAACTTGGAGACTTCTAACAGGACAGCTGAATGAGATGAGAAGGCATCCCCTCAAGTACCACCAAGGTGAGTTAGCCATCATATCCTTGTTCCCTTGCTGATCTAACTGCCCTTTAAATGTTAAGCAAAGGGGGCAGCTAGGTAGTACGGTGGATAAAACAGCGGCCCTGGAATCAGGAGGACCTGAGTTCAAATCCAGCCTCAGACACTTGACACTTACTAGCTGTGTGGCCCTGGGCAAGTCACTTAACCCTCATTGCCCCACCAAAAAAAAAAAGACTACCTATTCAAAATAAGTAACTGGAGTCCGGAGAGGGAGGAAAAATGTTAAGCAAAGACAAGATGTGGAAAGTTGCTAGAGCAGAAGCAACCACACTGAGTACCTGCTTCGGACCTCCACCTAACAACAAAGGCAGATGGCATCAGTTGAACAGGAGTCGGAAGAACTGGGTTTCCAGTTTTTTGCTACCACAAAAAGAATAGCTATAAATCTGTTTGTACATATTGGACTCTTTGCCCATTTCTTTGATCTTAGGGGTGTATAAGTCTAGCAGTGATATGGCTGGATCCAAGGCCACATGCTGCTTAATAACTTTTTGTACAAGAGGTTCTATGAGGCACAGGTAAGGAAAGAGGTCATTCCTTGAATAAGGGACCGTCACCACTGCAAAGTCAGGGGGAAGAGTGCTGCGTATGAGGAACAGAGAAAAGGACCATAGGAAACAAGAAGGGAAGTAATGTATGTATAATGAAACTGGGAGGATCATTTGGAGTCAGAGTGGGGTCCTCTAAAGTCAAAGAGAGGAGTTTATATTTTGTTCTCAAACCAACAGGGAGGGGCAGCTAGGTGGCATAGTAGATAAAGCACCAGCCCTGGAGTCAGAAGGACCTGAGTTCAAATCCAACCTCAGATACTTGACACTTACTAGTTGTGTGACCCTGGGCAAGTCACTTAACTCTCATTGCCCCGCAAAAACCAATAGGGAGCCACTGGAGTTCACTGAGTTCATGACATGGTCAGGCATATGCTTAAGGAAAACCATCCTTCAGCCTCTTGGGTCCTTAGTTTCCTCACTTGTAAAATGAAGAGACTGAGCTAGGTCCCATTTTCAGCTGTAATCCTTTGACTCCCTAGAAACCTATACTCCTAGAAGGTTACAAAGGCTGGGTAAAGGTCTCATTAACTTTTTTACCCCCATTTAACATGAAGAGTAAGTCTTTTCTGAGGCAGTCAGGTGGCGCAGTGGATAGAGCAGCGGCCCTGGATTCAGGAGAACCTGGGTTCAAATCTGGCCTTAGACACTTGACACTTACTGGCTGTGTGACCCTGGGCAAGTCACTTAACCCGAATTGCCTCACCAAAAAAAAAGAGTAAGTCTTTTCTAAAGTCTTTTTCTGTTCCACACATCTATGTGCTCTGGGTTCCAGAACCTGTTCTGCACTTACTAGTGGAATGACTCTGAGAATATTCCTTCATCCTCTCAGTCTCAGTTTCCTACTGTGTAAAATGAGGGGGCTATGCCAGGTATGGTATATAGTCCGCCTATTTTGACATTATCTCAAAACTTCCCGTCCAGACCTGTGATTCTGTAAAGCCTAAAGTGAACAGCAACCCTCTCTTCCCCTCCTCCCTCGTTCCCAGCTCTGATGCGATACTGTTTTCCTATACCACACGGACTTTTCTAAGATCTCCCACCTCACATTGGAAGAGACACCCCCCCCCCAACCCTACACACACACCCCAGGCCATCTGCTCTACAACACTGCAGACAAGTGAGCCTTCGAGGGGCAAACCATTCCCTACCACAGGAGCCAAAGCCAGTTTTCAGACAGTTCTGTTAGGAAAGTTTTCCTCAATATGCTTCTCTAGGGTCTATTAACCTGTGCATAAGGATCCCCGCATGCCACATACTAGAAAATCACTTATTAACTTCATCTATGTTTTATTGTATTTTTATTTCTTCTGTTCAATTTATTTCCCAATGACATGTTTGCCTGGTTCCCAGCAGCACATTTGACACCCCTGTCATATACCACATTTTTCTCAATACAGCCTAAGATCTTTTTGGCTGCTACAGTGCCATCCTATTGACTCATTCTGAACTACGAGGCCAACAGAAACCCTAGGGCTTTTCCATTCACCTGCTATCCAGTCACACCTCCCCTTCCTAGTCATTGTGAGGCTGACTTTTTGACCTGAAGTGCAAACTTTATGAGATTTGGCCCGACATTCTGGCCTGTGATCCTGTCACCCAACCAGCGGGCTGTCTGTCTGTCCTACCTTTGTGCCGGCTGAAATCTGAAAAGCTTGAGATCAATCTCTATCTGCTATCCAACATAATGATAAAAACCGTTAAAACACAGATCCCTGGGGCCCTGCACTAGAAGAAACCTTCCGAATTCATCCAGAGCCACTACCAAACTAGCTTTGGTGCCCATCTTTTCAACCAGTTCCTGATCTACCCAACTCTACTATGATCCATCTCACATCTTTCAATTTGGTCTACAAGGAAAAAAAAAAATCCCGGAACAACATCTACAATATCCCCCTCATTTATCAGTCTTGTAACCTTTTCAAAAAGAAATGAGATTAGTCTGGCATGATTTGTTTTAATAAAGTCAAGCTGCTGGCTTTTCATGACTCTTCCTTGTCTAGATCAGTCTATCAATTAACAAGCATTAAGGACTGTCTGCATATGTGCCAAGCTCTCTCCCCCCCACCTCCAGATCTGAAGTCAAGTTCACTGATCTATATGTAGTTTATAGAAGCTTAATGTCTTTTTAAAAAATTGGGGTGACATCTACCCTCTCTAGTCAAGTCCTGCTCTCATTTCTTTCTTTCTTTGTTTTTTCCTGGGGCAATGAGAGTTAAGTGACTTGCCCAGGGTCACACAGATAGTAAGTGCCTGAGGTCGGATTTGAACTCAGGTCCTCCTGAATCCAGGGCTGGTGCTTTATCCACTGTGCCACCTAGCTGCCCCAGTCCTGCTCTCATTTCAACCCACTTTCTGCAAATGCAAGAGAACAGAAGCAAAGGCATTTAAGACAAGACATGGTTTTGACATTCCCTGTGTGTAAGGAATCTAGCTGTGCCAGTTCTGATTACATGAGACAGCCCAGGGATTCCCTTCCAGATGCCACGGCTACCCAGAAAGAAAAGAGAAGTCTCCTGCAATGTCCCAGGCACCAAGTCACACTACTCTATCTCACCATCCACTAGAAAAGGTCAAGGCAAATTTTAAACCACACAAAGTGCTCTGTTGCTGGGAATACCTCTGGCCATGCTGCCCAACCCCTAAATGAGGGAGTGAGAAAGTGAAAGGTGAGCCGGGAGGAAAGTGAAGCAGACCAGCAGAAACAAACATAACGCTGTTTAGCGCACTGTTGAAAATAATCCCACAAAGTATTTGTGTAGCATTTTAACTTTGCAAACCACCTTCACACACAGCAGGGCTCTCATCTGAGGCAATGTGGCAGAGTGGAAAGCATGCTGGACTTAGGCGTCAGACACCTGGGTTCAGATGACCTTTCAGTCACGTATTAAGCTATGTCACCACAGACACACTGACGCTATGTGACCACCGATGCATCACTGAAGCTCTCTAAGTCCTAGTTTAGTCGTGCAAAGTGGGGGTTAACAATACTATACTGCCTGCCTGGAGAGGCAAGCACGGGGATAGTGATCGTATGTGAGAACCTGTGGGTGGAGGGGGGCTTGTGTTCAAGTCTCTCCTATGACATCCACTGGGTCCCTGACAACTGTAAGACTTTAATTTGCAGAAGAGCTGCTGATCTTCACTGGTAAACGGTTTTTAGTCATGAAAGCTAAGTCCAGGTTTGTTGTGAGAAAAGTGCTTTGCAAACCTTAAATAAATAAATGATAATAAATGAATTATTATTATTAGATAGATTAAGAAACTAAGTGACTTGCCCAAGGTCACATTGCAAGTCAGTGGCAAAATTGAGATTAGACCCAGGCCTAATACTTGGCAGGGCCTTAAGCACTAATAGCTTTTGTTCTACCAGTGTCTCTTTTGATATGAACCATTTCCTTAGAGGGAAAAGGGATCGTGTCTTTTAGACAAATATTACCGGTTAGCTGGTTTGTTGGTTGCCATCCTTTCAAATTGAAGATGACAAAATGACATCACTATGTTAGAATCAAGTTATACTGTATCCGACTGTGGCTCATCAGAACAATACAAGCTCACAACATTCAACCACAGTTTGGGCACAAATACTCCACGAGAATATTTGGGTTGGATTTTCTAAATCTGCCCACCTTGAGTTTCTTGAGCTACTGCAATTCGGCTTTGCTCATCGAGCACAGCACCCTCCCTGATGAGGGCACACCATGCTGGGCGGTCCTGTGCCAGTGTCTCCCATGTCCTGCAATCAATCCCAAAGTTCTTCAGAGAGACCTTGAGAGAGTCCTTGTATTGCTTTTTCTGACAACCATGTGAGCACTGCCTTGTGTGAGTTCTCCATGAAACAGTCTTTCAGGCAAAGAGACATTTGGCATTTGAACAACATGGCCAGCTCATCAGAGTTGTGCTCTCTATGGGAGTTTGAATGCTTGGCAGTTTAGTTCGAGAAATATTAGAGGTCTTTCAAAACCTCGAACATGAGCAAAACTTGGTTGTAACTTAGGAAGGGATCCCATTTGGTCTTAGCCCTTTATTTTACATTTGAGGAACCCGCAGGACGGGCCCAGGAGGTTGGGGACTTGCCCAGTGTCCCACACCCACAGATAGTATCAGAGCAGGATCTGAGCCTAGGTGCTTGGCCTCCACAGGCCGTTCTCTTTCCCCTGAACAAACCTCAGGGCTTCCTTCAGTGGCTCTATGATATTCATGTCTGACGTAGTCTGAGAGGTTCCTATAAACTAATAGAAAACTGGACCAAGAGGTACAAAGCCTGGGTTCCAGTTCTAGGCCTTATTTTTCTAGCCTTGGGAAAATCACTTGGAGTTTCCATACCAATAATATGGTGATAACAACACCTGCCCTTCCTACTTCACAGGGTTGTCTTAGGAATCAAATGAGACCATTTCAGTGGAAGCTGAACCACCTAAACAAATAGAAATAAATCAACATGCAAAACCATTTCAGTTGTCTAATCTATAAAATCAGCAGGCAGCTGATTTAAAATTGGAGGCAGCTAGATGGCTCAGTGGATAGAGTACTGGGCCAGGAGTCAGGAAGTCCTGAGTTCAATTCAGGCCTCAGATACCTACTAGCTGTGTGACCCTGGGCAAGTCACTTAATCTGTTTGCCTTAATCCACTGGAGAAGGAAATGAAAAACCGATCCAGTATCTTTGCCAAGAAAACCCCATGGACAACAATGATGTGCTATGGTCCACGGGGCTATGAAGAGTCAGATATGACTCAACAACAGCAAATGTCCCCTTCTAGTTCTAACAATTCAATAACTCTAACCTGGGACCCTACTCACTTAAGGGTCACCGGACAGTAAATGTGTTAGAGACAGTGCTATTAACAGCCCCCCACCCCTTGGTAAAACAGGATTCTTGCCTGGCTGTCACACAACAGGGCTCGCTAATGTTCAGCCTAGTCATAATCAGATAGGACTTGGACTCTACTCCAATGTTTCATCCAGGCCTTTTCTTTTTCTTTTCTTTTCTTTTTTTTTAGTGGGGCAATGAGGGTTAAGTGACTTGCTCAAGGTCACACAGCTAGTAAATGTCACGTGTCTGAGGCCGGATTTGAATGTAGGTCCTCCTGAATCCAGGGCCAGGGCTTTATCCATTGCACCACCTAGCTGCCCCCTCATATAAGCCTTTTCATGCTGGATCATCCTGGTCTTCCAGTGACTCTTCCACAGGAGGGCCAAGCCTTAGGGACATTCTCTTGCTTAGCCCTCATTCTTTTTTTTTTTTCCCCTGGGGCAATGAGAGTTAAGTGACTTGCCCAGGGTGACACAGCTAGTAAGTTCAAGTGTCTGAGGCTGGACTTGAACTCAGGTCCTCCTGAATCCAAGGCTGGTGTTTTATCCACTTTGTCCCTTAGCCCTCATTCTTTTTTTTTTCTTTTCTTTCTTTCTTTCTTTTTTTTTTTTTTGCAGGGTAATGAGGGTTAAGTGACTTGCCCAGGGTCAGACAGCTAATAAGTGTCAAGTGTCTGAGGTCGGATTTGAACTCAGGTCCTCCCGAATCCAAGGCTGGTGTTTTATCCACTTTGCCACCTAGCTGCCCTTAGTCCTCATTCTTGCTGCAAGTTGGGCCCTCCTTGATTTCTACTCATGGAGCTCCCAAAGGTTAGCCTGCTGCTTCTCCCACGCGATGTTTTATTAGCAACATATTCCATCCGAACTCACCCATCACCAACTCACTGAGCATTTATTAAGAGCCTATTTACATGCCAGGTACTCTGATTACCTACGGGTAACCTGAAACTCTAAATCAGCTGAGATTAGGGTATTCTGCGCCTCAAAGTCATATAGTAGGGGGCAGTTAGGTGGCGTAGTAAAGCACTGGCCTTGGATTCAGGAGGACCTGAGTTCAAATCCAGCCTCAGACACTTGACACACTAGCTGTGTGACCCTGGGTAAGCCACTTAACCCTCACTGCCCTACCCAAAAAAAAAAAAAAAGTCATATAGTAACTAGAGGAAAGGATATACATATTAATTAATATAATTATACAACACACATTATAATAGTTAATATTAATATGGTAATTGTTAATAATAATAAATTTATATATTAACAATGGGCTTAGCACAGGGCTTTGGCACATTAATAAATATTTACTGATTGATTGGCCGGCTTCTGGGAGAAGCTCAGGGTTCCTAAGAGCATTGCAAGTGCTTAGACCCAAACTCCAACATCAAAGAAGTTAGACTTCCAGGCCTCTTCCGGTTAATTCAAAGTCCATAGCAGTTTATAACAGATACAGGAAGCTAATCTAATACACAGATAGAGACATTTTCTCTGAGCACAAGTTATCTTATTTTCATTAAATGTCAAAATTACTCAAGGAAAAAATGTTATGGCCGGAAGATTCAGTAAGAAGAGCCTCAGTCCTTAATAGGGGGGGATGGTATTGTAAAATCCCCTGGTATAAAAAATGTCCCTAAGTGACCTTTGCTCCTCCCGACCCACCAGCCTCCAGGAGTTACTGGGCCCAATTTTAACCCAGAAGCTCTTTCTACAACTAGGTGAGGCAAGCACAAATTCTCAGAAGATAGCTCCTACAAGTCCTGACAGTTCTCCAGGCAAGAGATGGAAAGTAAAAAGGAGCAGGGAAGGGAACAGAAAAAATCAACTCAAGACAGTCCCATTTGCTCTCAGATCTGGGCCACCACATTGAGAATAGAAATAACAAAGAAGAAGCTGAAGGATGTCTAATTATAATGATCAGGCTGGGCCTCTCTGAAGAACAGAGTAAATGGGGGGCAGCTAGGTGGCGCAGTGGATAGAGCACCGGCCCTGGATTCAGGAGTACCTGAGTTCTTATCTGGCCTCAGACACTTAACACTTACTAGCTGTGTGACCCTGGGCAAGTCACTTAACCCTAATTGCCCAACCAAAAAAAAAAAAATTTAGAACTCCTGCCCACACACCCACACAGCCTCAACTTCTTTCTTCTTACACTTGACCATGGGGAGCCTGAGAGATGAATCGAGGCAGAAAAAGACCGGTTCCCTTTTCTCAGCTCAGTGACCAGCTTGCCTTGTGACTACGCCTGGACTTCCCAAAGAGTCACAAAGGGAAAATCTGTGGGAGGAGGGTGTGCAGACAGGGGAGGAGAGAAACCCTGAAATTCAGTCAGATAACTCATGTTCACTGTGTGACTGATACAGGGCAGGGGAGGGGGAATTACACTGCCTTCACATCACAGGAACCCGACCCATTTCTATCTATAAGTTATGCCTACAAGCTTCTCCGAGTGTGAAATGTTCTGCCCTATTATTCTCCAACTATTTAAATGTTAGAAGTAGCTAGCTGGTCAAGTAGAGTGCTGGGTCTAGAGCCAGGAAGACCTGAGTTCAAATCTGCCACAAATCAGACAGTTACTACTACGTGTCCCTGGGCAAGTCTGCCTCAGTTTCCTTATCTGTAAAATAATTAAAATAATAGCACCTAGTTCCAGAGTAATTGTGAATATCAAATGAAATATGTTATGTGTGTTGTCATGTAAATGCTAGCTGTTATTATTATTATTATTATTACCCATCCTTCAAGGCCCAGATCACATTAACTCCTCCGAAGCCTTCCAGAATTCACTCCAGCCTAGATCCTTTAAATTCCATCGTTTAGGAATCAGACACTTTAAAGCTGGAAGGGACCTTCAGCAATCATGCAGGCTATTTCCCCCACTTTACAGATGAAGATCAGAGCATCCTTTTTTCTTTCCTTTATTTTTCTTGGGGTTTTTGTCTGAGACCCAGAAAGAAAGTGCCTTGTCCAGCGTCACACAGCGAGCTAGCGATGCAACTTGAACAAGAACCCAATTCTCCAGACCCTCAGTCCTATCGGTGTCACTGAGGCAGTATGGTTGGAGTGGGAAGAGCACATCGAGGCCAGTTTCCAACCTTGCTCCTGCTGGCTGAGTCACCCACCTTCTCTAAACCTCAATTTCCCCATCTATAGAACAGGGATGATAGCCTCAGCCCACCTATAAAGAAAGAACAAGCAAGATAATGTATGTGAAATTGCTTGGAAAACTGTAACCTGGCTACATAAATATAAAGTCTTTAAAAAACAACAACAACAATAACAACACTCCTTGTTTTTCCTGTGTAGGTGTTGTCCCTAACAAAAGCTCATGAACAGAGCTGTTTTTTTATTTTAATTTTACACAGTAGTTCTTTACTAAGCTCCACAGTAGACAGTGCCATGCACTAGGTAGGCAGCCAGTGAATGCCTGCTGAAGGAATGAAGCCTCTTTCCAAAGCACAAGGTTAAGCCGTGAGGTCATCTCTTTAAATTGGGTCCCAGACAAATACCCTTACAAACATGGCAGTGTTGGACCAGCATTGAGGGTGAGCAGCTTGGTAAGATGGCCCTGGAGTTCAGAGGATCCAGGTTCAAATCCTTTCCTTTTGTAATGGTGAGAACCTTGGACTTGGAGTCAGGAAGGCTTGGGTTTGAAACCTGCCATGTATGTGATTCCTGGCCAAGCCACTCAAGCCCTCCCCACTTCAGTTTCCTCACTGGTAAAATGTTACTGGGTGGGGCAGCTAGGTGGCGCAGTGATAGAGCACCGGCCCTGGAGTCAGGAGTACCTGAGTTCAAATCCGGCCTCAGAAACACTTACTTGAGGATCTTTGTCAAGAAAACCCCAAATGGGGGTCACAAAGAGTCAGACGTGGCTGAAATGAACAAACAACAAAATGACAGATTAAAGTGCACAATCTCTTAAAGGCCTTTCTAGCTCTAAAGTCTCAGATGCCTAAATTGTGGGAATTAGATAATAAATAAGAGTGCCAATCTCACAGAGCAATTGCAAGAAAATGTATCTAAAATGCTTCACATCCTGAAGTAGTCGAACCATTGTTGAGGGCAATTTGGAAATATGCCCAAAAGTCTATAAAACTGTGCATGAACCCTTTGACCCAGCAATGACTATGAGATATGTAACCTAAAGAGTTTAAAAAAAAAAAGGAAAAGGGCCCACATGTACAAAAATATTTATAGCAGCTCTTTTAGTGGTGGCAAACAATTGGAAATTGAGGGGATGCCCATCAATTGGGGAATGGCTGAACAAGTTGTGGTACATGATAATGATGAAATTGTGTTATAAGAAATGACAAGCTGAATGCACTCAGAAAAACCCGGAGAGACTTACATGAACTGATGCAAAGTGAAATGAGCAGAACCGGAAAAACACTGTATATTGTAACAGAAATGTTGATGATGACCAGCTGTCGATGACTTAGCTATTCTCCTCTTTCTACTTTTTTTTTGGGGGGGGGGCGGGGCAATAGGGGTTAAGTGACTCGCCCAGGGTCACACAGCTATAAGTATCTGAGGCTGGGTTTGAACTCAGGTCCTCCTGAATCCAAGGCTGGTGCCTTATCCACTGCGCCACCTAGCTGCCCTAACTTAGCTATTCTCAGCAATACAGTGATCCAAGACAATTCTTTTTTTTTTTTTTAAAGTGAGGCAATTGGGGTTAAGTGACTTGCCCAGGGTCACACAGCTAGTAAGTGTTAAATGTCTGAGGCCGGATTTGAACTCAGGTCCTCCTGACTCCAGGGCCAGTGCTCTATCCACTGCGCCACCTAGCTGCCCCCCAATCCAAGACAATTCTGAAGGACTTATGATGAAAAATGCTATCCATTTCCAGAGAAAAAACTAATGGAGTCTGAATGCAGATCAAAGTATATTTTTTTCTTTCCTTTCTCTATTTTTCTTGGGGATTTTGTCTGTATTTTCTTTAACAACATGACTAACATGAAAATGCGTTTTGCATGACTGCACATGTATAACCAATATAAAGCTGCTTGCCTTCTCAATGGGGGTTTGGGGTGGGAAGGGAGGGAAGAAAAGAATTTGGAACCTGACAATTTTAAAAAAACAAATGTTAAAAATTGCTTTTACATGTAATTGGGGGAAAAATAAAATGTTAAAAATAAAATAAAGTACTTCACAAACCTTAATGCCCCTTATATATGTCAGCTACTATTTTCATGACTCATCTTCACCACACTCCTCATTCACTCATCACCAAGGTGGCCTTGACAGGAAACCTTTTGTGATGTAGGGAAACAAGGAGTGATGACATTTCCTGATGTCACATTGATTTTGGCCTTCCAGATTTACAAAACACTTTCTACATAGCCCAGTGAGGTGGGTGGTACCAACATCCAACTCCACAATGATTTCATTACAAATCTGAAATAAATTTGGGAGTTTATGAGGAAAGGGGGGTAGGGAGGAAGGTGGGTGAAATGAGTATTCTTTGGGGAAGCTGGAAACAAATGTCTGCCCTCAATGATGAATTATCAGCTAATTAGTCATCATGAGTCAACATAATGATAATGGAACATTTCAGGTTGCATATACCCTTGACAAGGTAGGGTCGGGGGCGGCTAGGTGGCGCAGTGGACAAAGCACCGGCCCTGGATTCAGGAGTTCCTGAGTTCAAATCTGGCCTCAGACACTTGACACTTACTAGCTGTGTGACCTTGGGCAAGTCACTTAACCCCCACTGCCCCGCAAAAAAAAAAAAACAAAAAACAAAAAAAACAAAAAAAAAAAGACAAGGTAGGGTCAATGATACCTGGAGCAAAGGGCATAGAGAAGACACACCCAGCTCTATTAGATTCTCAATGATGTAAATCCTTCTAGGTAGAGTCCATGGGCTTGGGAAAAGTCCAGTTCTCTATGCCAACGCAATAATACTGCCAAGTCAGTAAGAGTTCACATCACAACCAAGAGGATGGTCTTGCTCTGCCCAAATACACTGTAAGCTTCCAAACGGTACAGAGCACAGGGATCATTAATGATATTCCCTTTGCATTCCTCAGTAACGCTCCACACCCAGAAAGGGCTACCTTGTCATGGACAGGGGAAGGGGTAAGGCCAGAAATTCCAGGGATGACTTAGTTGAGCAAGGGAGTGTCTTTCCTTCCAGGCAAAACACAACCCTACCACAGCCCCCTGATGGGAGAAGTGGGTCCTCCTTTCAGAAATCATGTTTATCTCGAGTGCTGACATTTAGTAGAAGGGCCCTTCCTCCTACCAAAATATGTGGCTTCAGGGAACCTGCCTGAGGACTTGAAAGCAAGAGTGGGCAACACCATCTTTGAATGGTACCTGAGATCATTGTGGGGGAAACCAACTGCCCTATCAGCCAGCCAACAATTATTTATTGATTTTGTGCCTAGCACTAGGAAAACAAGGTAGACTGGGCAGAAGCAGATGCTTGGCTGGAACAGTCAACTCACACTGGATGAGGATAAAACTACCATATATATATAAGAGAGAGGTCGCCATGATGCGTTAGACAGAGTTGGCCTTCCAATGCACACTGGCTGGATAACCAACTCTAGACACCTCTCGGTGCCTCGGAGACCTCCCCAAGCTTATAAATTAGTTGTAAAACAGATGCTAATATGCATTGGTGGAAGGCATTTTTCACTGGGAATTCCTTATATAGACAAAACCACAGACCCAGTCCAAAACAATTAGTTTTTGATAAATTCTAACTGGGTGATACAGATAAGAACAATTCAAAGGGGAATACTACACTGATTCTGAGGTGGAAGAAGTAGGTCTGAGTCCTGGTTCTGATCCTTATTTACTGTTTTTCTGAGTAGGTTACTTAATCTCTAAACCAGTCAACCAACCTCCCTCTCCTTCCTTCCTCCCTTCTTTCCTTCCTTCTTGTCTTATTCCCTCCCTCCCTCCGTCTCCCTCTTTCACCCAGGCTAGAAATACAGCAGTCACTCATGAGCCTGACCCACTGTGGATCAGCACAGAAGTTGTTCCATTTCCACCCTGGGCTGCCTGGGGACCTCCCATTGCTGAACGCTCACCATATTGGTACCTGGGCTGGTGCAGACCTCTGGTTTTGGCCTTAGTCAAACTGCCGCTCAGAACTTAAGTGACCCAACCCCTCCTCTAGCAGGAATTACAAGCGTGTGCACTGCAGCTGCCACCACCAGGAACCTTAGTTTCCTCATCTGTTTTTGTTTTGTTTTGTTTTGTTTTTTTAGTGAGGCAATTGGGGTTAAGTGACTTGCCCAGGGTCACACAGCTAGTAAGTGTCAAGTATCTGAGGCCGGATTTGAACTCAGGTCCTCCTGAATCCAGGGCCGGTGCTTTAACCACTGCACCATCTAGCTGTCCCAGTTTCCTCATCTGTTAACTGGAGGTCTGTGTCATAGCAATGTCAGGAGGAAAGCTTTTTGTAAACCTAGTGCTTTGTGACTGTTAGCTATTTATTATTAATAAGAATATGACCTTTATCGGTCCTTTAGTATTAGAAAATGGGTTGTGATAGGGGAAAAGATTTGAGAACACTGGGCTCCTAACGGGAGGCAAGAATGAAAAATGTCTCTACGGAGGGAAACAACAACACACAAGAGGGAGGCTGGCCCTGGAAGGACACAAGGCTGGATTTTTTTTTTGTCCAGACCTGTTATTTCTTTGCTGTAGAAACTTCCTGAAACCGATGTAGATCAGCAACTCACAGTTAACACCCTCTAGGAGAGCTGCCCCGGGCACTGAGGTTAAGTGACTTGCTGGGTCTCATAGCAAATATGTTTCAGAAACAGGATCTGAATGTGGGTCTTCCTCATTCCAAGAGCTCCTGCATATTTACTAGGACAAGCTGCCCTTCACTTTATCTCCAGTAGCAGTAGATTCGCCTAGGAACGGGCTGCCTGGGGGGTAGATGGGGAATATGGAGATAATCTCTCCTCCTGGTGGAAATCCTTCTCCTAGGAAATATCCCATCTGGCCCTGGAGTTCCTGAGAATAGCTGGGAGAGGGAGGAGCAGTCTCTGATCTCAGGAGCCCCCAGACAGACGCCAGGGAGGGTGAGCAAACACTGGGCTAAACCAGCTCGGGAAGCACCAGCCCCCAGGTAAGATAAAGCCCTTCTGTACCAGATCTGTCTCACCTCAAGGTATGAACATCATAGGTGCCAGATAAAAGCAGGGCAGGGGGCTCCCAGGGCAGCAAACTACCCGCCTGTCCTTCCCCCCACCCCCCATGGCACTTAAACAAAAACTCTTTTGAGTGTGCCTATTAAACTGACATTAAACTCCCTACCCACAGACCACTCATTCAAAACAGCTCTGTCAATCATCAGCCAGGCTAGGCCTGGAGCCCTGGTTTATAGCTTCCCTTTGCTGCCAGCTGCTCTCGGCAACGGCTACACCCTGCTAGAGAGAAATTCTGCTTGGGCCCTGGCCAGAAGGTCCCAGAAGCAACTGACCACAGCATCTGCTATCGAAGCTGGCAGTCTCGACCAGAAAACTCCTGACCAAGAAGACCGGAGCTGGCAGAGTCTGATATGCACTCAACAGAACAGAAACCATTACAACAAAACCCAAAACAATCATTAGCCTTTAGACAACACCTTAAAGGTTTGCAAAGCGTGTCTTCATTTGGGTATCTATTTGATGCTCAGAGCAACCCCCAAGAGGTAAGTGCAATCGTTATCTCACATGGGCTTAGGATAAGTCAGAAGATGTTTTTCCTGGGAGAAGTAAAAACTAAGTGACCAGATAACAGGACTGACAAGTGGAGGAATTAAGGGACTGTTAATGTTTAGTCTGACCAACTAGATATCAGGACCAACACTCCTAAGAAGTAAGGAGATAAAATTCTATAGCAAGAATGTTAGTTAGTCGCTCAGGCTACTTACTACCTGAGCTAGAAGACAGAGATAACTCCAGAGGTCAGGACCATCATTCCTAAAAAATAAGCCCCCTAGGGGGCAGCTAGGTGGTGCAGTGGATAAAGCACCAGCCCTGGATTCAGAAGGACCTGAGTTCAAATCCAGCCTCAGACATTTGACACTTATTAGCTGTGTGACCCTGGGCAAGTCACTTAACCCTCATTTCCCCACCAATAATAATAATAATAATAATCCCCCTAGACTCTCAGGAATGACAAGCATCCAAGCTTTCCCCATCCCCAAAAGACACTTTCCATCTTCAGGTGGTCACCCCATCTATCCTCTATAAAAGTTTTGGCCGTCCTTCTGTTCTAAGAGGAGGATGTTTCTAAGCTCTCCACCCCTTGAGGCCAAAGTCTTTGACTTCCCTCTTCGTTACTTTCTCTAGGGCCTAATAAAGGACCATTTAAATTCTTTTTTTTTTTTTTGACTATATGAAGGCTTGATTACATTCTTGCAAGAATGGGCAAGGACCATTTAAATTCTAATTGGACTGTTTGCAAGCGTAATTCTTTACAGAGGAATACCTAAGGATCCCCACCATAGGTTCTTCCTTCCTTACTCTATTCTTTTTTAAATTAATTCATTTTATTTATTTAGAATTTTTCCCCAAGTTACATGTAAAAACAAATTTTAACATCAATTTTTTAAAACTTTGTGTTCCAAATTCTCTTCCTCCCTCCCTCTCCCCTTCCTTAAGAACTCAAACAATTCAATATGAGTTATAGATGTGCAGTCATGCAAAACATTTCCACATTAGTCAGGTTGTAAAAGAAAACAGACCAAAAACTTTAGAAAAAGGAACAAAAAAATTATACTTCAATTTGTATTCAGATACCATCAGTACTTTCTCTGTAGATCTTCCTTACTCTACTCAATGAAACATGTGGGGCTCTAGCAGGCCTTCATCCCTCTCCAGGCTCTGCTCTTGACTTTCCCTACTAGGACACAGAAGCCTTCCTCACGCTGGAAGTTCCCATCACCCCTGTGGCCCCTTTCTCTCATTGGCCGGTTCTTCCCACAATCTCCATTTTAAGGAAACCAGCCATGTCTTCATTCCCCTCCACTCTAGGCTCTTCAAACTTTCTCAGGGCAGGGACTGTCTTTCTTCCTCACTGTATTTAAGTTCCTGGTGCTTGGAACAGTGCCAGGTACTTAGTATGCTTATTGGGGGCCGCTAGGTGGCTGCAGTGGGGCCCTGGATTCAGGAGTTCCTGAGTTCAAATCCGGCCTCAGACACTTGACACTTACTAGCTGTGTGACCTTGGGCAAGTCACTTAATCCCCATTGCCCCGAAAAACAAACAAACAAAAAAATGCTTATTGACTTCACCAGCGGCTGGCAGAATCAAAAAAGGCCTCACCTCAGATAGAAGCTTTGTCTTGAGACTAAGGATCTGAAAACAGGGGAGGTGAGGAGGGACATTCCAAAGGGAACTAATTGCATGTTCAGCTCCCAGAGACTGGGGGCCAGGTGTGATCCCTCATTTCAGTGTGGACTAACTAGCAATTTCTGTACCAGTCTGGGGAATTCATTCATCAATTAAACGCTTTAAAAATGTTTATTGACTAAGTAGCTAGCTCTCTGCAGGTAATTTAGAGAAGAGAAGCCCTTCAAAGGCATCCAGGTGTGTCTGTGTGGGGGGGTTTGTGGGGGACATTCCAGCCAAAGGACAGCTGGGTGGGCGCCATAGTGCACAGAGCACCACCAGGCCTGGAGTTAGGAAGACTCTTCTTTGCTGAGCATTAGACACATGCTCAACAAATACCTTTTCTTTTCTTCTTCTTCTTTTTTTTTTTTGCAGGACATTGAGGTTTAAGTGACTTGCCCAGGGTCTCACAGCTAGTAAGTGTCAATTGTCTGAGGCCAAATTTGAACTTGGGTCCTCCTGAATCCAGGGCTGGTGCTTTATCCACTGTGCCACCTAGCTGCCCCCTCCCTTTTGTTTTGTAAAGATACAAAAGACAGGTCTTCTCTTATTCCAGGGGGACAGTTACAAAGGTGATCTGTTCCCTAGCCATATATTCCTCTCCTAATAAATCTCTTTTTATTTTACAATCAATCAATAGATTAATGAATAAATAAAATAATTGTGACCTTTTTAGTGGACACTTCAGATTCTCACCTTATCACCCATTGCTATCACCCCTTCCTTCCTCTCTGACAGTTGTCATAGCATCCCATTGGCTGCCCCGGCCCAAGACATTCAGAAACACTATTCTCAACAACCCCTTTCTCTTTTCTTCCAATCCCGGACGATGGGGTTTCCCTCCCCTTTTTGCCACACATGGATTCTGCTTACTTCCCAAATCTGCTTCTCATTCTGACACAATCAGCTCCTCCAATCTGACATAGAAGGATCTGGGAGGAAAAAGGGAGGGGGACCAATCTGGGCCGGACTTTGTTGTTGCTATAGACAGCAGCCCTTTAACACCAGACTCTGGAAAAAAAAAAGACTCCTAACTTAATAGACCATTAAAGGCCTTGCTTTAGCTTCAGATTTTAACTTCAGAACCATCAACAATGAGGTTGGACTGAAACCAGAATCCCACTTCCTCCCCTTCCTCAACACTTTCATTTATTCTTCCTTACTCTTTGGCACTGCTTGGGGGGGACGGGATGTGGGGAAGGTCTGTCACCTGACGGAGGTGATGTATATTGTCTTTATTACGGTCCTCCTCCCAGGTGACAAACATATGTGAGTAATAATTTCTTAATGCATTGCATGAGTTACTGATTTCAAGAGGTGTGACCACAAACATCAATCCAGTCATTTGCACATGCCTGTCATTTCACCATTATAGCATTAATCCCTAGCATCCTCAAAAGTCCCCCTTAAAAGAAATGTAAATATCTCAAGGAAGATAGCTAACATTTAGTTCAGCAATCATAGAGCTGAGAGTTCCATCAATAAAGATGTATACTAGGATACTGGTCTCCAAACTCCCCATTCCATGATTTTTTTCCCATCAGCTCATTCTCAATCATTTTCTCTCCTCCCACCCCCTCTACTGACTTGCCCAGGGTCACACCTAGTCATTGTCTGAGGCTGGATTTCAACTCTGATCCTCCCATCTCCAGGACCCAGTGCTCTATCCACCCTGCCACCTAGCTGCCCTATCTATTTATCACTTAATATTATACCAGTAAACATATAAATCAGATCTTGAGAACTGGAAGGCAGTTCAGCAGACATCTATCCCAACCAACACACAAAAGAAATTCCTACTCTAAGATACTTGCCAAGCTCTTTCATCCAACTCCTTCTCAAAGACTTCCAAGGATGTGGATCACTTTCTGAAGCAGCCCACTGCTCTCTGGGACAGCTCTTACTCTTAGGAAGCCAAGCCTCAATTTCCCTTTTTGTACCTTCCGTCCATTGCTCCTGATTCAGTCTTCTGAAGCCCAAAAGAACAAGTTTAATCGCTCACACACACTTCAGTCCTTTAAACTTTGCAATTGTGCATTGTTCTCTTCCTCTAAAATACCCCAAAGGGGGGCAGTTAGGTGGCGCAGTGGATAAAGCACTGGCCCTGGATTCAAGAGGACCTGAGTTTAAATCCTGCCTTAGACACTTGACACATGCTAGCTAGCTGTGTGACCCTGGGCAAGTCACTTAACCCTCATTGTCCAGCAAAAAACAAACCCAAACAAACAATAAAATACCCCAAAGTATTTTCTTTCTCAGGCTAAAAACCCAACTTCAATCCATTCTCCCATGGGACAGACGTCACCATCCTGGTTCCATTTTTCCAGAGCCTCTCTAACTAATCAGTGCTGTATCATTCAATTGTGATTCCGAAAGCTGAATTCCATACTCCAGATGAGGGCTGAGGGCATAAGGTGGAGAGCTACGCCAAAGCAGGGAACTACTATATAGCAGTCAGATGGAAAGAAGAAAGGGGCATAGTACTGGGCTGAGGTTTGGGGAGGCAGTTACAGTATAGTGAAAAGGACACCTGGCCTCAGGCTTCAGAGGACCTGGGTTCAAATTTCAGCTCTGATACTTATAACCTCTATAGCCTTTGGGCAAGTCACATAAATTCAATAAATATGAAACCTCAGGGGCAGCTAGGTGGCGCAGTGGATAAAGCACCAGCCCTGAATTCAGGAGAACCTGAGTTCAAATACGACCTCAGACACCTGACACTTGCTAGCTGTATGACCCTGGGCAAGTCACTTCACCCTCATTGCCCCGCAAATAAAAAAAAAAAAAGAAGAGAAAAGAAAAGAGACTTCTGTTATGTGCAAGTTGTAGGATATAACATTTTTTAAAGAACTTAAAATTCATTGGGGGGAGGATGTAAAAGGGGTAGAAATGATACATGCACAGATGAAGCACAATCACCAGGCGGGGCAGGAAAGGAACAAAGGAGAAATGTAAAGTAAACACTTTTAGTCAAAGGGTTCACCGGGCACACTTCCTGGAGGAGGGAACACCGTAGCCTGGAAAGAAGAGAAGAATTTGCAAAGGCAGAGAGAAGAGTAGACTCCAGGATCCTTTTATGGACTGGGCAGGGCTGGGAAATGTTCTACAGAGTTCAGCAAACAGTTCAGTTTGGCTGGAAAAAGGACTGCAAACAAGGGGAGTGATAAGAAATAACGCTCAAAAGGTCGTGTGGAGTCAGACTGGGAGGGCAGAAGTGACATGCTCAGATCTGTCCCTCAAGGCTGGTTTAGCAGCAGTCTGAAGGATGGGCTGGAAAAAGGAGAGGCTGGAGGCATAGTGACCACTTAAGAGGTTATCCCAAAGTGTAGGCTGGAGGTAAAGAGAATGTAAATTTATTCTTTGAGTCCTGGTGCTTGATAAATGACAAACTGTCTCTACTTCCCCATATAGCTGAGAGTCCACAATGATTGGAACCACTTCCCCTGAACTTTCTTACTTGGCCACCATATGAATTCTTGATAATCCGAGGTAATGGGAGTAGGAATGAGGTTAACAGAAAAATTGTTTATCCACCTGTGAAGGGGTCATGTCAGACCAAAAGTCAAGATGGCAAAGAGGTACATAAAAGGGAAGAATGAGTAATGGTGGGAAGAGGTGGCAATTCTCAATGGTGACTTCAGGTGTCCCTCAGGGATACCCTCAATTCCTTAAGCTTTCACTGAGAATTTCTCTTTATCATCTCCATTAGTGATTACACTCATATAGTGAGTGCTTTAAGGTTTGCAAAGCTCTTTACAAATACTATGTCTCAAAATGGGTGCATGATTTACACACAAAGGGTGATACCATAAGCAAATTAAGAGAGCTTGGTATAGTTATCTGTCAGATTTATGGTCGGGGAAGAATTTAGGACCAATGAACATACAGAGAGCATGACTAAATGTAAAATAGATCATTTTGATTATATAAAATTAAAAAGCTTTTGCACAAACAAAACAAATGTAACGAAAACTATAAGGAAAGCAGAAAACAAGGAATTTTTGCAACAAGGATCACTGAGAAGGGTCTCATTTCTCAAATATATACAGAACTGAGTCAAATTTCTAAAAATACAAGTCATTCCCCAATTAATAAATGGTCAAAGGATGTGAACAGGATATGAACAAAGAAATCAAAGCTATCAATAGTCATATAAAAATGCTCTAAATCACTGTTGATCAGAGAAATGCAAATTAAAACAACTCTGAGGTACCACCTCACACCTATCAGAGTAGCAAATATAACAAAAAAGGATAATATTGGATGTTGGAGAGGATGTGGGAAAACTGGGACGCCAATCCGCTGTTGGCAGAGTTGTGAAAAGTCCAACCATTCTGAAGAGCAATTTGGAACCATTTTCAAAGGGATATAAAACCGTGCATACCCTTTGTTCCAACAATACCACAGCTACGCTTATATCCCAAAAACATCTCCCCCCAAAAGAGAAAAGGACCTTTTTGTTCAGAAATATTTAAAGCAGCTCTTTTTGTGGCAGCTAAGAATTAGAAATCAAAGGAATGCCCATTAATTGAGGAATGGCTAAACAAGCTGTGGTAGGGGGGCAGCTAGGTGGCGCAATGGATAAAGCACCAGCCCTGGGTTCAGGAGGACCTGAGTTCAAATTTGACCTCAGACACTTGACACTTACTAGCTGTGTGACCCTGGGCAAGTCATTTAACCCTCATTGCCCACCAAAACAAAACAAAGGATATAAACAGGTAGTTTTCAGATGAAATAATCAAAGCTTTTTATAGTCATATAAAAAAAATACCCTAAATCACTATTGATGAGAGAAATACACATTAGAACAACTCAGGTGCCCCTCGTACATAATATGTCAGAAAAAGGAAAATGAACAAGCTGTGGTATATGATTGTAATAGAATCTTACTGTGCTATAAAAAATGACAAACAGAATGATTTCAGAAAAACCTGGAAAGACTTATATGAATGAATTTATAGTGAAGTGAGCAGAACCATGAGAACATTTTACATAGTAACAGCAATACTTTTCGATGAAAAATTGTAAATGACTTAACTATTCTCAGCAATATAATCCCAAAGGACTAATGATGAAGCATGTCTCCAGAGAAAGAACTGAAGGAAGTGGGGTTGGAAGCTGACCATGAAGCACGGCTATTTCATTATGGTAGGTGCCATCAGGCGGGAAGCATCCCAGGTGAGGGGCTAGGATGTGAAGAAAAACAAGAGGTGGTGGGGAGGAGAGAGGGCAAGGGCATGGGTTTTTTTGTTTGTTTGTTTGGTTTGGTTTGGGTTGGGTTTTTTGCAGGGCAATGAGGGTTAAGTGACTTGCCCAGGGTCACACAGCTAGTAAGTGGCAAGTGTCTGAGGCCGGATTTGAACTCAAGTAAGGGCATGTTTTAAGAGCAGCAAGAGGTTCAGTCTTCAAGTCTGGAGGATCTCGAGGAGAGTAGTGGAGGAAATAGTAAACTGAGGTATGTTGGTGGAGGACCTTGAATGTCTGGTTAAGGAATTCCAGTAGCTTAGTGTCTCATGCTATCCATAAGGCATCTTGTCTGTCTGTCTTGTACCTTCGAATTAACAGAATTTTAGTAGGGAAAGGAATCCCAGGGGTGATCTAATCCAACACCTAGAACATCACCAACACACACACACACACACACACACACACACACACACACACACACACACACACACACGGTATTTTTCTTGTATCTCTCTAGTAGCACTGAGACTCTCCATTATTTTGTTCGTGTACATTGAGTATCTATCTGTCTTGCCTTCTCTACTAGACTAAGGGGGAGGGGAAGACCTTTTATATTTGTCTATCCCAAAACACTTAAGAGTAGGACTTGTACATAGTAGATATTTTAAAAATATTTACTGAATACAAATAAGTATAAGATATAGTCCTTGTTCTCCAGCTGGAGATAAGATCTGTGAACTGTTAACCCACCATTTTAAGATAGCATGTGTTGTTGTTTCAGTCCTGTCCAACTTTGCTTTGGGGTTTTTGGTTTTGTTTTGTTTTTTTTTTTTGCTTTTTTTGAGGGGCAATGAGGGTTAAGTGACTTGCCCAGGGTCACACAGCTAAGATCCCACTCCTTGTAACCCCATTTTGGGCTTTTCTTGGCCCACTGGAGTGATTTGCCATTTCTTTCTCCCACTCATTTTACACATGAGGAACTTAGGCAAACAGAAGTTAAGTGACTTGCCCAGGGTCACACAGCTAGTGCTGGAGACCAGATTTAAACTCAGGAAGATGAGTCCTCCTGATTCTAAGCCCAATGCTCTATCCTCTGTGAGACAGAATATATTAAGGGCTTAATAAGTAATACAGGTATTTTTTTTAAAATAGGGATTCAGCTGAGAAGTTTTTATGGGTGAGGGTCATGAAGAAAGGTTTCATTGAGTTCAAAACATCAGCATCGGATTTGGAGCTGAAAGATATCTAGTGTCACCTTGTTCTACGCCTTCATTTTATACACCCCCAATAGTTGCTATACCAAGCTATCTGTTTTTTCCTACCATCTACCACACCAGATAGAAAGCACCTTGAGGACAGGATCTTATCCTCCTTGGGAACTCCTAAAAAAGCCTTTCAAGCAGGGTTAGGCTAGTGACTTTTTGCTGATATTATCTGCAGGAGTATTTGGTCAGATATTTAATATTCGTTAAATGGGCCATGGTAAAATGTATAAATGGAATCAAGTATACAAATAAAGGCTACTGGGGCAACTAGGTGGCTCAGTAGATAAAGCACTGGCTCTGGATTCAGGAGGACCCGAGTTCCAATCAGGTTTCAGACACTTGGCACTCATTAGCTGTGTAACCCTCACTGCCCTGCAAAAAATAAAATAAAATAAAATAAAGGCTACTCCAAACCACAAGGGTCAAAACCAGAAGAAGAACAACATGTATTCTTCTGTGGATCCCCATCAGTGAGTTCCAGTTTCCAGACTCCTTTCTCCATCATCCTCCCACCTCGGTGGTGCTTTCCTTCCCATTCCAACCTTTTAAATTTCCTTGTGTGTTTTCTCTTGTTAGAATATAAACTCCTCGAGAGCAGGCACTCTATCTTTTAGTCCCCTTGGAACAGGGATTAGCTCATCATAAGGATTCAATAAATAACTGGTGACTTGACCTGCCCAACTGTGGACACCTTTGGAACTCCTCCTCTGCCCCACCATTTTGTTTTCCAGTCAGCCAAGGTTCCTGCTGCCCTCAGAGCATCTTTGTGCCCAACTTTAGCTAATTACATTCAACAAGGACTTAATAAGCATCTACCTTAGTCGCTAACCTTGAGAATAATAATAATAGTTGGGGCAGCTAGGTGGCGCAGTGGATAGAGCATTGGTCCTGGAGTAAGGAGGATCTGAGTTCAAATCTGACCTCAGACACTTAACACTAGCTGTGTGACCCTGAGCAAGTCACTTAACCCCAATTGCCTCACCAAAAAAAAAAATAATAATAGTTAACATTTATGTATCATTTCCTATGTACTTGGCCCTTTGCTAAGTGCTTTAAAATTATTATCTCATTTGATCCTCACAACAAAGGAAGGTAGGGGTTTTTAATATTCTCATTTTGCAGATAAGGAAAGGGAAACAAACAGAAAGCAAGTGACTTGCCCTGGGCCACACCACTAACAAGTGTCCCCGGCTGTATTTGTTTGTTTGTTTTTTTGAGGCAATTGGGGTTAAGTGACTTGCCCCGGGTCACACAGTTGAGGCTGTATTTGAATTCCAGTCTTCCAGACTCTAGCCCAACCTCCCGGATGCGAAGCTGGCCACCTGACACTTTGGTGGAGGGAGAATAGCTAAATTCTTTCTCCCTATGCAGATCAGTGGCAAAGATGGAGCTTTGAGAGGCCTATCTTCTCCCAGCTCAGAGAATTCCAGTTCTCCTTTTTTTATTGGATTGGGGTGGGGGGGAGGGGATAATAGAAACCACAGTTCCCAGCGGATCTTGAACCTTAGATACTCTCCCTCTCTTAACATTAGGCCTGAGCAGCTGGCAGCCTATTAACAGGTGTTAAGCAATTCTTCCTTTCAGCAAACTGAGTTGTTCCCAATGGCTTGGAACAACTCTCCAGGGGGGTTCCCTGCCCTACTGACAACTATAGCACCAAACCCCTCCCCCCTTCCGCCGGAGTAATCTATTTTTTTTCCCTTCAAATTGGAGGGTCCTGTGGGAAAACAAGGAGCAATATAACCTTGGGCCAAGACAAAGCATACCGGGTATCTCAGTGTTCCCCAAACCTAAAGAGTCCTTAGCAGGTCAATCCCCGAAAAGTTACCAGCCCACAAACACTAGCAGCACCTCGTCCCTTCCCCGGGTGGGAGCCAAAGACATCCAAATCCAGCCTTCTTTACCTCTCAGTCAACACAAGCCTCCCCTTCTCTCTTGGAGGGCAGGGTGGCCTTTTCTGCCACCTTGATGGTGTGTTTAGCCAGTTAGCCCCGCTGGTTAAGGGGTAAAGGTCGCGAGTCCTAGACTCGGCTCTCACTTTGTCCCCCGGCCCTAAACTGACTCCTAGCCCGACCGTCCACTGCTCCAGTGCTGGGGGGAAAGAGAACCGGGAAGGGAAAGCCGGGGGAGCCTTTCTCATCTATATCACCCACACCGCAGCCGGCCGCAGACACGCCTCGAAATTAAGTCCTAGTGAATTTCTCTCGCTTCCGCTTGGGGTCAAGTTCTCCAAAAACAAAAGCAAGTTTTCGGGGCCCGGGGGGGGGGGGTGGTGGTGCTGCGCCTTTAAGGGTCTAACCTTTAGCACCTCAGCAGACACTGCAAGCCAAGGACACCCGTGGAAAAACCCAGCCCAGGCGCACCGCAGCCGGGCAGCCAAAGGGCCCCGGGGACGGGGGAGTCGCTTCGCAGTCCGTCCAGCGCGGCTCGGGCCAGACCAGCCCAAGCCGGTGCGCAAGAGCGCGTCCGTCCCGCTCGGGCGGGGAAAGCGCCAGTGGCAGAGTCCGGCCAACCCCGGCTGGGCACGGAGGCGGGGAGTCTCCTCCCGGGCCCGAGCAAATCCAACACCCTGGCTGCTTTAGGTCTTTTTTCAAAGAAGGAAGTTCCGGCTTAGGTCCAGGGATCTGGGGCAGAGGAGAGTGGAAATGGACAGGCAGCGCTGGGGGAGGGGGATCTGGGTCCCGGCTTCCAACCATCCCCTGCCTCGGGGGGAAGGGGGCAAGGCTGTACCTGGGAAGGGGGCAAGAGAAGAAGCCCCCCTCACCCCCGCCCGCCGCAGCAAGGGTTGGGGGCGGAGGGCCCAGACGTCCTCACCCCTGCGCCCTCCCATCCCCAGTGGTACCCTACAACTCCAGAAGGGACCCCCGCCCCCATATACACACACATACACAAGCTGTCTCCGGGGGGACCCGGGCAGGGACAGAGGACTAAGTGGAAGGGGGTCAAAGGAACGGGGGGGGGGGGGGAGGAGACAGGATGGGGAAGGAGAAGCAGAGAGGAAGAAATGCAGGAGTGGACGCGAGGTAGGCAGAGGGCTCCTTACCTGCCCAACCAGGCCCACTCACCTCCTAGCGCTAGCCGTCTCCCAAACTGATGCCTAGGTGTCCCACCGCCCGGCTCTCTCTCCAACCCCGGCTCCCTCCCCCGGGCGGTCGCGGCCGTCAGGGCGGGGCCGAGGAGGAGGAGCCCGGGCCTCGGGAACCCGCCCCGCTCCTGCAGGACGGAAAACAGTGGGGAGGGGCTGGGGAGAGGAGTGCGGAACTGGCGGCCCCGCATCTTAGCCTAAGGTCAAAAGCCCTGCAGGGGTGGGGTGGGGTGGGGTGGGGTGGCTAGACCCCCAGGGCAGTGACCAGCGAGGTACCAGAGACCCGCGTGGGGTAAAGGTCTGGCAGCAGAAAAGAAAAAGAAAGTCCACGGATCTGAAATGGAAATGATCCTTAGGGGCTATCCGCGGGCAACCCCTGGGACTTACAGATGTGGAAATTGAGGCCCAAAGTGGGGAAATGACTTGGCTCAAAGTCACAAGGCTTACACTTGGCCGTGGCGTTGCATGCCCCTAAAAGGAAACGGTAAAGCTTGAGAGAACTAGGAGCCCCTCCCTCATCCCTGGGAGGTCCTCCTTATAACGGGGGAGGTGGGGCACTGCCGGAGGGCAAAGGGTTTATTTTTCTTCCTCACCGTAACGGAGAGATCACTCAGGAAGGGAGAGCACCCATGCACAGGTTTCTACGCCTGCATCTTACTGTAGGGTTTGGGGAATCGTGTAGCACAAGGTCTAGGTCAAGGTCGTCTCCCCCCCACACCCACACGCACACGTACACTCTTCAGCTCACCCCTCCCCCTGCTTTTTCCATTCTGTCCCTGTAGATCTCAGTCCCCTCCAAATAGTAGAGAGTAACATCAAGTGTTAACTAGTTATTTTGTGCTTCCACCCTATAGAGATTTGAATGGTCAAGAAAGACTCTCTAGAAGGCTTCTCAACTAGATCAAGGAAGGGGAAGATATTGGGGGGCGGGGGAGGCTGGGGGGAACGTCTTTGATTCAAATCACACCTTGTTCCTATTAGTAAAGCCAGCCCTGGTACCCAAACCAGAACACCCGGGGACCTTCCAGGAGGGACATTGTGTGAGCGAAAAGAAGCTTAGTGTTCCTGGAATGGGGCCACCTCTGCCAACCCTCCAAACCAGAGGGAGGTGGCCTTGTAAAGCCCAGAGACTGTGCTTCCTTCTCTTCCACAATCGCTCCTGCTTTGCCTTGCTCTTGTAGGATTTTAGAATAACATCTTGTACTGGCTCCCCCCAATTCCCAGAGTCTCAGAGCATGGAAAGAGACCGAAGATAAATCTTTCTGGGCAGGGCAGCATTTTTGAGAGATGAGTGAGTAAGGAAACAGGGAGGACCAGAGGCAAATCCCAAGCTTAAATCCTCAAGCAGATAGCTGGGGCTCCCTTCTACCCAAAGTCTGTAAGAGTGGGGTCCAGAGGAATAGAGACACTGGCAGGAAAAAAAGACTTTGCTAGGGGCAGGCAATGATATGGAGCCTAATTCCTCCCATAAATATGAAGCTTATTTCTAAAACAACATGTGGTATGACTCATAGCTGAAGTTATATAAGATCACACTGTCATGCCCTCAGATTTTGGGGGCAAGATAATAACTGTGAGTCGTCTACACTTTTCAACCCACTTAGAATGGCAAGCATTTGCTAGGCACCCACACCCGTGCTAGGCCAAAAAGAATGGCACCTGCCCTTGGGAAGCTTATAGTCCAATTGAGATAGCACACATGAATCAATTACAGGGCCTGAGACGGCCACGAAGTCATGGTCAACACTTCCCTCTGCCTATCCCCTATTATCCAATCAGTTTCAAATCTTGTTATTTCACCTCCATACCTCTTCCATCTCTCTCCTTTTCTCTGTTCACATTTCCACCACTCCAGGTGAGGCCCCCATAACATCCCAACTAGACTAGTGTCTAAGCTTCCTTAACTGACCTCCCTGCTTCTAGGTTCTCCTTTTTCCAATCCCTCCACACAATTGCCAAAATATTTTTTTAAGGGACAGGTTTTATTGGGCTATTCTTTGGCTCAAAAACCTTTCTGTGGGGGGCAGCCAGGTAGTGCAATGGATAGAACACCGGGCCTGGAATCAAGAGGACCTGAGTTGAAATTCTGACTCAGACACTTGACACTTACTAGCTGTGTGACCCTGGGCAAGTCACTTAATCCCAATTGCCTCACCAAAAAACAAAACAAAACAAACCTTTCTGTGGCTTCCTATTAGCTCTAGGATAAGATGTAATCTCCTCTTCATGGCATTTAAGGCCTTGCCCAACAGTGTCTAGCACATAGTTGGCACTTAATAAAAGGCACACAGTAGGCACCTCTATTACTTAATATTGTACTAGAAATGTTACCTATAGCAATAAGGGAAGAAAAAGAAATGAAAGAAATTAGAATAGGTAATGAGGAAACAAAACTATCACTCTTTGCAGATGATATGATTTTATACTTTGAAATATTGCCAAACCAGATTAAAATGTAATTGGGAAACATTTAACAAAATAAATAAAAATACAATAGAGCATGGATAATGTTAATGTGTTATTTTCTAAGTCCATATACAGGGATTCTTATGTATGGTTTAGTAGCCTCTGTTTCTGAGTTTGACACCACTGGACTAGATTTAGTTGGGCTTCTCAAAATACTTCTGACACTGAGGCCTCTTCTCATGGATCTCTGGAAGTCTCCTTGATTGTCGACCTGCTGGCAGTTTTCTTTAGCTCCTAGCAGATAGCAAGGTTCCCACTTCTTGAGTTACCAGGATTCTGCTTTCCAACAGAGGTTCTCCATCCTCTTTTGCAGGTCTGGCCTTGAAGCCTCTGTATCTCTCCTCAGCCACCCTCAAATGACATCAGCCTCTCTCTTTCCCAGCGACCAACTCTGTACTACCAGCTCTATGAAATGGCTTGGGAGTGTTACAGATAAACTCAAATGCCTTAATAATGTGTTGTTCTTCAGTTCTTTCAGTCACATTCAACTCTCTCTGATCCCATTTGGGGTTTTCTTGGCAAAGATGCTGGAGTGGTTTGCCATATCCTTCTCTAGCTCTTTTTACAGATGAGGAAACTAAAGCAAACTGGGTTAAGTGACTTGCCCAGGATCACACAACAAATAAGTATCTGAGGACATATTTGAACTCAGGAAAATGAGTCTTCCTGCTGTCGAGCCTAGCACTCAATCTATTGCACCACCTAGCTGCTTTATTAATAACAATAGCTAACATCTATACAGGATTTACTATGGGTCAGATACTGTGCTAAGCACATTTTTACCAAGATTCTCTCATTTGATCCTCATAAGGACCCTGTGAGGTAGTGTTGTGGGAATACAGTGGGACCCCAAGAAACCTAACGATCCCAACCCCCAAGAGCAAGGGAAAAACAGCTCTGTCTCCCACCTCAGGTATGAGGTGTGGCAAGACATGACCCCAGCATGCGGATAAGCAATACCAAGGTCTGCAAGATGATATGCAGGATATGGATGGATCCTACGGAGTCCCTCACAGTTATCTTGCTCTTTCCTCCCCTTTCTTTGTTTTGTAAAAATATAAAAGACCAGATCTTCTCTTTCTCCAGTGGGACAGTAACCATAGTGATCTGTTCCCTGGCCATATTTATTCTTCTCTCCTAATAAATCTTTTTATCTTACAAGATTTATGATGAGCCTCCAATTCTTTGGGTGAGCTAGTCCCCCATCCAGGTCACAAGTCCCCCCCAAAGAGTAGGTGCTATTATTATCCCCATTTAATAGAAGAGGAAACTGAGGCAAACTGAAGTGAAGTGACCTGCTCAGGGTCATACACATAAAAAGTGTCTGTGGACAAATTTGAACTCAGATCTTCGGATTCCAGGTCTCAGGCTCTGTCTCCTTTGTCATTGAGCTGCCCCTTTCTCTGACGCTTTATCATACTTCTAACATCACCCAAGAGCTGGGAGGAGAAATATTATTCCTATCCAACTTTTGTTTTCTTTTTTCTTATTAACTTAATAAATATCTTTAAGCCCAAACATTCCAATACACAAAAAGAACATGAAAAAGGCTTACGTACAAAAAAACCCTTCTCTTATGTACAATTTGTTTTCTAAGGAGAGCTTCCAAAGAAGACCCAAATCCCAGTATTGGGGTGGGTCTTGGCAACTCCATTGTCTGAAATCTTTTCACCCTTAACATCCAGGAGATATATTTCCCACACATATTGCTGGGGGATCTTAACCTTATTTGTTTCCTGGATACTTGGTAGTCTTAATAAAGCTTATGGACACCTTTTCAGAACAATGGGTTTTTTTTGGTTTTGTTTTTGCTTTTGTTTTTGCTGGGCAATGAGGGTTAAGTGACTTGCCTAGGGTTACACAGCTATTAAGTATCAAGTGTCTGAGATTGGATTTGAACTCAGGTCCTCCTGAATCCAAGACAAGTTCTTTATTCACTGCGCCACCTAGCTGCCCCGAGAACAATGTTTTTAAATGCATAAAATAGGGTTACAACAAAATGCAATTTTGGGGGGGATAAAAGGTAATTATTTCCCATCAGAGTTCACAAAACCCTTGTAATCTATTGACCCCAGGTCTAAAGGCTCAGAAAACAACTTTCAAATAGTTCCTTGCACCCTTAAGTCTCTCTGGAGCTGATTCACAGGATTATTCTGAGTCTATTTCCTCAGTCATTCTGGGTAAGAGTATGGGAATAGGAAAAAAGGAATGAAGGAGAAGCATGGGAGGCAGCCTGGGGGAGTCCTTGCTGTCAACCCTTGGAACAGCTAAGGAAGGGATTATGCAAGGCACCCAAGAATACTGGGGAAAGAAGAGAGGGTGAGAACTGGGACCTTTGTGATGCTGCCCAAGTCATCCCCTCTTTAGGGCCTCATTTTTTTTTTTTCATGTGTAAAATGAGCATCTTGGACAAGAATAATCTCTAAGGTCTCTCCCAGCTCTGTAAACAATCTTTTTCTTCCCTATTTTCAAGTAAGGGCTGGCGTCAAAATTTAAACCTAGAGTCTCAGAGTCAAAGCAAAAAGCTTTTTTTCTACTGTTGCAGAAAATTCTCAGTATGATATAATTTTCCACTGAAATGCCAAAGTCTCCCAAGATACTACTTCGATGACTCATCTTGGCATAGCATGCCAGCAGTCTTGGGTTCTAGAAAGCCTGGCTGGCAAATTACTGCACTAGAAAGGCTTCAAGAATTGTCTCAGCATTATCTATAATGGGGATAAGCTAGAAGTCTTCTCAATACGATCAGAGGTGAAGTAAGGATACCCCTTATCACCTCTATCATTTAATATTATACTAAAAATGTTAACAATAGCAATAAGGAAAGAAAAAGAAATTAAAGAAATTAGAATAGGTAATGAGGAAACAAAACTATCACTCTTTGCAGATGATATGATGTTATACTTAGACAATCCTAGAAAATCAACTAAAAAACCACATGAAATGATTAACAACTTAAGAAAAGTTGAAGGATACGAAATAAATCCACATAAATCATCAGCATTTCTATATGTTACCAACAAAGCTTAGCAATGATAGCTAGAAAGAGAAATTCCATTTAAAATAACTGTGGCCAATATAAAATACTTGGGAGTCTATATGCCAAGACAAACCCAGGAACTATATGACCAGAAGTATAAACCACTTTTCACAGAAATAAAGTTGGATCTAAACAATTGGAAAAATATTAATTGCTCATGGGTAGGCGAAGCCAATATAATAAAAATGACAATCTTACCTAAGATAATTTATTTATTTAGTGCTATATCACTAAATCAATCAAACTATAAAAATTATTTTCTAGATCTAGAAAAAATTCATCTGGAAGAACAAAACTAAAGGATATCAAGGGAATCAATGAAAAAATACAAAAGAAGGTGGTCTATCAGTACCAGATCTCAAACTGTATTTTAAAGTGGTGATAATCAAAACAATCTGGTACTGGCTAAGAAATAAGGAAGTGGATCTGTGGAATATAATAGGTACAAATAACACTAAAGTAAATGACTATAGTAATCTGGTATATGATAAACCCAAAGATCCAAGCTTTTGGAACAAAGACTCATTATTTGACAAAAACTGCTGGGAAAACTGGAAAACAGTATTGCAGAAACGAGGTATAGACCTACTGTATACGGAAAATAAGGTTAAAATGGGTACATGATTTGCACACAAAGAGTGAAACCATTAGCAAATTAAGAGAGCATGGAATCATTTATCTACCAGATTTATGGACAGAGGAAGAATTTAGGACCAAAGAAGATATGGAGAGCACTAAAAAAATGTAAAAAAGATAATTTTGATTATATAAAATTAAAAAGTTTTTGCATAAACAAAACTAATATAACCAAGATTATAAAGGAAACAGAAAATGGGAAAAGAATTTTTGAAATAAGTGTCTCTGACAAAGGCCCCATTTCTCAAATATATAGAGAACTGAGTCAAATTTATAAAAATACAAGTCATTCCTCAATTGATAAATGGTCAAAGGATCTAAACAGGCAGTTCTCAGACAAAGAAATCAAAGCTATCTATAATCACATGAAAAAATGCTCTAGATCACTATTGATTAGAGAAATGCAAATTAAAACAACTCTAAGGTATCACCTCATACCTATCAGAGTGGCAAATATAACAAAAAAGGAAAATATTGGATGTTGGAGGGGATGTGGGGAAACTGGGATGCTAATCCACTGTTGGTGGAGTTGTAAAAAGATCCAACCATTTGGTAGAGCAATTTGGAACTATATTCAAAGGGCTATAGAACTGTGCATACCCTTTGATCCAGCTATACCACTGCTAGGTCTATATCCCAAAGACATCCCCAAAAAGAGAAAAAGACCTATTTTGTACAAAAATATTTATAGCAACTCTTTTTTGTGGTGGCTAAGAATTGAAAATCAAAGGAATGCCCCTCAATTGGGGAATGGCTAAATAAGCTGTGGTATATGACAAGCAAATGATTTCAGAAAGGCCTAGAAAGACTTGTATGAACTGATGTATAGTGAAGTGAGCAGAACCAAGAGAGCATTATGCACAGAGACAGCAACATTGTTTGATGAAGAACTGTGAATGACTTAACTATTCTCAGCAATACAATGATCTAAGACAATTTCTTTTTTTTCTTCCTTCCTTCCTTCCTTCCTTCCTTCCTTCCTTCCTTCCTTCCTTCCTTCCTTCCTTCCTCCCTTTCTTTCTTTCTTTCTTTCTTTCTTTCTTTCTTTCTTTCTTTCTTTCTTTCTTTCTTTCTTTCTGCGGGGCAATGAGGGTAAAGTGACTTGCCCAGGGTCACACAGCTAGTAAGTGTCAAGTGTCTGAGGTGTTAAGGGTTAAAATTCTAGCTAAACTGTCTAAAATATCTAATGAGTGGTCGCCAATAAATTATAAGCTTTAGCAAGAGTTAGACTTTTAAGCATTTATTAAGGAGAATAAGAATTTGGTAAAGAGAGAGAAAAAGGCCTAGATTTCTATCTATTAAAGGGAGAGCACATTTCTAGCTCCCTTCTCCGCCAGAGTCCAGAGGAAAGAGCCCGAGACTGAGCGCCAGTCTCTTCCTTCCTCCTCCCACTAGCCCGCGTCACTTCCTGACTCCTGGTCTTGCCCTCAAAGACCTTCCCTTCATGGGCAGAACTCTTCTACAGTAAGTATCCAGCAGGTGGCGTTATTCCAATCGTTACAGTGGTCAGATTTGAACTCAGGTCCTCCTGAATCCAGGGCTTGTGCTTTATCCACTGAGCCACCTAGTGCCCAATCCAAGACAATTTCAAAGGACTAATGACGAAGCATACTATCCACCTCCAAAGAAAGAACTGATATTGATTGAACACAGACTAAAGCATGCTATTTTTCACTTTCTTTCATTTTTTCTTTTATTTATGTTTTCTTGTACAAAATGACTAATATGGCAATGTTTTACATAATTACACATGTATAACCTATATCTTATTGCTTACTGCCTCAGGGAGGGGGAAGAGGAAAAAGGAAAGGAGGGATACAATTTGGAACTCAAAAATTTACTGGGGAAAACCAATGGTCTCAGCAAGAGATTGACTGTGTCTGCTTTCCAAGGCTCATCAGTAGGTGAGGAGGTCAACCATGGCAACCCATAAAAGAGAGGGGCGGCTAGGTGGCGCAGTGGATAAAGCACGGGCCCTGGAGTCAGGAGTACCTGAGTTCAAATCTGATCTCAGACACTTAACACTTACTAGCTTTGTGACCCTGGGCAAGTCACTTAACCCCAATTGCCTCACTTAAAAAAAAAAAAAAAAGCCAGAGAGGTTCTCACTAACCCTCAGACTCATCAGAGGTTTCTGTGGTGAGGGTGGCAGAGAAGGGACTGGGGGTACTAAGAATTCATGCGATATTTAGGCCTCTATAAATGTTCATTTAACATTCGGTTCTCAAAACATCCAATGACTGGAAAGTCAATATACTGCTGATATGAATCATACCAATTATAGATTATAATAGTTAAAACTTGTACAGGCCTTTTAAGGTTTTGCAGGGCTTATGTCTATTATCTCATTAAATCCTTATAATATCCTTATGGAATAGTTATTAATACAGTACTAGTACTATTTACCAGCTGTTTGTATATACTGTGTATATAGTGCCTTAGGGTTTGCAAATGTGGTCTCATTTGAGTCTCACAACAACCCTTTGAGATGAGTGCTATTATTATCCCCATTTGACAGATGAGGCAGAAAGAGCTGCTGTTCAGGGTAACACAGGTAACATCTAACACAGGATTTGAGTTCAGGTCTTCCTGACTCCAAGTCCAGAGCTCAGTCCACTTAACTGCCTCTAATATGAGAAAATCTGAGGGAGAGGAAGCTAAATGAAAGAATGATCCCGATATGTCTTGGAGAGGTCATTGAAGTTAGAAGAGTTGGTTTTATCTTGTGTCCAATGGCACCAAAAAGCATGATGACTAATATCTGCAAAAAGACCCGTCTACAAATCTGATATCTTAAACAACGCCTTTTGTTGAGGATTAGGAGACTGAAGAAGTAGAGAAATGTTTACAAAGCATCCAATGAGGATCCAAATGAAATCAATATATAATTTATTATTTGTTAAGTTCAATAAAAAAGTGGTTATAGGGAAAATTGGAGAAAAATATAGTGGAAGATATGGCTCAGGATTACGAAATGGGAGAAACCAAGGTTTACAGATTACAGGGACACCTCATGTCTGTATATCATTAATACTTTCTTCAAGAAGAGATTGGGGTGGGTGGCAAAGTAGATAAAGCGCCGGCCATTGATTTGAGAGGACCTGAGTTCAAATCCAGCCTCAGACACTTGACAGTTTCTAGCTGTGTGACCCTGGACAAGTCACTTAACCCTCATTGCCCCGCAAAAAAAAAAAAGAGAGAGAGAGAGAGAGAGAGAGAGACGGGGGGGGGGGGGGGGGGGGGGCAACTAGGTAGCACAGTGGATAAAGCACCAACCCTGGATTCAGGAAGACCTGAGTTCAAATCCAGCCTCAGACACTTGACACTGTGTTGATTATCAGTCTCATTATAATAATCTCCACCTTAGGGAGGTATAGGGGAGGGCTTAACCTAATTTGGAGTTCTTGGGGTCCTAAGCCAACCTCTGAGGCAGGTACCTTTTTCTGTGGAGGTGTGTTTTGGGGATTTACACTCATAAGGGGAATCTGGAGACAAATTTGGCCTTTTCTGTGCATGTCACTTTTTGATTCCCATGGCTAGTTTCAAAATATCTTCATTTATCAGTAGACTTTCTATGCCCTGTCAGTTTATCATTGATATATTTAAGGTCTTTATGACCTGCCTCTGTATGTTCTTGTTATGGGTACTGATTAATGTGGGTAGGGAGAAACTAGGCCTTGACTTATATTAATGAAGACTCAAGTCTTAAATTATCCATTAACTGGGGTCTGAATCCCTTTCAGAGCACATCTGAATTAGAGCTTGGGTCTTAGTTTTTCTGTTAACCCCCTTTTTTGCCTCCTACATCAACTGGAAAATAATAAAATACTTTAAAAACAAAACAAAACAAAACAAAACAAAACAAAACAAAACTTATCATCTTGCTCGTCTGTGTTTCCTTATGAATTTACTTCTGCTCTGTTCTGTACATTTTTTAAAAAAACTGTTTCAAAACCCGTCTTTTCTTTTGTAATAGGGATCTGGTCAAATTTGGTCTAAATCCTGGGAAATATGGGGATTATAAGTGCCCAATCTTGGCCTCCTGGTGGCTCTCTTAATCTTTTGGAGATCTCAAGACCAATGATTTTTTTGTGTGTGTGTGGAGCAATGAGGGTTAAGTGACTTGCCCAGGGCCACACAGTTAATAAGTGTCAAGTGTCTGAGGTCAGATCTGAACTCAGGTCCTCCTGAATCCAGGGGCAGTGCCTTATCCACTGTGCCACCTAGCTTCCCCAGTGGCTCATATTTTCTATTTCCAATATTCCTTCATCTAAGGTAAGAGAGAATAGATAGAGGAGGGACCGATGCAATAAAAAGGCCTTGTGCTCATGACTATAGGCTACTGCAGCTAGTGTTACCTCTTTCTCTTTTTTTCTTTTCTTTCTTTCTTTCTTTCTTTTTTTTTAGTGTTACCTCTTTGAACAATGCAAGGTTATGTGTTTGTGCTTTGTGATGGCTCCAGATGAGAGCAGGCCTGAGGCCCACCTGGAAGTCCACAGCAGCTTGTCCTCTGACTGGTAATACTAAATGTGTGTGGTCACCTTAGGAGGCCCTGGTAATAATATTCTCATACCTCTTTGTTGGAAACCAGGGAAGCAAAACAGGTCCAGTGGCCTTCAAGAGTCTTCCGAATGCCCTACCAGTTCTGACTCAGCAGCCAATCAGAAGTCTATTTCTTCTGATTTGTTTCATTTTGAGTATCTTAGTATAGATGTTGGGGTGGTTAGGTGGCACAGTGGATAGAGCACCGGCCCTGGAGTCAGGAGTACCTGAGTTCAAATCCAGCCTCAGACACTTAACACTTACTAGCTATGTGACCCTGGGCAAGTCACTTAACCCCAATTGCCTCACTTTAAAAAAAAGAAAAAGTATAGATGTCCACATTCCAGCAAATGTATTTGCAATTATTATATGGTCAATGCTTTGTGATATAAATGTACTTGTTCAATGTATATTTTCACTTTTAAAATGTCTGTTTTGTGCTTTACAATAAATATTATGAAACCAACAACAAAAAGGTATATTTCTTCTTTGTGTGTTTGGTGGACAAAGAAACCACCCACAGGGGATTTCTTGGTGTATGTCTTGGGATGGGTTGTGTGTGGGGGGGTGTCTCTCTAGTTCTTTTGACATTAAATGGTCCAGTCATGAAGGATGCAGGCTGTTTATTTCAAACTACTATTGGATCACCTTTTAGTTTAGATGTCACTTTCACCTTATAATTCTTTATGGATGGGGCAGCTAGGTGGCTCAGTGGATAGAGCACTGGCCCTGGAGTAAGGAGGACCTGAGTTCGAATCTGAACTAAGGCACTTGACCCTTACTAGCTGTGTGACCCTGGGCAAGTCACTTAGCCCTCATTGTCCCACAAAATAAAACAAAACAAAAGAAACCATCGTGCCTATATATGCTCTGAAATGGAGAATTCCACCTTTCATTCTTCATCATCAGATACATACAGCAGCAGATTCAACAAATGTATGAGCTGCTATGATTCATTGGCCGGGGTTCCATTACATTTTCTTTTCTTTTTTAGAGGAGGGTGACACTATTGCTAGTTCTCTTCTTCCCTTACATTCCCTCCAATTTAAAAGAAAAGAAAAGCACAATCTTCATAATAAATAAATATAGCCAAGCAAAATAAACCCACACATTTGCCATGTCCAAAAATATATGTCTCATTCTGCCTCTTGAGTCCATTAACCCTCATCAATTCTATTTTCACAGAAAATAAACAGCTCATTAATAATTCAGGAGTCACTTCTGAATCAGTTGTTATTGGGCATCAAGTATATATAACACAGGACAAATCAGAAAGGATTTCCCTGTAACTGGGGAGGTGTTTCAGACATTCCTGTTGGCAAATGATATTGTGCTGTTTGCCTCAAGCCCTGAAACATGGCAGAGACTAACTACTAAGGAAAGTCATAATCACTCAAAAGAGTTTGGCCTAACTCCGTATAGGAAAAGCCAAGTGGATGAGGAATGTCCATTGTCCAGAGTATAAACACACACACGTACCCTTGCATAGTTACTTCAAAAGCACAATGAACTGGGCCCAGAATTGGACAAGAGTGAGTAAGAAAGCTTACTATATCGCAACTGAAAAATTATGCAGTCTTTCTTTCTTTCTTTCTTTTCTTTTTTTTGGTGAGGCAATTGGGGTTAAGTTACTTGCCCAAGGTTACACAGCTAGTAAGGGTCAAGTGCCTGAGGTCAAATTTGAACTCAGGTCCTCCTTACTCCAGGGCCAGTGCTCTATCCACTGCGCCACCTAGCTGCCCCATCCATGAAGAATTATAAGGTGAAAGTGACATCTAAACAAAAAGGTGACCCAATAGTAGTTTGAAATAAACAGCCTGCATCCTTCATAATTGGACCATTTAATGTCAAAAGAACTAGAGACCTGCCCTGCCCCCCACCCATCCCAAGACATACACCAAGAGGATACCCTGTGGAGGATTTAGAGGAGGATTTGAACAAGAGACACCCAAGGGGAAAGTGGATGGATGGATTCCACTGAAGGAATAGGAGCCATATGAATGAGCTCTCTTAATATGTTAACTGATGCCAAACTCTGACAAAGGCCCAGGGCCACAAGAATACAAAGGTAAAGGTAACAGGTAATGGGGATGATAAGAAAGAAAGAGAGGAAGAAGAGGACATGGAGGAGGGGAGACACAAACTGAGGAACAGAAACGTACAGAGATCCAGACAGAAACAGACAGAGACAGAGAGAGGGAGAAAGGGAGGAAGGGAAAATTTGAGAGAACAGAGATAAAATCGGCTCCACCTACCCTGTCTTCAGGGAATATAGCTTATTCTCTTTTCTCTCTCTACCAGCTGCTCCCTCCATCCTCACAGGGCCCAGTTTGTCTGAGATTAGCAAAATGGTTGTTTTCGAGGCTAGGAAATGCCGGTCCCCAGGTACATTTCCAGATGCTACTGTCACAGCAGATTCTCCAATTCAGTTATCTAACTACTGGACTTCTCATTAGTGCATGTGTTTCTCTAGGGAACAATGGCTATTTACAATGCACGTGCCCCACCATCTCACTCGATATTGGTTCTGGTTCTAAGAAATGAGACTGCCATAGGCGGTGAGTCTCAGGCAACCAGCCATTCCCAGAACTATATAGATTTGTCTGGATGGCACTTAGGGGTTTAGGGTCTATGAAGTTTTTTGTGTTTTGTTGTTTTGTTTGTTTGTTTTGTTTTTGTGAGGCAATTGGAGTTAAGTGACTTGCCCAGGGTCACACAGCTAGTAAGTGTTAAGTGTCTGAGGCCAGATTTGAACCCAGATATTCCTGACTCCAGGGCCGGTGCTCTATCCACTGCGCCATCTAGCTGCCCCTTGTCCCATGGAGTTTTAAGCTGAATTAGACAAAGAGATCTGGTGCCGTTGACAAATGCACCAATCCAAGGTAAATAGGGTCCAGTTACCATTATATGCACCAGTCAGGAATAAGACAATTTAGGATTTTTGGTTGTTTGTTTTTCTTTTTTTTGAGGAGCAGTGAGGGTTAAGTGACTTGCCCAGGGTCACACAGCTACTAAGTGTCAAGTGTCTGAGGCCAGATTTGAACTCAGGTCCTCCCAAATCCTGGGCCCGTGCTTCATCCACTGCACCACCCAGCTGCCCCTAACAATTTAGGATTAACACAGGGTATGGTAGAAATTAATTGGTTCCAGGGGCTGAATTCATGGACTAATCAGTCATTCTAGCTATTTCTAGTCTTCCATCCTTTGGGGAAAGATGCTGCTGGATCTGGAATCAGGAAAAGCGGAGTTCAAATCTCATCTCAGACACTTCTGAGCTATGCAAGGATCCTGGGAGTCACCTAACTTCATTTGAAAATAAGAGGGTTAGACATGATGATTTCCATAATGGATTCCAGCTTTAAGTCTAGGATACTGTATAAATAACTACTTACGTGCACGCTCGAGCTCACACACACACACACACACACACACACACACACTAGCATTTACATAGACAGGGTAGATTGAAGGCAATCTCAGAGGGGAGGGCAGCCGAGTTAATGTGTTACCAGGTCATAAATCATACATGTGTACTTTAGCAAGGCTTTCTAGAGTTATTGCCTTAATCTAAAATAGTGACCCCAAGGGTGGGAATTTGGGATACCAACAAAGACTGGTAGGGAAGATACTTTGGGGGCAGGTGTGCCTTTGGGTGTTCCTTTAGGTATAAGCCATGTGCCTACCCCGCTTATTGCCACAGGCTGCTCAGTCTCTTCTTGCTAATTTGATTATCATACTATCTCATTCATAAACATGGATGTTTTCCAAGCACTTGGCAAGCCCTGTGTTTTCATAAGTCTTTGTGGATGAGAACTATGCTCATTTTCTTTTATTTTTTTTAAATTAATAAAGTATTTTCTTTTTTTTTCCATTACATGAAAAGATAGTTCTCATCTTTTGTTTATACAAGCTTTACAATTTCAGATTTTTCTCCCTCCCTCCCCTCCCTTCCCCCTCCCCTAGACAGCAGGTAATCTGATAGAACTATGCTCATTTTCATGTGAAGTCTAAACAGGTTGAGAACCTAGTCCTGGGTCACGGGACAATTAGACTATAGCAGGTGGGAGCCCTGGGTTCATTGGGAAACCTAGGTCTGTCAGTGGACAACTATTTGGTCTAAATTTAGCTGCCCCACTCCCTTACTCATTTACACTCTGCCCATCCTAAAGCCTAAACAGGTTAGGACCTAGTCCTGGAACAATTAGAAATATGGCAGGTCTGGGGAACCCAGGTCTTAAGTCCGTGGGCAGCTATTTGGTTTATATTTAGCTGCCCCACTCCCTTACTTATTCATACTCTGCCCATCTTCCTATTGCATCTACCTGTAGCCCAGAGAATACCTACAAGTTAGAAAGCAAGAGGCTTAATTAGGACAAGTACTAATAATAGCTCAGGTTTATATAGCTCCTAAAGTTTCCAAAGCACTTTGCATTTGTTGTTGTTGAGTCTTTTTTGGTCATGTCCTGCTCTTCTTGACCCCTTTTGGGGTTTTCTTGGCCGAGATACTGGAGTGGTTTGCCATTTCCTTCTCCAGCTCATTTTACAGATGAGGAAACTGAGACAAACAGGGTTAAGTGACTTGCCCAGGGTCACACAGCTAGTAAGTGTCTGAGAATTTTAATTCAGGGAAGATGAGTCTTCTTGACTCCAGACCCAACACTCTATCCACTCCACCACCTAGCTGCCCCTGCCCTTTTAAATACTTTGCATATAGTATAGGATCTCATTGATCTTCAGCACTTTAATGATTGACAAAAAGCACTTTCTTTAAAACAGTCCTTTGAGGTTTGGAAAGTAAATCCCCATTTTACAGATGAAGAAAATGAAGTTCAGTGAGTGACCCACGATCACACAGCTAGTTGAGTGTTAGAGCCAGGATCTAACCCGCTTCTTCTTACTATAAGTCTAAGTACTTTTTGTACTAACCCTACCCAGTGCCTGTCTAGGAGAAGAGGGGGTAGGAGAGGAGAAGAAAGGAAAATGGGTACTTGGGTTTAGTAGAAACAGAAAGAAAAAAGAATCCCTAAAAATTTATGGAAATAATTAACTTGGACTGTCCAGCAGAGGGGAGGGGCAATTTAAGGCTGATGAGAAAGAGATCCATTTCATGTTTTTCTAAGTCCTAACACGATCCTCGAATTGGAAGACCATGTGATCCCAATAAAACAAATAGATCAACAAGACAGGTCTCAGATGACTAAGCCAAAGTTCTTCGAAGGCCCTATTCAAAACCCACCTCCTCCATGACACTTTCCTAACCATCTCAGCTCATGGAAATATTCCTATCATCCTTACTATTTGTACAAGGTGGGCCAAAGTTCTTAAGGGGTCTGATGTTTTAATAACTTTTTGGGTTTGTTTTTTTGTTTTTTTGTTTTTGGTGAGGCAATTGGGGTTAAGTGACTTGCCCAGGGTCACACAGCTAGTAAGTGGTAAGTGTCTGAGGCTGGATTTGAACTCAGGTACTCCTGAATCCAGGGCCAGTGCTCTATCCATTGCGCCATCTAGCTGCCCCGTTTTAATAACTTTTTGAAAATTATTTTTTCTTTTTCACCATTTATGAGATTTGATTTTTCACACATAATATAAATTCACTTCCTACATATACTGTGTATGATGCTATGGTATTATAAATTAAAAACAAAAAATAAAGGCATAATTAAATATTCATGACTTTTGGCCCACCCTGTACTCTGAGGCTACTTAGATACTCCCTCTCTTCTCGGAATTGCTAGTTACACCTAGGGCTATTTATCTTCTCAGAAGAATCACCCTTTGGGGACAGTTAGGTGGTGCAGTGGATAAAGGACTGGCCCTGGATTCAGGAGGGCCTGAGTTCAAATCTATTCTCAGACACTTGACACTTACTAGCTGTGTGGCCCTGGGCAAGTCACTTAACTCTCATTGCCCCAGAAGAAGAAGAAGAAGAAGAAGAAGAATCCTTTGTTGATGGTGTAGATTTATCTCATACTGATGGTGCAGATTTATAGTTTACAAAACACTTTCACATTATTTCACTATATTGGAAAGAATGTTTTATTTGGATTCAGAGGATTTAAATCCCATTGACTCTAGATGTGACCTCAGGCAAGTAACCTAATCTCTCTAGCTAGTTTCCTTACAAGTAAAATGAGGCAGCTGGACAATATGATCTCTGTGGTCCTTCTAGCACTTAACCTCTGATATGTTCCTCACAGTGTACCTTTGGAGTGGCCAAGGCAGGGATTGCCATTCCCATTTTTACAGACAGGAAAGCAGGATCACACTGCAGGATCAGCGTTAGGACTAGAACAAGTCACTTGACTCCCAGTTCAATTTGTAGCTTACTATATTTATGTGCAGCTGTAAATTGTATGTCTACTCTGTTCCACTACTCTACCTTTCTATTTCTTAGCTAGTACCAAATAGCTTTGATAACTATTGCCTTATAGTTTAAGACCTGGTACTGCTAGACCTTCTTTTTATTTTTTTTCATTAGTTCCTTTGATATTCTTGACCTTTTGTTTTTCTAAATGAATTTTGTTATTTTTGCTAATTTGGTAATTTTTTTTTGTAATTTAATTGGGATGGCAGTGAATATGTAAATTAGTTTAGGTAAAATTCATTTTATTGGCCCTGCCTACCCATGAACAATTACACCATACTGCCTTCTTTCCTATGTAGACAATAAGTTTCTTCTGTATGGCAACCTTGTTTCCTCTCTATATCGTATAGTGGGGAACACAGCAGGCATTTAGTAAATGCTCATTGATTGACTGAGTCACAAAAGCTATATAAATGTTTTTGTGATTGTTCAGTTGTTTCAGTCATGTTGGATTCTTGGTGACCCCATTTGGGGTTTTCTTAGCAAAAATACCGGGGTGGTTTGTTTGCCATTTCCTTCTCCTGCTCTTTTTGTTGTTGTTCATCCTTTGATTTTTTGTTTTTTTGTTTTTGGGGTTTTTTTTGCAGGGCAATGAGGGTTAAGTGACTTGCCCAGGGTCACACCACTAGTAAGTGTCAAGTGTCTGAGGTCAAATTTGAACTCAGGTCCTCTTGAATCCAGGGACAGTGCTTTATCCACTGTACAACCTAGCTGCCCCTCATCCTTTGTTTTTCAAGAGGACCAATGACATCATGACTTGCATGTGAATTGGATTACAGATGGAGAAACTGAGGCAAACAGGGTTAAATGACTTGCCCAGGGTCACACAGCTAGTAAGTGTCTGAGTTTAGATTTGAACTCAGGTCTTCCTGACTCCAGCTCCAGGAATCAGTAATAGAAGTCTACAAGAATAGTCAGTATCTAAGGCAGAATTGAAACCAATCTTTGTGATTCCCAAGGCTGGTTGAAGCATTATTCCCATTTTACACATCAGAAAACAGAGGCCAAGGGAGGTGAAATGATATCCCTGAGGCCATACAGCAACTAGGAAATATACAAAGCGGAATTCACACCCAGGTCTCCTGACTCAGGCCACAACCTCTTTCTGTTCCACCTAAGCTACCTCTATACTGCACTCAGTGTATGTATGACTTTCAACAAAGCCTGAGAATTCTCTGGAAGTGGAAATCCTGGTCATTGGAGTCCCAGGTTTCCTTTAAAAATAGTGAGTCCAGGGTCACTCACTGAACTTCAGTTTTTTCATCTGTAAAATGGGGATTTACTTTCCAAACCTCAAAGGACTGTTTTGAAGAAAGTGCTTTTGTCAGTCAATAAAGTGCTATATAAATATGAGTCAACATTTTTTTCCATGACTGTTTATTCCCTTTGCTTCTCTTAACTCTATTCTCAGGAAGACCTAAGTTCAAATCCAACTTCAGATACTTGACACTTATTAGGTATGTGAACCTGGGCAAGTCATTTAACCCTCATTGCCCCGCCCAAAAAAAATTAAATAAATAATGGTAGGGAGTTTAAAAAAAATAGTAGCGAGTGAATATTATTCCTTCTTCAGACTTAATATTTATTTAATATTTGATATTACCCCTCAGATATGATTGGGAGGGGCAGTGGCAGGGGGCTGGTTAATGTATCTCGTTTCTGTTCTTCAAGGGAAGCCAAGGAAGCCCCACAGTGTGTCTCTTGTGACTTCATCAATTCGTGGAATGCTCCAGCTGAAAGGGATCATTTAGTTCCTCATTTTACAGATGAGAAAACATGTTTGGAGAGAAGGCCTTTGTGGCCAAGGCTAGGACAAGAACCAGCAGCCGGGTCAGTAGGTATGTTGTTGTTGCTATTTGTTTGTTTTTCCATTTTGACCCACTGATGGCTATCGGCTATCTTGTCTCCCCCAACTACTTTGTAAGCTATACCTCCCACCATTGGTTGGACCAGGCACATAGGAAGATGGCAATGGATATTTGTTGACTCATTAAATCACCCCCCCCCCACACACACACACACACTCCTCTAGCCAAGGCTGCTCTCTTCACTGCTCCCTTCCCCAAGACCGCTGAGCCTTCATTTACAGTCAGTCAATAAACATCTATTAAACACCTACCATTTGGTAGGCATTGTTCTAAGTGTAGAGGATACAAAGAAAAGCAAAAGGCGGTCCTTCTCCTCAGGGAGCTCCCAGTCTAATGGGAGAGACAACAAGCAAACAACTGTGTACAAACAGGATAGCTTGGAAATAAATCAACAGAAGGAAGGCACTTAAATTAAGAGCAATCGGGAAAAGCCTCTTGTAGAAGGTGAAATTTTAGCTGGGATTTGAAGGCAGCCAAGGGGTGGAGAAGAGGAGGGAGAGCACTTAATTTATGGAAGAAAGCCAGTAAAAATGCCCAGAGTTGGAGCATGGAATGTCTCATTCAAGGAATGGCAAGGAAGCCAGCATTACTTGTGTCTCAGGCTACTACTCTCTAGGATCCCTCCCAGTTCTAGAAGCTCAGACTATATGCCCTCTTTGCTTCTCTCTACCTACTTCAATCATCTCATTGTACCCAGGATGCCTACCCTGACCATCCCAGTGACTTCCTCTGAATGGTAACAACCTCACCCTCTGTATCACTCCTTAGACACTTCCCTGATGATGCCTGCTATTGCTACTGAACTGTATAATGTGACTACCTCCTATCTCCCTACCTAGACTGTAAGTGACGGAGGGCAGGGGTTTCTCTTCATCTCCTAGTTGGCCCTACACATGATTTAGCAACTACTTGTCAAGTGAAGGAAGGAACCAATGAATCACTTAATAAATATGACTGAACGAAATAGGAGATTTTCACCTTTCAGAGGGAGATGTGGAAATTGGTTAGAATATGTGTGTGTATGTATACACATATATTATAATAACAGGACCACTGTATATAAGGTACAATAGAAAAGGATTCCTGGGTTTGGAAGCTGAGGGCATAGGTTCAAATCCCAGTTTCTCCTACTTACCACCTTGTGTGATGTTGGTCAAGTTCTTTGACCTTGCTAGGTGAGTCTCCTTATCTGCAAAATGAGAGGGTTGGATGACATGGTGTATAAGGTCTCTTCCAGCCCTAAATCTACAACCCTCCTCAATTCTCTACTTCTCTCTGTTCAGTTCTACAGAGGAAATAGGGTAGGACATAGTTAAAATGGTACTCCAATGCCCCACTGTCTAGTGAAAGTATAAGGGTCAGGGAAAGAAAGCTAAATGCTGCCCTCTGTTGGCCAATCCATTCCAAGCAGCATCAAAAAAGAATTATTAAAAGACATTTCTTTGTAAACAATGACAAATTAGGGCTGCAAGGGACTATGGGATCAGTGAATCCAGGGGTTCTTAAGCCTGGGGTTAAAAATAAATTATAGATAGATATCTACAGGATAGATGGATTTCAAGGTGTCCATGAACTTGGATTGGGGGGGGGGAATCACATGGTTATTTTCACAAGCCTCTAGCTGAACTTTGAAATTTCCTTCAATTATATATTTAAAAACATTATTCTAAGATCTTCACCAGTGTCCCAGAAGTATTCACAATACACACAAAAATTATTAAGAATTTCTGCTCTATTCCAACCCCTCTTTTTTCCATAAAAGTATTTTATTATTTTCCAGTTACATGTAGAGATAGTTTTCGACATTTGTTTTTATAAGATTTCTAGTTTCAAATTTTTCTCCCTCCCTCCCCCTCCCAAAGACAGCAAGTAATCTGATATAGATTATATATATACAATCACATTAAACATATTTCTGCAATAGTCATGCTGTGAAAGAAGAATCAGAGCAAATAGGAAAAACCTCAAAAAAGAAAAACAACAACAAAAACAATAGAAACAGTATGGTTCAATCTGCATCTATATTCCACAGTTCTTTTTTTTTCTGGATTTGGAGAGCATTTTCCATCATGAGTCCTTTGGAACTATCTTGGACCACTGTATTGCTGAGAAGAATCAAGTCTATCACAGCTGATCAACACATAATGTTGTTGATACTGTGTACAACATTCTCCTGGTTCTGCTCATCTCACTCAGCTTCAGTTCATGTAACTCCTTCCTTTCATATACCACAATTTGTTCAGCCATTCCCCAATTGATGGGCAGCCCCTCATTTTCCAATTCCTTGCCACCACAAAAAGAGAAGCTATAAATATTTTTGTATATGTGGGTCCTTTTCCCTTTTTTATGATCTCTTTGGGGAAAAGACCTAATAGTGGTATTGCTGGGTCAAAGGGTATGTACAGCTTTATAGCCCTTTGGGCATAATTCCAAATTGTTCTCCAGAATGGTTGGATCAGTTCACAGCTCCACCAACACTTTTTTCCACAGCTTTTCCAACATTTGTTATTTTCCTTTTTTGTCATATTAGCCAATCTGATAAGTGTCAGGTGGTACCTCAGATCAACCCCTCTTTACAGGTGAGGAAACTGAAATCCCTCACCTGCCTTCATATTCATTCATTTGGCCAAATTTAATTAATAGTATAGCTTGTGAGTCCCATGGGCTGGGAGACCCACAAGGATATGGGCTTGAATTGTGGGTGCTTTTAGTGGTAATTTCTCTATTTTGGTTTGAACTAGGCACTTTTTTGGGGGGGGTGAGGCAATTGGGGTTAAGTGACTTGCCCAGGGTCACACAGCCAGTAAGTGTTAAGTGTCTGAGGCAGCATTTGAACTCAGGTTCTCCTGACTCCAGGGCCAGTGCTGTATCCACTGTGCCACCTAGCTGCCCTGAACTAGGCACTTCTTGATAACTCAGGTGTTCGTTCTGTTATACACCATGCCAACTATAACAAACATTTTACTAAGAAAGAAATGAATGTTAAAGCAATGAAAACAATATCAGCCACATCCTCATCCCCTGTAATACTCATGCCCCCTGCAGACTCATGCTTTGACAATCTCCCAGCTCTGGTAATGAAGGCACGGGCTCAGTGTCTCTCTATAGCCCTAGTTCTCTGGGCTAAGTCCCAGACTCTAGTGAAGGATAGGCAGAATAATGCATTGTAGAGTGTTGGATCTGGCTTCAAATTTTGGCTCTGTGGCTTAGTAAGTGGGACTTGGGCAAATCACTTAATCTCTTTGGGCCTCAGGTTCCTGAGATGCAAAACAAGGACTAAAGGGTCTCTCTAGGGTCCCTTCCAATTCTAAATCTTGGACCTTATGAATCTGTGTTCCAGGATCTCCTCTCCCTTCTAGCTTGCTCTGCCCTGTCTCTCTCCACGTGGCTTCCATTGTCCTTTTCTGTTCAGCTCCTGCCTAGGCTTGTCTCCGGTGCTGCTCCTTTTAGCTGTCCCCATGTGCTTTGGTTTATATCATCCTTCTGGTCAGAAATCTAGCAGAAATAGTCATCCTTTCTCCATCTTGCCCCCTGAAATCTTTTTTGGACTTCTCACTGCTGCCCCCTTGTGCTTAAAGATGGAACTCCACGCCCCAACTCATTCAAAATCAGACTCACAATTTGAAGAGTTAGAAATGACCTTAGCAATCACCCTGTCTAACTCATATGCAAAAGGGAAAACTTCTTGTGTCAGGAACAGCAAAAAGGCCAGTGCCACTGAACAGTATGGCACGAAAAGTAAGGTGAGTAAGGTGAAAAAAGACTGGAAAATTAGGAGAGGGTTTGGTTATTTGTTATTTCTTAATGGTACAATAATATTCTACTACATTCAGATGCCACAATTTGTTTCTGGGAGAGGGCCAGGTTATTAAGGGATTTAAATACCAAGCAGAGGCTTCTACATTTGATCCTGAAAGTAATGGGGAGCCGTTGGAATTTATCGAATGGAGGGGTGGCATGGTCAGATCTACACTTGAGGAAGACCGTTTTGTTGAAACTGTGAATTGGTCCTACCATTCTTTTTTTTTTTTTTTTAGTGAGGCATTTGGGGTTAAGTGACTTGCCCAGGATCACACAGCTACTAAGTGTTAAGTGTCTGAGGCCGGATTTGAACTCAGGTCCTCCTGACTCCAGGGCCGATGCTCTATCCACTGTGCCACCTAGCTGCCCCTGGTCCTACCATTCTGGAAAGCAATTTAGAACTGTGCCCCTAAAGGTACTAAACTGTATGTAATCTTTGACCCAGTTATACCCCTACCAGGTCCATACCCCAAAGAGATTAAAGAAAGGGAAAGTGCAGAAATATTACTTATTGTGTGCAATCTGTACACAAATATTTATCAGATTTCTTTTCACAGTAGCCCCAAACTGGAAAGTAAGGGGGGACCCCACCCCATTAGACTAAATTACTTGAGAACAGGTACTGTTTGTTCACTTTCTTTGTACCCCCAATTCTTAGTACAGTGCTTGGCACATAGCAGGCACTTAATAATTGTGGGTTTTTTCTTTCTTTTTTTTGTTTTGTTGGCGCAATGAGGGTTAAGTGACTTGCCCAGGGTCACACAGCTAGTAAGTGTCAAGTGTCTGAGGCTGGATTGCAACTCAGGTCCTCCTGAATCTAAGGCCAGGCTTTATCCACTGCACCACCTTGCTGCCCTATAATTGTGGTTTTTTAAAAATTTGACCATTGGGCAATAGCTAAACAAATTGTAGCATAGGAATGTAGTGGAATATTATTGTGCCATAAGAAATAACAACGTTTCAGAGTTTCAGAGGAACCTGAGGAGACATTGATGAGCAGAAATAGGAGAACAATTTATATAGATACAACATCATAGAGAAAAAATAATTTGGGGGGACTTTAGAACTCTGGTCAATGCAATGATCAACCAGGATCCAAAGGACTTCGTATACAAAGAAGCCACCCTTTTCCTGATATCTCTGATGATAGAACTTATAATGTAGAAAGAGAAGTTCATTTTTGGGTAGTACCAATGTGGCAGTTCGTTTGGCTGGACCATGTGTATTTGTTATAAGGGTTTTATTTTTCACATTTTTATTGTTCAGCTGGGGCTGGGGCAGTTAGGAGGGAGAGATAATAAATGATTGTAAAAATAAATGAATGAAAAAGACAACAAAAGGGGGCAGCTAGGTGGTGCAGTGGATAAAGCACCATCTCTGGATTCAGGAGTACCCAAGTTCAAATCCAGCCTCAGACACTTGACACTAGCTGTGTGACCCTGGGCAAGTCACTTAACCCTCATTGCCCCCACCAAAAACAAAACAAAACAAATTTTAAAAAGACAACAAAAATAGTAAGATATATCTCCAGCACCCTCTTCTGCATGAAGCTTCTCCTGATCTCCCCAACTGCTAGTGCTCCCTCTCCCAGTCTACCAGCTATCTAACTACTTCACATGTTTGTATTTCTTTACTTACATTTATATTATATATTTTAAACACAATGGTCATCTCTCCCATTTGAATGGAAATTCCTTAAGTGTTGGTATTATTTCATTCTTTGTACTCATATCTGTGCCAAGAAAACCCCAAATGGGGTTTTCAATAGCTTGTATCCTCAGCACCTAGCACAGTGCTGGGTAGGTACAAGGTATGTAATAAATTTTGGTTTTGAGTCATTTTTCTGTCACATCCGACTCTTTGTGACCCCATTTGGGTTTTTCTTGGCACAGATACTGGAATGATTTGCCATTTCCTTCTCCAGCTATTTTATAGATAAGGTAACTGAGGCAAACAGGGTTAAGTGACTTGCCTAGGGTCACAAAATTGGTAGGTATCTGAGGCCAAATTTGAACTCCAGGCCCAGTGCTCTAACCATTGCTCCTTCTATCTGCCCTTGCTCAATAAATACTTGTTGATTAACTGATTGATTGATTGAACAAGACACAGACAGATATGGGTCAACCAATCCACAAGTATTCCTATATAGCAAGCACTATTTCAGGTATTGGGCTTACAAAGACAAAATTCCCTGCCCTCAAGTAGTTTATGATCTAGCTAAGAAAGACAACTGGATACTTGTACAATGTAATTTGGGGAGGGGAAGCACTAGCAACCGGGGGGTCTGGAGAGACCTACAAAGTGGCACCTCAGCTGAGTCTTTACAGGAAACTAAGGGTTCTGAGAATTAGAAAGGAGAAGGGAGTGCCTTTCAGGCATAGGGGACATCTGGAACACCCAATGCATGATGGCTTTTAAAGAACTTCAATGTGCTTTATTGACTAGATTATTTCACCGAAAAGGACTTTTTTTTTTCTCCTTTCAAAATTCTCTGCCTCCTTGCCTGGTTCTGAGGAAATGCTGCTCACGTGGAAAGCTGACCTGGGACTGAGGCAAGAAGCAGTTACAAATGAAGCTGGATTCAGGGCCCCCACTTACACAATTGGACAGTGAAGTGAAGGGGATGGAGCTGTTTGCATGAGCGCATATCCAGGACATTTGACGGGTGTGTTTCTGAATGAGGAAAGGTTGAATGTGTGAGTGCCTGCTGCCGGCTGGGGATCCCTGGATGACGGGTGGTTGTGACTCTGGGTGTTGTATGAGGAAGATGAGATTCCTAGCAACCGATGTGTCACGGTCCTTTTTGGTGATGCAGAACTACATCCCCACCTCCACATCTGTTTTGAAACACCCCCGCCCCCCAAGTCACCAAATGAATTCTGCAAATGTGCTCCACTCAAAGAAGGTTGGGGTTTGCCAGCAAGTTTTCTTTTCTTTCTTTCTTTCTTCTTTATTTAATGAGACCCAAATGCTTGGCCAAGGGGCCTGGATTTCAAATGGGCTTGCTTAACATTCACAGATAATAAATAGGCTGTTTCCCACTTTTCTGTGAAGGGAATTTCCCCCAGAAGATGGAGCCACAAATCGAGGCCTTCTCCCATCCAAGGAAGGAAAATGAAATCTCTTAACGACTTAACATATAAGAAAAGCAGTCATAAAGCTATTTAACTAGCTCTACCCTTCCCCCATTAAAAAAAAAATCTAGTGACTGATGCCAGGAATCTGAACATAGCCAAATCCCGTTAAGGAGAACTTGACAACAGAATTAAATACATACACTTTGGTGGGAGAGGGGCTAAGGGAGAGAAGAGAGGGGAAAAACAAAAACCAAAACCACTGAACTCTTCTCGGAAATGCTTAGAGGAGCAGTCCTTCTAGCTCAAAGGTATGAGCTGTCAAAATTCCAGCCACCAGCACTGATGTCCAGAAACAGCTGAGGTGGGTGGAGGCAGGTGGGTGTGGGGGGAAAAAGGAAGGTTCACCAGGGGCTGAATTACAGAGCCTTCATAGACTTAATTTAGTCTGGAGTCAGGGAAGGGAGGGGGAGATTAATGAAGATCAGGTGCAGTCTTGGGTAGGGTCTGGGAGGAGCTGGAAAGATATACCTTTTAGTCCTTCTGGGTCCCAGAGAAATTCTTGTGTTGACTAAATGGGCCTGAATCCAATGGAGAGTGAGACTTCCTGCCTAAGCTTCTGGGTCCCCAGGCCTACTCCAGCAAGGAGTGAGGTGGAGCCCAGAGAAAGCAGGAAGACAGATTGAGACCAGCAAAAACTCCACTGCTTTAGACAACTTGCAGCAACAGGGATATTGAATTCGAAAACCATTTATTCTGTTCGGAGGGTGTGCTAGGGAAGATGTAAAGTTTAAATAAGAAACAGTCTTCTCCCTCATGAGGTCTGCAGTTGAGTAGGGCTCTCCCAACCCCAAATGGTGATGGCTAATTGTGTGTCCACACATTGACTTCTAGCTCTAGGGACAGCCCTGACGTGTTAGACCTCATCTTTTTACCATACCATCTTTTTAATGTATAGTTCATGAGCCCCCACTCAGTTATATGCATGGTATACCTTCCCCCAGGACTATTAGTTGATATCACTTTGTCAGCTAGACTTAATTAGCCTTTATTTTATTATTTTCTTCTTTGTTTGGCGAGGCAATGAGGGTTAAGTGACTTGCCCAGGGTCACACAGCTAGTAAGTGTCAAGTGTCTGAGGTCACATTTGAACTCAGGTCCTCCTGAATCCAGGGCTGGTGCTTTATTCACTTCACCACCTAGCTGCCCCCCTTAATTAGCCTTTAGAAACAAGTATTTACTATGGCCGTATATTTGGTACAAAACTTTGGTCACAAAATTACTTTTCTTATTGTCTTTGGATTTCAGGGCCTAGCAGAGACACGCACATAATAGGTACTTAATGTTTGATGAGTTCAGTAAGTGTTTTAGTGAGAGACATTCTGAATAAAGGCCTGCCCACATCCAAACACCATAAGCAGGGTCAACCTTATTAAGTGAGAGAAGTTGATCCTTTGGGAGGAGAGAAAGGAAGTTTTCCTCTTCTCCCCTGCTTCCCTTCCCCTCCTCCCAATTCCCAATTAAAGCCAAGCCTCTCTTTTTGCAGACTAATACTTAAATTTCTTTGATTAGAGATCCTCCTTTACCTTAAGGCCTTGATCTTTGTTAAAAAGCAAATTCCCGTGGGGTAGCTAGGTGGCACAGTGGATGGAGCACTGGCCCTGGAGTCAGGAGGACCTGAGTTCAAATCCAACCTCAGACACTTAACACTTACTAGCTGTTGTGACCCTGGGCAAGTCACTTAACCCCAATTGCCTCACCAAAAAAAAAAAAAAAAAGCAAATTCCCTTGGAAGTGGTACTCATTTTACAGATGAGGTCATCGAGGCAGAGAGATTAATTAGTAGTTTGCCTAAAGTTGTACAGATTCTACTTCAGACTCCAAGACCAGCCTTCCATTCCCGGAGCCAGAGGACAAAGAAACCTGAAGTCAAGCAGGAAAGGGGTCTACTTTAAAAAAGGAGGGCAGTAAGAGGGGGGGGGGGTTGGAATAGTGTTCACACCATTAAAGGGGCATTTTATATCATTAAAGAGCAGAACAATCCTTAACCCAAAGCAGCCTAGGTGGTTAGTCAGTCAACAAGCATTTATTAAGTGCCTAGCACTGAGCTAAACTCTAGGTTTACAAGCACAGGCTAAAAGAAAGTTCCTGCCCTCAAGGAGTTTACATTCTAATGGAGGGAGATAATATTGGGGGGGGGGGTAGGGATAAGGGTGGGGTGAGCATTAGAGGGGAAGCAAGTGGTGATGTAGGAGGCAAAAAAAGGGTTAACAGACAAACTTAAGACCCAAGCTCTGATTTAGATCTGAGCTCTAAGAGGAATTCAGACCCCAGCTCCGAAAGCGATTAATGGATAACATAAGACTTAGGCCTCCATTAATACAAGTCAGGGCCTAGGTTCTTGTTACCCACTGTGGGGACCAATTTTTAATTGGGGAGTGTTAGCTAAGCGGCTCACCGCAATATTGGGGCAAGGAAAGAGACCGGCAGCCTCCCTCAAAACAGAACAAGATTTATTTTAACAAGAACGAACTTAAAAAACAAAACAAAACACAAACAGGATCAGTAGGATCAAGGGAAAGGAAATAAATTGGGGAAAGGGAAATTGTAATATCTGAAAAAATACCACCGCCCAGCAATCAGCTGAAAATACTCAGCAGAACGCCTGTCGCTTTCCAGCTTCCACCTTGAATGCCCAATTCTCCTCCCCCAAACCTGGAAACACCCCACACAATCCCAGCCAATGGGATGGCCGCTCTGACAGACACATGACTGCCCTCACTAGGCTTCCAATCATTATAATTTTGCCAGGCCCATATAGGTGTCAGCGAGTGGTGATGACATGAGGTGCCAGGGCCCTGGCAATGGCTACAACCAGTGGGTGGAGCACCGTGCGGTTTTCGGAGCCCCAGGCCAGTGCACGCCAAGGCATAAAAACCTCAAATAACAATTAATTCTTGGGGCAGTGGATAAAGCACCGGCCCTGGAGTCAGGAGTAATCTGGCCTCAGACACTTAACACTTACTAGCTGTGTGACCCTGAGCAAGTCACTTAACCCCAGTTGCCTCACAAAAAAAAACAAAAACAAAAAAACAAAAAACAATTAATTCTTTACACCACAGTAATCACTACTCATAACAAGAACATAAAGTAGCAGGTCATGGAGACCTTAACTATAACTAAGATATAGAGACAGGCTATAGAAATCCTCACAGATAAATGTTAATATCCAGAAACGAGGCCTGAGAATGGAAAACACAGGGACAATCTGACTTTGGCAAGTTGAGGTAGCATGCACAGAAAAGGCCAAATTTGTCCCCAACTCACCTTATGACGTTTAAACCCCCAAAACACCTCCATGGATAAAGGTACCTGCCTAGGGAGGGGGCGGTTGGCTTAGGCACCCAGGAAGTCCAAATAAGGACAGGCCCTCCCCTGTACCTCCCTAAGGTGGAGATTGTTATAATGAGACTGATAATCAGTTTATCCATACTATAAATATAACTGTGTTTTCTTTCCCTATTCAAGAGACACCTCCATAGTGCGCTCCCTGTGTTCATTCACAGTATTGCATTAAAACTTGGGAAACTGAGTCACCGAGTCTTATAATTCTTTTGGGACTCCTCACGATTAATTTGCCATTCCACATCAGTGGGGGAGTCTGGGGCAAGAGAATGCACATTGTCCCCATTTTGTGAAATAATACCTTCAGTTCATCAGTCATACCTAGGATTCCTGGACTTAGGGCAAGAAGGGGCTTTAGAATTAAATCTTATTTTAGAGATGAGGAAACTGAGGCAGAAAGTGTGACTTGCCCCAGATCATACAGGTAGCAAAGGGCATATCCGCAGCTGGGATCTGAATCTGACTCTTTGTACTCTAAAGCTAGTTCTCTTTGTTTTTTGTTTTTATTTTTATTTATTTTTTGTTTATTTTTTATCGAGGCAATTGGGGTTAAGTGACTTGCCTAGGGTCACACAACTAGTAAGTATTAAGTGTCTGAGGCCGGATTTGAACTCAGGTCCTCCTGACGCCAGGGCCAGTGCTCTATCCACTGTACCACCCAGCTGTCCCCTTTAGTTCTCTTTGTTTTTCAAAGTTGTACTGGAGATTTTAAAAGTAGCTTTTCCACTCCCCACCCCCCAGTCCTCCTTTGTAACAGAGGTAGAGTCATCAAATAAAGAATTTTCCCATGTCTGTCAATAGACTACTCTTTCCATGCTTCTAGTCTCCCCCTCCCCCTACCATGTTGTTGTTCAGTCATGTCTGGTGATCTCTGACCCCCCCTTTTTTTAAGTAAAAAATGTATTTATTTACATTTTCAACATTTGTTTACATAAGATTTCCAATTTCAAATTTTTCTCCCTCCCCCCTCCCCTAGACAGCAGGTAATCTGATATAGGATATAGATATAGCTATAGATAGATATAGATAGATAAAATAACATTAAACACATTTCTGCATTAGTCATGTGATAAGAGAAGAATCAGAGAAAAAAGGAAAAACCTCAAAAAAGAAAAACAACAGCACCAAAAACAAAAGAAATAGTATGGTCCAATCAGCACCTATATTCCACAGTTCCTTTTTTTTTTTTTTCTGGATTTGGAGAGCCTTTTCCATCATGAGTCCTTTGGAGATCTCTTGTACGGTTGGATTGGTGAGAAGAATCTAGTCTATCACAGTTGATCAAAACATAATGTTGATGATACTGTGTACAATGTTCTTCTGGTTCTGCTCATCTCACTCATCATCAGTTCATGCAAGTCCTTCCAGGTTTCTCTGAACTCCTCTGCTCATCATTTCTTACAGCACAATAGAATTCCATTACATTCATATACCATAACTTGTTCAGCCATTCCCCAATTGATGGGCATCCCCTCAATTTCCAATCCTTTGCCACCACAAAAAGAGCTGCTATAAATATTTTTGCACAAGTGGGTCCTTTTCCCTTTTTTATGACCTCTTTGGAAAAAGACCCAAGAGTGGTATTTCTGGGTCAAAGGGTATACACAGCTTTATAGCCATTTGGGCATAATTCCAAATGGCTCTCCAGAATGGTTGGATCAGTTCACAGCTGTGACCCCTTTTTTTTTTGTTGGGGAGAGGGTGGGGGGGGATTCTTGGCCAAGATACTGGAGTCGTTTGCTATTTCTTTTCCAGCTTATTTTATAGATGAGGAAATTGAGGCAAACCCAGGATCACACAGCTAGTGAGTATTTGGCCCAGCTCTCTATCCCCTGCTAGCTGTTCTGACCCCACCAAGAGAAGGGGCCATCTTTCTTTTTTTTTTTTAATGGTTTCCATTATTTTTTTTTAAGGAAGATTAAATCAATTTTATTTATTTATTTATTTATTTATTTATTCATTCATTCATTTATTTATTTTGGTGAGGCAATTGGGGTTAAGTGACTTGCCCAGGGTCACACAGCTAGTAAGTGTTAAGTGTTTGAGGCTGGATTGGAACTCAGGTCCTCCTGAATCCAGGGCCGGTGCTCTATCCACTGTACCACCTAGCTGCCCCGAAGGGGCCATCTTTCACCCCTAAGTCCTCTAAGATTGTTCACTGCATTGCATGTCTTTCCATGTTTTTCTTTACATTTTTGCAGATACTATTCCAAGTACTTTTTCCTGGGGGCAGCTAGGTGGTACAGTGGATAAAGCACAAGCCCTGGATTCAGGAGGACCTGAGTTCAAATCCGGCCTCAGACACTTGACAGTTGCTAGCTGTGTGACCCTGGGCAAGTCACTTAACCCTCACTGCCGTGCAAAAAAATAAAAATAAAAAATAAAAAGTCTGGACAAGACTGTTGGGAAGTTCTGGAAGAAAGATCCCAACAATTTGATGATGAAGCTATCTCAAAGCTCTACTAATTCAAAGAATTGCTCAGAGGGTGCTTGCTATTGGATGAATGATAAGAACCTGAGAAATATGTGTATTGCCTCACCTCCAGTGCCCCCAAAAGAGGATTGGGAAGGGGGTGCAATGGAAGAAAAAATAAAGAAGGAAGGGATAGGAAAGAGAGAAGGAAAAAAGAGAGAGAAAGAAGAGGCCAGGAAAAATGATGTAGGCAGCTACCTACATGGATAGAGTGCTGGATGGCTATAGCGCTGGACCTGGACTCAGGAAGACCTGAATTCAAATCTGAATTCTGACTACTTCCTAGCTGTGTGATTCAAGGCAAGCGAGTCACTTAACCTCTGCCTGCCTCAGTTTCCTCATCAGTAAAAAAATCAGTCAAACAATAGTACCTACCTCCCAATGTTGTTGTGAGGATAAAACAAGATAATATTTGTGAAGTGTGTTGCAAATCTTAATAGACTACCTAAATACTAGCTATTATTATTATCTAGCAAAGGAACAGATGGGAAACTGAGACAGAAGCTAAATGACTTATCTAGGGTTACACAACAGGTGTCTAAAGCAAGAAGTCAGACTATATCTTCCCATCCATCACCCAGTACATTGTGGAGGAAGTACATTTTTCTGTAAGGTTCTCAGCCAGCAGATGGATTTTGAAATTTTAGTTAGGTCCCTGAGAATCAATCAGCTTCTCACTTTCAATACTTGACTCCATCTTTCTACTCTATCTTATGGTGTTCCCATTCTTGGGCTAGGCTAGGTGAGGAGTTTCCATGCTAAATGGTTCTCCTGGCAGGAATGATGGAAGAGAAAATAACAGTCATCGGAGGTATACTGGAGTCAGCTGGTACTGGCTCTGGAGCCAATTTGCTAAATTTTCAGTGTGAGGATTTACACCTTGGAAATTGGCAAACATTACAAACCAGGGTTTGATTTATTGTTTCTTCGATTGTCTAGACTTGAGAAAGTGATGGGGAAAATGTTAATAATGTAAATTAGATGTAAAATGGCATCCAGTGTGCATTTTCTTTTTTTTGTGGTTTCAGAGAGCCAGTTATTCAACATTTACCAGCACAACCCTGGCTCCTTGTGATCCTAGCAAAGAAACCACAGTTCCAGTGTGCTGCTTAGATGGAGTAGAACTTTTGTTCCTATGATGTGATTGGGAAGTGTTGGGAAGGAGCTCAGCTGCTGGTCTCCCACTCTATCTCTCTCCCTGCTCTGCCACAGTGGTTAGACTTTGAGACTTCTTTTCTTTAGGTTTCTTAATAACCCATTCTTTTCCACCACCAAACTCAATTCTCAGCTTGATGAGGCCTCTTCAGGTTTCTAGCTGCCACCCCCTCCCTTTATTCCAAAGGCCCATAGGATTTAGAGTATGGAAGGCTAATAACACTATGAGGCACGTCGGCCAAGTATTTTTATTCCTATTTATTGAGATCATCTCAACCAACCCCCTCATTTCCTGGACTCTCTGATCCCAGCTGGCCCAGAGAAAAGGAGGAGGCCCCTGATCCCTGAAACCGGTGTGTGTATATATATATCTCCTCTAAGGGCTTCATTTAAAGTTTACTACAGGATGGGATAAAAATATAAAATGAGAAAAGAGGGGGATAAGGTAAAACATGATATAGTGAACAGAACCAGCTAGAATTTAGAGTCTAATGACCTAGACTGGAATTCTGCCTCAGTTTCCTTATGTAAAATTAAGGGGTCATGTTAGCTCAAGGGTTCTGAACCTGGGGTCTTACAACTTCGATGAGAAAACAATTACATTTTTATTTTCACTAACCTCTACCCGAAATTTATCATTTCCTTCAATCACTTAAAAACATTGCGTTGAGAAGGAGTCCCCAGGCTTCACCTGACAGCCAAAGGGGTGAATGATGGGAACAAAGTTAAGAACCTCTGGGTTAGGTGAAAGTGATATACTGGTAATTGCTTTAACAAGTGGCTCTCTGAAAAAAAAAAAAGAACCCAGATACCTTTTAAAATTTATTTTGCATTAACATGGTCTCCATCTCTTTCTTAGTCTAGACAGTCAACAAAATAGTAAATCCTGTCCAGATTTGTTTCCTTTGCCAATTTCCAAGGTGTAAATGCTCTCACTGAATCCCCCTGCTCCCATCCCCCAGGCAATGAAGGTTAAGTGACTTGCCCAGGGTCACAGCACTAGTAAGTGTCAAGTGTCTGAGGCTAAATTTGAACTTAGGTCCTCCTGAATCCAGGGCCTGTGCTTTATCCACTGTGACACCTAGCTGCCCCTCACTGAAAATTTAACAATCAGCTCTAGCTGCTTCCCACACATCCAGGTAGGTGATCCTAGAAATGATGTATTAAAGGAAGAGTTGTCAAACATTCTGCCCACTGGCTGCTGGCAATGGAAATAGTTTAAACTGTAATTAGAAAATATTTAATAAAATAAACAAAAATACAACATAACATTATATTTTAAAACCAAGTCAATATGGGACCCTCCTTATATATGGATCAGTGCTCCCACCCCTTTTTGTATTTGAGTTTGCTATCACTATCCTAAGGGATCTTAGAGTTCCATCTCTCAGGCCCCTTCCCCACTGAATTCAACACACAGGCTCACAGTGGCTTATCATTTTATTCTGAGTTTAAATGCAAATAAATATATTGAGAACTGGGCCTTATATTAAAAAAAATTAAATCCCTCTGTCTTGCTTAATTCCACACTCTTTTATGGGCTTTCTCCACTGAGATCCAGCCACGGCTTATAGGAGCATAGATTTAAAATCTTAAAAAGACTTTAGAGGCCAGGGATTCCGACCCCCCTCATTTTTCAGTTGAGGAAACTAAGTCAAAGAGAAGTTAGATGATTTGCTGAAAATCTCATAGCTATTAAGTGTCTGTGTTGGGATTTGGACTCAGATCTTCCTGACTTCAAGTACTGTGCCCTATCTACTACACTACATGACCTCTTTTATCTCTCAGACTGAGTGGTGTTGGAATTTGTCTCTGGTCCCCCCAGGAACAAAAATCAAATCCCAAATTTCCCTCCCTTTTCCCATATAGCTTTCAAATAAATGCAAGGGCAAGACATCAGAGAAGTCCAGCCCAGCAACCAGAGGGATTGAGAGTGGGTAGAGGAAAGGGTAAAAGGGTAATCTTAGGCTATCTGCACCCCCACCCCTCAGGATCCTAACTCTATCTCCCCTTCCTGGCTTAAGATTTTAAAAAGTAATCTTTCTGAACATGTTTTCCTAAATTGGCCTTTCAAATCTTTGGCCCTCTAGTAAAAAGCACACAAATATTTCTAGGACACATCCCCCATCTAGCTTTGTGACCATCCCTGGAATTCAGTCTCCACACCTGTAAAATTCAGGGCTTAGGCGAGATAGTTTCTAAGATGCCTTTTAGTACGAACATATATGTATGTGTGCACACACATATACATATGTGTGTACATGTGTGTGCATACGTGTGTGCATGCATGTGTGTACGTATATGTGTGTGTATATATATATATATATACATCTGTTTGTGTGTCAAGGAGGGAGAAAGAGGGGACATATCTACAGAACAGGTAGGTTACTTCCAGAAAGAGGAGGGAGGGGGTGGGTGGAGGGGTGTATTCAGGGAACAAGTTGGGGTGATTTTTTTCTTTTTCTTTTTCTGTTACATGTAAATTTTGTGGGGGGGGGTTTCTGTAAAAGTATTTTATTATTTTCCAGTTGCATGTAGAGATAGTTTGCAACATTTGTTTTTATAAGATTTCTAGTTTCAATTATTTCTCCCTCCCTCCCCCCTCCCCAAGCCAGCTAGCAATCTGATATAAGTTATATATGTACAATCGCATTAAACATATTTCTGCATTAGTCATGCTGTGCAAGAAGAATCAGAGCAAAAAGGGAAAACCCCAGAAAAGAAAAACAACAAAAAAATAGAGATAGTATGGTTTAATCTGCATCTAGATTCAATAGTTCTTTTTTTTTTCCCTTCTGGATTTGGAGAACATTTTTCATCATGAGTCCTTTGGAACTATCTTGGATCATTGCATTGCTGAGAAGAGTCAGGTCCATCACAGTTGATCAACACACAATGTTGTTGATACTGTGTACAATATTCTCTTGGTTCTGCTCACTTCACTCAGCATCAGTTCATGTTACATGTAAATTTTTAAAAAATGTTTGGTTTTTTAAATTTTGGGTTCCAAATTCTCACTCCCTCCCTGGTCCCTTGAGAAGGCAAGCAATCTGATATTCATTGTACATAGGAAGTCGTGTAAAACATATTTCTATCTTAGCTATGTTGCGAAAGAAAACACAGAGGAAAAAAGCCCAAGAAAAATAAAATTTTAAAAGTATGCTTCCATCTCCACTCAGATTACATCAGTTCTTTCTTTGAAGGTGGGTAACATTTTTCATCATAAATTCTTTGTAACTGTCTTGCGTCATTATAAAGCTGAGAATAGCTAAATCATTCACAGGCGATCATCCTACAACGTTGCTGTTACTGTGTACAATGTTCTGGTTCTGTTCACTTCACCCAGCATCAGTTCATATAAGTCTTTCCAGGTTTTTCTGAAATCTGCCTGCTCATCATTTCTTTTTTTTCTTTTTTCTTTTTTTTTTTTTTAGTGAGGCAATGAGGGTTAAGTGACTTGCCCAAGGTCACACAGCTAGTAAGTGTTAAGTGTCTGAGGCTGGATTTGAACTCAGGTACTCCTGACTCCAGGGCCAGTGCTCTATCCACTGTGCCACCTAGCTGCCCCTCATCATTTCTTATAGCACAGTAGTATTCCATCACAATCACAAACCACAATTTGTTTAGTCATTCTTTTTTTCTTTTCTTTTCTTTTTAGTGAGGCAATTGGAGTTAAGTGACTTGCCCAGGGTCACACAGCTAGTAAGTGTTAAGTGTCTGAGGCCGGATTCGAACTCAGGTACTCCTGACTCCAGGGCCGGTGCTCTATCCACTGCGCCACCTAACTGCCTCTTGTTTAGTCATTCTTGAGGTAAGTTTTGGAAAGTTTTCCAAAGGAAAAAAAAAAAGATGGAAATTCTAAAAGTTCTGGGTTTTTGCTGCTACATGGCCCCAGTGGATATACCCAAGCCTGGTGCCACTAATCTCAAGGAAAATCTATTTTTCCTATTTTCAATACCTCTTTGTTCTTGTGAAATACCCACGCTTGGCAAATTTAATTTAATTCAACAAAAGTTTACCTACTGGGTGCTTTGCACAATGGACAGAGTTTTGATAAAAACTAGTGGTGTCTGGCCTTATAGTTTAGAATAGGGACATATGGTACATGCACAAATAATTACTGGGGGAAAAAAATCCAACAACTTTGGAAGGGGCTGGAGAAAACAAGTTTCTTTGGGTTTCTAGCCAGAAGCAGCATGTCCCTGAGGTTCCCTGAGGCTTCAGAGAGTGCTTGGCTGGGCTCTGGAGGGGAAGTGTTGGCCCTAGATCCTGCTTGTCTTCTTCCAGACCCATGCCCCGTTTGGCATTGGGCCTGGCTCTTGTGTTTATTTGACTCATGGAAGAAAAAAATAATAAAGGGGAGGGGGAGGGGGAGGGGAGTACATGCGTGGTGGGGAATGAGGGGAGGCGAGCAGCTGTTCTCTGCCCTGGGACACTTGGAAATTCAAGCAGACACAAGGAGTCATCGAGAGCATGGAGGGACTCCAGATCCCCATCCAAAGAAACTTTAGGGGCTATTTCCGATCCCCTGCGTTTTAGGGGTTTAGTCATCACTAAAGGTTGTTTGGACATCTGCAATTTGTATTCCTGACTGGCCCAGAGGCTAAGGGGCCAGAGAGGAGAAATACAGCCTCCCTCCTCCCTCTGTCCTAGCTGAGGGGAGCAGGTCCCCAGGGCTGAAGCCCACAGCAGCTGCTCCTAGCTGGCTGGGTGAGGGCGGGGTGGGATGGAAGACCAGGGCACGCTTGCCTGAAGCTCTTGGATTAAGGAGAGAAGCAGCTGGTTGGTTGAGAGTAAGCCTGAAGCTACATTCTTGAATTGCAGAAATGTCTCCCTCCCTCAGACTAGGGGGTGGGGAGGGGGGGAGAGTGGAAAATACCCTTCCTCAGTTCTAAGGCTGGCTTGCCTTCCTTTATTTTTCCACTGAAGTCCTGGAGTTTTGAGTTCTGGCTGCTAACTCTAGCTGACCTCGAGCAAGTCAATCCTTAGTTTTCCAACCACGAAATGAAGATCACCAAATCACAGAACCTCAGAGTTGGGAGAGACCTCAGTGCAGTAGAGAGAGAGAGAGAGAGAGACCTGAGTTCAAATGTGACCTGGGATACTTCCTAGCTGTATGACCTTAGGCAAGTCACTTAACCTCTGCCTACCTCAGTTTCCTCTTCTTGATCAGTTCAACCCCTACCTAGAGAGTGTTACACACTTTAGGATATAGTCTGCCAGTGGTTATCCTCCAAGATAATATTTATAATACAGACCTCACAGGGTGGTCGCAAGATCCTGGCTGCAAAGACTTATGTTGTCATAAAGTTATGACTTCTAACAGCATTAATAAGGAAGGTTTATGGAATGGTGTGTGGGTCGAAAGGGTCACCCTCAACCCCAGACTACCTCACAACTCTGTTTTTTTTTTTTGTTTTGTTTTGTTTTAGTGAGGCAATTGGGGTTAAGTGACTTGCCCAGGGTCACACAGCTAGTAAGTGTTAAGTGTCTGAAGCCGGATTTGAACTCAGGTACTCCTGACTCCAGGGCCGGTGCTCTATCCACTGTGCCACCTAGCCGTCCCTACCTCACAACTCTGTAAGGCTGAATGGGCTCTCTCTTCCAGAGCCTGTGCTGTTGGAGGTGGTTTTGTTTTTTTGAAACTCACTTAGGGAAGAGAAAATATGCAACACAATACCTGGGCTCTGCCCATGATGGAATTTTGGCAGCTAGGTTCACTCAGAAACAGGAGTTTTTAGTTCGAATTCTGCCTGCGACACTCACTAACTGTGTGATTCTGAGTAGAATCTCTTATCTTCTCTCAGTTTCCTGTTTTTGTAAAATGATAATAAAAGCACCTACCTCACAGGGTTTTTGTGAGGATCTAATGAGAGAGCATACATCAAGAGTTTTAAAACCTTAAAAATGCTAGCTTGCTTGTGGGACTTGCAGGTTCTATGCCATCTCTGGCTCCTGCCTGAGAGGGTGAAGTATTTCTGCCAGCCAGAAAATAGAAATAAATTGTAAAGGTCATTTCATCCCTTCCCCTTTTTCCACTAAAAATTGCAAAACAATGGCCTTTTCTTGTGTCAAGGATGTTTAACTATACAGCCCTCTCCAGAGAGGGAAGGAGGAAATAAGTATTTATTAAGCCCCTACTGTGTGCTGACACACACTGTGCTAAGAGCTTTACAAATATTATCTCATTTCTGCTTTCAAGGAATTTGAACCAGGTGGGGGATACAATTTGCATGCACACAAAAAGCTAAATAACAATATAAAATAAATACGGTAATAACAATTCATTCATATAATGCTTTAAAGTTTGCAAAGCACATTATGTTCATGATCTAACTTGATCCTCCAAACAACCCTCTGAGAGAAGTGCTATTACCCCTATTTTGCTGATGAGAAAACTGAGGATCATGGAAGTTAAGTGAACCCAATCTTGATCTTCTTGACCAAGCACTTGATAACACTTATCATTCAGACAAAGTTACACTGGTCTTGGGGGTTGGAAGACCTGCCTTTCTGCTCTGACAATGACTGAGGGCAAGTCATACAACATCCCTCAGCCTCAATTTCCTCATCTGTAAAATGGGGTTAATAAATCTTGTTCTACCTGCTCCCTCTCCAGGCCAGCTAGGTGGCACAGAGTGCTGGGCCAAGAATCAGGAAAACCTAAGTTCAAATCTGGCCTCAGATTTGCTCCCGGGGCAAGTCATCTAACTCCTGTTTGCCTCAGTTTCCTCATCTGTAAAATGAGCTGGAGAAGGAAATGGCAAAACATTCCAGTATCTTTGTCAAGAAAACTCCAGGGGGCAGCTAGTGGTGCAGTGGATAGAGCACCGGCCCTGGATTCAGGAGGACCTGAGTTCAAATCTGGCCTCAGACACTTAACACTACTAGCTGTGTGACCCTGGACAAGTCACTTAACCCCAATTGCCTCACTTAAAAAAAAAGAAAAGAAAACTCCAAATGGGGTCACGAAGAATTAGACACATCAGAAAAGACTGAAGAACAACAATAATTTCCCTTCAAGGATTTTTGGGGTGGCAAGCAAGTGCTGTGTGTGTATGATATGTATATATATATATACATATATATACACACACACACAATATACATACATATAATATATTATACACACATATAATATAGAATTCTATTATATTATAGTAAAATTATATATAATATAAATATATCTAATGTATATATACATATATGTGTGTGCTAGATGTTATATATGTATATATTTATTGCTGCTATATGTATACACATCAGCCTCACTCTCTCTTCCAAAGTCATCGGAGTCCAATGGCAAGACATAGATCAGGACAACTGGTGATGGCCCGGGATGCAGTGGGAGACCTTGGCCTTTTTAAGCTAAGGTCTTTCCCAGGTATCAATATGTCTGAGACAACACCAGTTCAGTGATTAAAGGCTAGGTAAGAATGGAGGCGAACTTTGCACAGCTCTGCCCCTTTTAAATCCAATTCACTTGTAAGTCAAGACATCACCCTCTGGATGTCTTGGGCCTCTTCCAGAAGGAAGGAGGAACAACAAGAATCTGTATGTATAGACTCTATGTATGTATATGTGTCTCATATATACATGCTATTTATTTTTTCCCCAATCTTAATAATATTTTATTTTTTCCAGTTACATGTAAATATAGTTTTCATCATTTGTTTTTTTGTTGTTGTTGTTTTTGTTTTTACATATATGGTATTTTATTTTTTTTGTTACATGTAAAGATAGTTCTCAACTTTTGTTTATACAAGCTTTACAATTTCAGATTTTTCTCCCTCCCCTCCCTCCCCCCTCCCCTATACAGCAGGTAATCTGATATAGGTTATATCTATATATCTATATACATATACATATAGATATATATCTATACACACACATATATATACACATAATAACATTAATCCTATTTCTGCATTAATCCTGTTATAAGAGAAAAAATCAGAGCAGTGATGCAAAACCTCAAAATAGAAAAAAAAAACAAACAACAGTACCCAAAACAAAAGAAATAATATGGTTCATTCAGTATCTATACTCCACAGTTCTTTTTTTTTTTTTTCTTGGATTTGGAGATCCTCTTCTATCATGAGTTCCCTGGAACTCTTCTGTACCATTGCATTGGTGAGAAGAATATAGTCCATCACAGTAGGTCAACACTCAATGTTGATGATACTGTGTAAAATGTTCTTCTGGTTCTGCTCATCTCACTCATCATCAGCTCACGTAAGACCCTCCAGGTTTCTCTGAACTCTACATGCTATTTATTAATATTAGAGGATGGAGAGAGTGGCCATGGGCTAGAGTGGTCATGGAAGGATTCCTGGAGAGGGTGGGAATATTTTCTTTCTTTCTTTCTTTTTTTTTTTTTTGCAGGGCAATGGGGGTTAAGTGACTTGCCCAAGGTCACACAGCTAGTGTCAAGTGTCTGTGACTGGATTTGAACCCAGGTCCTCCTGAATCCTGGGCCGGTGCTTTATCCACTGTGCCACCTAGCTGCCCCCGGGTAATATTTTCTTTTTTCTTTTCTTTTTTTTTTTTGCCGGGCAATGGGGGTTAAGTGACTTGCCCAGGGTCACACAGCTAGTAAGTGTCAAGTGTCTGAGGCCAGATTTGAACTCAGGTCCTCCTGAATCCAGGGCTGGTGCTTTATCCACTGTGCCACCTAGCAGCCCCCGGTAATATTTTCTTACTGCAAATTCCACACGCCTTTAACCCAACTCAGGCTCCCCACATCACCCACTGAGGGCCTCATTCTTTCAGAATGTGGAGAGCAAGCTAGCCGGCACCAGATCTTGACCACTAGGGGGAGGAAAGGAGACTTTTTATTGAGTCAACTTTGTCTTCTGGCAATTTTGGGAAGGGCTAGAAAGTCGAGATGCATGGGGAGCCTCTGAGGAAAAGAGGGTCCCACGAGTCTCACTCCAAGTGTCCCTCCTCTCTAAAGGGAGCTTCAGGAAATTTGATTTCAGCTATAGCTCTTGCATAGCCTGGCATTCGACGCAGTCCATAACACATTCCTCTTTTGAAATAAGACCATCACAATACATGGCTTCAATTTGCTTCAATGGTACTTGAGAGCTTACAGAGAGTCAGCATGGGATAGTGGATAGAAGGTCAGCTTTGGGGTTGGAAAGACCTAGATTCAGGTGCACTCATCCTCTGACACATAAGAGCTGTGTGACCCTGGACAAGTCACTTAATTTCTCAATGTCCCAGGTAACACTCTATGATGCAGGGGATCTACTTTTTTTTTTAAGTGAGGCAATTGGGGTCAAGTGACTTGCCCAGGGTCACACAGCTAGTAAGTGTTAAGTGTCTGAGGCTGGATTTGAACTCAAGTACTCCTGATTCCAGGGCCGGTGCTCTATCCACTTCGCCACCTAGCTGCCCCAGAGGATCTACTTCTGAGGATGGAATTCCTATGCCAGGAATTTCATGTGAATGAAATCTTGGTTCTAGGCAAAAAATTAAGTTTTTAAAGTGTTTTTCATACATAATTTAATTCTCATTAGGTAGTGTATGACACAGAGGCTCAGAAAGGTTAAATAAGTTGTCCAAAGTCACACAGCCAGTAAATAACAGAGGCAGGACTAAAATCCAGATCTCCTCCCAGTGTGTTCTCCATTATACCACAGCTGCCTATCCAACCTTATTTTCTGCTAGTCTTATACCCAAATTATGCTCCAGTCTGACTCCTCACTGTCCCTTAAATGTGGCATCTCCTCAATCGTTTCTACACCTTTGTTCACATGGTTCTCCCTCCTACCAATTCTCTACTTAGTCTTCAAGACCCATTTTTTTCTCCTTGAAACTTTAATAGAAACAGAAAAAGTAGGAAAAAGGGATAGGTTCAGGGGGAAATATGATGAGTTCTGTTTTGGTGATATGGAGTTTGAGAGGCCTGTGGGACATACAGATGGAGATGTTTAGCAGGAAATTGGAGATGGGGACCAAGGGCTCAAGAAAGAGATGAGGCCTGGCTGGAGAGTAGATTGGGGAATTTTCTGCAGAAAAACCATCACTGAATCCCCCAAAGCTGATGAGATCATCAAGAAAGGGTGTAAAGAGAGATGCAGGAGAGGACCCAGGACAGTGATACTGAGGGGGAGTAATGGGAAATCAGTCTGGAAAGGTAGGCCGTAGCCAGATTGTGAAGGGCTTCGAATGCCAAGGTGAGGAGTTTGGATTCGATGGAAGCCAATTAGGAGCCAATAGAAATCCTCAAGCAGGGGAGTAGCACAATCATACTTGTGCTTTAGGATAATTATTTTGGCAGTGAGGTGGAAGATTAGAGAGAGGAAAAAAAAAAGAGTTCAAAAAAGGGTAACTGAGATGGGGAAAGTTTGAAAACTGTTTGGAAAGGAGAAGAGCTCTTTAATAACTAGCGTTATCCTACGATGGAAAAGGCTACCATAGAAGGTAATGAGCTCCCTGCTGCCAAAAGTATTTAAGCAAAGGCTGTCAAGGTCTCACTATAAGGGATTCATAACCCTGGGTAGAAGGTTGAACTGGAAGATATCAGAGCGTAATTCCAATGCAGAGAGGCTGTGACTCTATGATTTGTTCTTTCTATCTATTTGTGTCTGAGTGTGCATGTGAGTGTGAATGTGTGTGTGAGTGTGAGTGTGTGTGTATATATGTGTGTGTGTGTGTGTGTGTGTGTTTGGGGAGGAGGTCCCCTGACCTTCTCTTCCCACTCAGAACCAAACCCCCTGTAACTGACTGCTGACTTGGCCAGCTCCAAAGGAAGTTGTCCCACCATGTTTAAATCCATTCCTGGAACTCTCAGGTTTGTTTGCTCCCTTCCCATCTTCTGTTTTCTTTTCTCTGTCCTTCAAAAAGCTTATCCCCAAATCTCTGCACTCTGAAAAGGCAGAGCTCCAGCTTTAAACAGCCAAGTCTTTCCATCTGGGTTCCATTAAATTTTTACATGGTATTAATTAAACCCCAGGAAAGGGAGAAGGAGGTCGGGTTTGAGGAAGGGATCAAGCCTTTCTGCCCTGGAAGAAAAGATGGGGAGAAAAACCAGTTCATGACAGGTTAGGGCCAGGAGCCCCACAAGGTCTCTGTGGAGATGAGACAAGGCCCTGGAAGGAAAGTTCCATGCCTTCATGCATGCCATCCATGTCTTCAGACTCTGGAATTCCCATAGTGCTCAGCATCTAGGCTAGTGTTACGAGATCATGGAATGATACAAGTGGCACTGGACAGGATTCCTGCCTCAAATCTCTCCCTCTCTACCTTTGAGAACATCTTCAATTCTACCTTTTACAGTTCATTCTTTTGGTCCTGAAGGAAAATATTTTTTTTTCTTTTTTTGGGGGGCGGGCAGGGCAATGAGGGTTAAGTGACTTGCCCAGGGTCACACAGCTAGTAAGTGTCAAGTGTTTGAGGCCATATTTGAACTCAGCTCCTCCTGAGTCCAGGGCCAGTGCTTTATCCACTGCCCTGCTGCCCCCCTGAAGGAAAATCTTAAAGATTTTCCCATTCCTAAGATGCTCCTATGAAATGAATCTTTTTACCTGGAGAAATCAAGACTCAGAGGGACTTGAGAGTTGCTGTCCTTATTTGCAAGACGGATATGTCAAAGAGGTACTTGTCCTGTCATGTTAGATCCCAGAGAAGGCAGAACGAGAAGCACTGCATGGAAACTGCAAAGAAAAAAATTTAGATTTGATGCAAAGAAACACTTTCTAATCTTGTACTCAGTTTGTATTTTTTTTTCTGCGTATTCTCAGCTATGCACATGTCTCCCCCAATAAATTGTAGGCTCCCAGAGGGCAGGCACTGTCTGATTTTGTTGTATCTTTAGCACAGTGCCTGGAAGTTAGTCATCATTTAATAAATGCTTGTTAGCTGATTTTTTTGTTTGTTTGTTTGTTTTTTTGTGGGGCAATGGGGGTTAGGTGACTTGCCCAGGGTCACACAGCTAGTAAGTGCCAAGTGTCTGAGGCTGGATTTGAACTCAGGTACTCCTGAATCCAGGGCCAGTGCTTTATCCAGTGTGCCATCTAGATGCCCCTGTTAGCTGATTGATTGAAAACAGGGCTATCAGAAATGGAGTGGGCTGCTTCAGGAGGAAGTTTCCTTAATTGGCTATTTTCATTTTTTTTCTTTTTTTTTTTTTAGCGAGGCAATTGGGGTTAAGTGACTTGCCCAGGGTCACACAGCTAGTAAGTGTTAAGTGTCTGAGGCCGGATTTGAACTCAGGTACTCCTGACTCCAGAGCCAGTGCTCTATCCATTGGCTATTTTCAAGTAGAGACCGGATGGCCATTTGTCCAGTGGGTTGTAGTCGGGATACTGTCTGGGTATGAGGTGGACTAGATGACCCCCTGAAGTCCCTCCCAATTTTGAAATTCTCTGAATGCCAAAAGACCCTTAAACCTGTCATAGAGAATCTAATTCTCATCCAATGGGATCACAAAGAATCAAAAAAGGCTGAAATAATTAAACAACACAATTATTATTATTAAGACATTGTAAAATAGTCAGGATTTTCCCTATATTGGAGGTAAAGGTTTTTGGGGAGGGGGAAATGGATGAGAAAGAGCATTATTCTGTATTATTGCTATGGCTAGGCAGGTTCCAAGCAAGGAAGGCTTCTTAGAAGAGGTAGCATTTCAAATGCTTTTTTATGGTTCATGATTTCAAGATTTTAAGTAATCTTTCTGGTGCTTAGAGAATACCTTGGTTCCAGTCCTGGGAATAGGGATAGGGCAGGTAGGAAGCTTCTAGGGTGCCACACACTAGGGGAGAGAAAGTACAATGAGAGATTTTAATGGTATTTTTTATAATGGCACATTTCAAATGTCCCCTAAGTTATGCTTTCTATGATATGTTGGTATTTCTTTTGTGTTCAGTTCAGTCATACATGTTACTGGTAAGGTTCACAACCTTAAGTCAATGAACACACAGAGACACAATTCTTTTTTTTTTTTTTTTTTAGGCAATGGGGGTTAAGTGACTTTCCCAGGGTCACACAGCTAGTAAGTGTCAAGTGTCTGAGGCTGGATTTGAACTCAGGTACTCCTGAATCCAGGGCTGGTGCTTTAACCACTGCGCCATCTAGCTGCCCCCCAGAGACACAATTCTTAAAAAGATTCTTACAAAGAGGATATGTTACACCTTGGCTTTGAATCTGCCTATTTCACACCCTTGCATCCAGGGCCATGGCACTTCATTCTCAAAACCATTTATTCAAATGATTCCTATTTCTCAATTCATTTCCATTGATGTAGCATTTATTTAGCATCAGTCACCATGCTAGAAGGTGGAGGAATATGGAGAAAAAACTGAAAATAGTTCCTGTCCTCAGCAAGCTTATATTCTACAAGGAGGAGATCACATGTATACATCTAAGTGTATTCATACACAAACACATACACATACACATACACAGTCACACCCATACACACTTACACATATGCTTACAAATATATACATATGCATATACACATATGCATTTATGCATAGCCATACACATATACACATACATGCAAAAGCACACCCATACTCATAAGCATACGCATAAGCATACACTTAAACATACACATACACATACACATACACATATTCATATACAAACTATACAAGGCAAGTATATACACATACCTTATATAAATATATATTCGGGGCGGCTAGGTGGTGCAGTGGATAAAGCATCAGCCCTGGAGTCAGGAGTACCTGAGTTCAAATCCGGCCTCAGACACCTAACACTTACTAGCTGTGTGACTCTGGGCAAGTCACTTAACCCCAATTGCCTCACTAAAAAAAAAAACCAAACAAACAAATAAATATACATTCACCGTATATGTGTATACTTATATACCATATATGTCCATGTATATGTTCCAAAGATTTTATAAAATTTTAGGCTTATTAAGCTCTATATGCTATGTATAGTGTTTATACATTTTATATTATAAATAGTGTATCTTTTATATATATAACATATAGTATTTTATAAATATAACATATAGCACCATATATCTCTTATGGATAATGTAATACATGCTGTAATATACTTTAACATATAGCTTTACTTTTTAACATATGATACACATATTATAATCATTCACATGTATATGTTTGTATGTATATGTATGTTTATATATTCCATATATATTATCTATCTCTGTATGTATGTGTGTGTCTCTCTGTGTCCCTCTGTCTCTGTTTCTCTCTGTCTCTCTACATATACACATACACACACACACACACACACACACACACACACACACACACACCCACCAAATGTGAGGCAATGCCAGGGGCTGAGAAGTAATAACAACTGGTGGGATCAGAAAAAGGCCTGATGTGTAGGAGGAGGTACCTGATGTGAGGCTGAGGATGGTGGTGAGACCTTGGGATGCATTATAAGGGGAGGTTGAAGAATCTCCCAGGACTTTCTTTCTTTCTTTCTTTCTTTTTTTTTTTAGTGAGGCAATTGGGGTTAAGTGACTTGCCCAGGGTCACACGGCTAGTAAGTGTCAAGTGTCTGAGGCCGGATTTGAACTCAGGTCCTCCTGAATCCAGGGCCTGTGCTCTATCTACTGCGCCACCTAGCTGCCCCTCCCAGGACTTTCAGTAACAGGATTTATCTCCCATCTCTTTGAGAGGGATAGACAGGAAGGGCCCTCTGGAGTTCAGAGAAGAGAGAGATCTGCACTGGCTGGAACAGCCTGGGTAAGCTTCCCAAAGGACATAGAGCTTGAACCCAAGGACAGGAAGAATTTGGACTTTGAGTCGGGCTGCTTTGCGTTTGATCACATCTTATTTGCTTGCTAGCTGTACGACATCGTAAAGGGCAAGTCATTGAACCTCTCTGAAACTCCGTTTCCCCATATATAAAATGGGACAATAACAACCACTCTTCCATTGGGTTATTATGGAAGTGAAGCCGCTAGCCTGTAGGTGGCACAGAGGTGGGTTTGGACTTAGGAAGACCCCAGTTCAAATCTTGCCTTGTACACCTAATAGCTGTGTGACTGAGCAAACCACTTAATCTCTGTTTGCCTCCTCTTCCTCACCTATACAATGAGTCTAATCATGGCACCTCCCTCACAGGGTTGTGGTGAGAATTCAAAGGGAGAAAGAGCTTTACAAACCTTAAAAGCTATATAAATATGAGTTATCATTGTATCTGGCATTTTAGGGAAGAGAGAAAGAGGACATGAGCAAATGTCAATTTTCCAGTTCTGTAACATCAATCTGCATTGGTTCCTACAAATATTTCTATGCATCTCTGAAGACTTCCTTGTTGCTGTTTCTTAGAGTTTGTTTAGCCTTTCCCTCACTGAGGACCTATTCTGGAGGCAAGAAGTGAAAATGTTTGTCAGAGCATATTCCCCCAAGATACCCTTTCAGGGGCAGCTAGGTGGTGAAGTGGATAGAGCACTGGCCTTGGAGTCAGGAGGACCTGAGTTCAAATCTGGCCTCAGACACTTGACACTTACTAGCTGTGTGACCCTGGGCAAGTCACTTAACCCCAATTGCCTCACCCAAAAATAAATAAACAAACAAACGAATGAATGAATGAATAAAAGAATCCAAGACACCCCTTCAAACACTTGAAAAAAGGTGACTGTATCTGCCCCTCTGTGACATAGATACAGAGCTTGGCAAACCTTTGAAAATATTATTTGGTGGTGGTGTTCACTTGTCTCTAATTCTTTGTGACTCCATTTGGGGTTTTCTTGGAAAGGATAGTGTAGTGGCTTGCCATTTCCTTCTCCAGCTCATTTTACAGATAAGGAAACTGAGGCAAATAAGGTAAAGTGACTTGCCAAGGTCACACAAATCTAGTAACAGTCTGAGGCCAGATTTTAACTGAGGAAAATGAGTCTTCTCACTCCAGGCCTGGTCCTCTATCCACTACAGTATCCCCTACTTGCCTCTGAAAAATGCTATAGGAGTGCTAGCCATTTGAGTCTACGTGTGTATTTTGGACTGTAGAATCATAAGTTTAGACCTGGGAGGAACGGGAAGAGTCATCAAGTTCAACCATTCATTCATTCATTCATTCATTCACTTATTTATTTTTGCAGGGCAATGAGGGTTAAGTGACTTGCCCAGGGTCACACAGCTAGTAAGTGTCAAGTGTCTGAGGCCGTATTTGAACTCAGGTCCTCCTGAATCCAGGACTTGTGCTTTATCCACCATGCCACCTCGCTGTCCCCTTTTATCTTTTTTTCCCCCCAAACATTTATTTTTACAGATGCAGAAACTGAGGTCCAGAGGAATTAAATGACTGGAGCAAGTCACATGGGGGCAGTGGTAGAGCCAGGACTCAAGTCCAGGTTCCATATGTGTGTACTGTGTAATGTTCTATGCGTGTCTGTTTGTATGGTATGTAGTACATCTGTGCATGTATCCAAGATTCTATGTGAGTGTATGAGTGTTTTATGTTTGCATCTTGTGTGCACGTGCATGTTCTTGAAATAGTCAGATGTTCCCATAACAACCACCCGGAATAAGAGCAGACATTTCTAGCTTCCAAAAAAGAGATTTTTTTAAATCGACTTATTGTTTTAGCTTTTCTGCCCTTCCTCCTTCCTTGCCTCTCTCCTCCCTTCCTTCCCCTCTTCTTTTCTCTTTCTCTCCCCTCCCTTCCTCCTCCCCTCTCTCTCTCTTCTATTTCTCTCCTCTCCTTGTCTCTTTGTCTTTCAGTCTCTGGTTCTCCTCTTTCTTATTTCGGTAATATTCTTAGAAAATAAGACTAATATATTAAAGGCGAAGCACACAGACTTTCTGTAACAGACTAAAAACCACAAAAATGGAAAATGACATGTATTGTCAGTTGCAATGACCATATTTGGTGGTTTTGCTTAACTTTTTAAATGGGAAGATAGGGGGTTACTTGTGAGGTAGAAAATGTATCAATAGGGAGAGAGGAGAAGGAAAGAAGGAAGGGAGGGAGGAAGGAAGGAAGGAAGGAAGGAAGGAAGGAAGGAAGGAAGGAAGGAAGGAAGGAAGGAAGGAAGGAAGGAAGGAAAGAAGGAAAGAAGGAAGGACAAGCATAAGGGGGCAAGTGACCTCAGGCTTTATGCAGGCCTATAGACTTTCTGGAAGCTCTCAGAAAGACTAAGTAAAGTATCTCAGAATGGGAAAGTGTAATGAATAATCTGTGGAAAATTTCAAAAACCTCTGAAAAACCTGTTTGGGCCAAAATCTATAAGACCATGGGAGAAGCCCTGGTACAAGGAGGCTCTATATCCTAAAATTTGCTTTCTCCCTCCTAGCCTTTTTGCCATTTCTACACTTTTCTCTTAATGGTAGATGCTTCCTCCATTTGGTAACTTCCCCAAGATACCTCCTGACAATATTTTACTCCTGAGACTCATCATAGAGCAGGCCCCAGAGGGCTGGCTCATCCAGGTCTCTCTCCCTGGGGAGCAGCGGGCCTAAACTATCCCTAGACAAGAGAGATAACCACTCTATTTTTAACTTCTCATTGTAACACATTTCAGGGTTCTACCTCAATTACCACCTGGGAGTTTTAAGCCTGAACTCACTTCAAGTGAATTCAACTCATTTCTTTTTGTTTTGTTTTGTTTTGTTTTGTTTTGTTTTGATGAGGCAATTGGGGTTAAGTGACTTGCCCAGGGTTACACAGGCCAGTAAGTGTTAAGTGTCTGAGGCCGGATTTGAACTCAGGTCCTCCTGAATCCAGGGCTGATGCTCTATCTACTGCGCCACCTAGCTGCCCTCAACTCATTTCTTAATTGAGATAAGAGGAGCTATTCAGAACCACCCTTTCCGGTTCATTTTTTCTCGGAAGAAGCAATAAAGAGTGTTATCCCATAGAAAGGAAGTCAGAAAAACCCAGTGTTCATTTTCCAAGCCTAACTCAAATGAGTCATTCAATTAGGGATATATGGAGTCAATAAATTAGGTATATACTGCGAAGCACCTATTGGCTTCAAAATTCCTTTGCCTGGTGGCATTCCAGGCCTTCCATAATCTGGCTGGAGGATCCCTTTTCATCCTATAGAAAGAAACCTTCAAGTTAGAAAAGGTAGTGTAATTTCCCACCTAAGAATGTTTGCTCATGTCATTTCTCTGGCTTCTCCAATCCCATATGCCTCCTGAAATCATTCAGCTCCCAGCTCAATTTCCATCTTGCTCTCAAAATCTCAGCGGTCACTTAATCCAATCCCCACACCCCAGAATGGTTAAGCAAAGTGCCCAGGGTCACACAAATAGGAAACTGAAGAACTAGTATTAAAACCCAGGATTGTACTGCACTGTACAAACTGGGAAGGCAGCTGCCACTTCCAGAATGAAGACGAGTGTCCTGTCCACTCTCCCAACGGGGTGAGGCCTGTCCCCTCCAAACTAGAACTTGGGAAGGGATCAAATCAGAGAGATAACAAGAGAATCTTGGACGTGAGGGTCCTTGGGCATGACAGGAGAAGAAACTTCATGATGATGAGCCTCTGAAAGGCTGCTTCCCAGGGCTTAGCACATGCTGTATATACCAAGTTATTGTTTCGATTCCTGGTTCCAATTGTTCTTTGGGATGCCACGCCTTAACAAGCCTGGAAGACAGCTATTATACTAATGAGATTTGCCACCACTTATATGGATTTTTGAGGTTTACCATTTGTACCATATATACTGTGTTATTTTATTTCACCCTCACAACGATCCTGTGGGACAAGGGCAATTATTAACCCCATCTTACAGATGAGAAAACCAAGGCTGAGAGAGTGAAGGAATTTGCTAACAAGCATCTGAGGCAATATTTGAACTCAGGTCTTCCTGACTCCAGGTCCATCATCACCTAGCTGCCTCATGCCTTCCCGAAATCACTTTTCCTTTTGGATAAATATCTCCAGAGAGAAAAAATGTCCCTCCTCTGAATACTTTCCTCAGCATTTATTGCCTTTATCACAGAATTTAATACATAGCCATACACTGTTTTGTACTGTTCCCTAATTGCTGAACATTTATGAGCCAAGTCTCCCTGACCATACTGTAACCTTCTCGAGGGCAGAGGCCATATCATCTCCTTCTGCTTTGTCCTCATCGTATCTAGCACAGGCCTGGGTATGCTGTAAATGCTTAATAAAAACTCATTGCATTAACTGTAGCCAACTTTCTTTTTCTTTCTTTCATCTATCTATGCATTCATTCATTCATTCATTTATTTATTTGTTTATTTTTGTGGGGCAATGGGGGTTAAGTGACTTGCCCAGGGTCACACAGTTAGTAAGTGTCAACTGTCTGAGGCCAAATTTGAACTCAGGTCCTCCTGAATCCAAGGGCTGGTGCTTTATCCACTGTGGCACCTAGCTGCCCCTTGTAGTCAACTTTAAAAAGGAATAAGAGGAGAGAAGAGATGGCAGCGGTCCCCAAAAGAAAAACATCTGGATAGGGAGGAGTTGGGGAGGGGTTGGCAGGTCCACAACAGCCACATCGGAGTTGTGTTGGGGGGTGTGAGGAGGTCATTAAGACCCAGATATAGCCGAAAGCATCTTTGTGGAGGTGTAAAACATCACTCCTGAGCCTGGGAGTTGATTGCTCAGAAACAAATGGCTTTGAATAGAGGAGAAAGAGAAACCGTTCCTATGGGTGTGTTTATTTGGATGGTGTTTCCTCTCTGGTTCATCAACAGTCATGACTATAAACCTGGCTCCTGTCCCAGCAGCCCCTGCAGTATTCTGAGGACCCAGGAAAGAAGACAGCCAGTGTGTTTGTGGTCAGAGCCTGGGGACTCTGTTGCAAAACAATTCCCAGGGGAGGAAGGATAGAGTTTAAAATGATTCTACAACCTTTTTAGGCTCTTCCCTATCTATGTCTCTAGGCAAGGTGGAGCTTGCCTTTGGTACCACCCTCCTTTCCCCTACCAGCACCCCTATATACCCTCCTCTGTTCAGGCACCAAGCCTGTGGCCGAGTTTTTAAGTCAGCCCAGCTTCACCCTGCCCTGTCCTGTTCTGTTCTCTCACCCAAGAGTTGGCCCATCTGCTAAGTTCATTGACTAACCCCATCCCTACAATGACATCACTTCTCTCTGGCTCTCCATTTTCCCATCTGGAAAACAAAGGGCAATGGGTAAGATTATCTAAAAGGCCTCTCTTCCAGCTATGAATTTTGTGATCTGATGATCCTAAGCATCAGCTGGAAAAAAAAAAGCTTAATGTGTTTTTTTTTTTGTTTTTTTTTTTTTGCGGGGCAATAAGTGTTAAGTGTCAAGTGTCAGAGGCCAAATTTGAACTCAAGTCTTCCTGAATTCAGGGCCAGTGCCTTATGCACTGTGCCACCTAACTGCCCCTTAATATGTTTTTAGTGTCTATATTAATTGGAGGGAGCACCCAATGATAACACATTGATCAGTCAGAGTCTGCTTGTCCCATCTCCACCTGGCTAGAATAGATCCTCTAGTCCTACCTGCTACTTTTACTGATGAAGACATTGAGGTTCATAGTGGGGAAGTGACTTACCCAAGCTTACACACAGCTAGAGTGGCATCATTGGGCCTGGAAAGCAACTGCCCAAAGCTGTCTCGATGTTAAGTTCTTACATCCCCGCATAAGAATGCAATGGCACACACATCCACATAATGCAAACATAGAAACATTATCCACAAGTGATCACAGCCACACGCACATGTATATACACACACATGCACATGCACGCACAGGCATACACAGAGATTCATGGTCCCTTCTGCAGAGGAGGTCCCCACATTACCCCAAGGGGCCATACCCAGGCCTTGTAAGGATGCAGATGGCAAAGGGGCCCACAACACTCGGCTCTCTGGAAGATGTTAAGGTGGCCGACTGGAAAACCCAGTTGCATTGGAGTTCACCTCCTCTTGGCTCAGCATTAGTAAATGCTATTTGCTGACACACAGGGACATATTTATCCTCAGAAGGAGACACAGCAACATGCCAGAGGCTGATGATAACCTGACTTGGCTGAAATCTGCCTGGATAGAACTGAACGCTATCACTGTTTCGCAAATAGTGAGAGCTTAGGGCCCAGAAGGTCAGAGCTGGAAGGGACCCCAGAGACCGGCTAGTCTTAGCCCTTTCATCTGGCATGTGAAAAAAAAACAACACCAGAGCTCAGAAAAGTTCCATGACTCGTTCAAGGTCATACAATTAGTAAGTGGCAAAGATCACCATTATCATACTCTCTCATGCTACCTTATGGGGACCTGAGGTCAATTAATCCTCATGATGGTAAGACCCAGAAAACAATGGTATAGCCGAGCTTCAGGATGGCAGCTTCCATTCCCATAATGCTCACCTCTTTCAGCTTCTATTTTCCTCACAATAAATAGGCCCAAGTGGTAGGAAGGTTTCCTATTATTAGACCCATTTTACTGATAAGGAAAGCAAAACCCAGAGAGAATTCAGTGACTGGTATAATGTGATGTAATCCATTAATTGTGGAGAAAAGGACTAGACCCAAGGTGGGTTTTTTTTTTCATTTTATATCTTATCTTAAGACTCTTTCTACCAATGATAAGGATGATGATTAATGATAATAACATCAAGCATTTATATGGTGCTTTAAGGTTTGCAAAATACATATGTTATCTCATTTCACCTTCAAAACTATCCTGTGAAGTAGGCAGTATTATTGGCCCCATTTTACAGATGAGGAAACTGAAACCGAAAGAAGCTAACTTGCCCAGGCTCGAACAGCAGGATTTTTTTTCTTTTCTTTGCAGGGCAATGAGGGTTAAGTGACTTGCCCAGGGTCACATCAAAGCAGGATTTCAATTCAAGTTGCTTTGTTTAATTTTACTCCACATCCAATATTCTATCCACTGGGTCTCTTAGCTTCTCGACTTTCCTTTTTCTTTTTCTTTTTCTTTTTTTCAATTTTTACTGACATCTCTTGATTTTACACCTACATTTCCAAATATATTTTTCCCTTCTCCATACCCAGTGAGCTTTTTCTTGTAATAAAATAGAGAGCAAGTAAGCAAGAGAGAGACAGAGAGACAGTAACAGCTCAACAAACCAAATCAACCAGTCAGAGGGTTATGACCAAACACGCACTGTTGCATAGCCACAGACTCCCATCGCCCACCTCTGCAAAGAAGGAAAGGAGGCACATTTTCTCCTTTCTTCTTTAAAAAAAAAAGAGATTGTTTGTTTTAACTCTACAGAATTCTGGGGGTTTTTGTTGTTGTCATTGTTATTCTTTCCCTTTACTTGATTGTGACCATGTTGTATATTCTTTTCCTAGTTCTACATACTTCAATCTGCATCCATTCATAGAAGTCTTCCCTTGTTTCTCTGAATTCTTCATAAATGTTATTGATTATGGCTTGTTTGGCTATTCCCCAACACAAGCCTGAGTGTCTCCTTTTGTTTCAAGTTATTTGCTAACATAAAAAGAGCTACTTTGAAGAAAGCATAGAATTGCATTGAAAAACGAGATAATAATTGTAAAATGTTTAGCACAGTGCCTGGCACTTAGTAAGTTCTATAATAATGTTTATTATTATTACTATTATTATTATTGTTGTTGTTATTATTATTATTATTATTTTGGTGCAAGTGGAACCTTTCTGTCTTTGACTTTCACCCCACCCCTTTAGCAATATTCCTAGCAATGTGATCTCTGGGTCAGAGGGTATGGTCATTTTAGTCACTTTAAAAAATAAACATGGGGCAGCTAGGTGGCGCAGTGGATAGAGCACCGGCCCTGGAGTCAGGAGTGCCTGAGTTCAAGTCCAGCCTCAGACACTTAACACTTACTAGCGGTGTGACCCTGGGCAAGTCACTTAACCCCCATTGCCTTACCGAAAAGAAGAAAAAAATAAATAAATAAACATGATACCATTTTTCCCTTGGAGTGGTTGGACCAATTTCACAGCTCTACCAAAAGTGTATTAACAGGGGCAGCTAGGTGGCTCAGTGGGTAAAGCACCAGCCCTGGATTCAGGAGGACCCGAGTTCAAATCCAGCCTCAGACACTTGATACTTACTAGCTGTGTGACCCTGGGCAAGTCACTTAACCCTCATTGCCCTGGGGGAAAAAAAAGTTGATGTCAAATAAGAAATGCTTCCCCCAACTAATTTATGCTTTCAAATGTACTGTCTCTATTCAGCAGTGAATTATTGCTGGGGACATAGTAGAAGATGTATGTCCCAAGAATTAAAGCCATTCAGGGCCAAGGAATTTCAGAGGCCTAGAGATCTAGAGAAATTTCTCTGAGATCTGTCACTATCTTTATATGTCTCTTCCCATCAAGCAGGGAGATGGAGTTGCGTCAGATTATAGCCTGGGGAATCTCACAAATCTCTCTTGGGAACCTCCTAAGGTCACTAGAGTTTAAAGAGGGTAGCCTGAATTGTAGGGTGGAAAGAACCCTCTATTGGGAGTCCGAAGATCCTACATTATTGTGGAAGGACTGCCGGGGATGTGGATTCGAATGTCAGCTCTGCTGTTTATTAACTAACTGACTCTGGGCAAAGCATTTCTCTGCCCCACTGCTTCCCCCATGTGTACTAAGAGAGGTTGGGCAAGGTGACCTTTCAGGTTTTTCTGGCTCTAAACCTATGAGGCTGTGATCTGGGTTCTAGCTTCTGCCTTTCTAGTCACATGACCTTTGGCAAGTCATGTCAGTGCTTTAATGCAGTTTAAAAAAAAAAAATCTCTAAAGTGGGTATAATTGTCCTTGCCCTTTCTACCTCACGGGGGAAAGAAAGCACTGTGATAACTCAAGGACTATCATTATTTGGGTTTTTGTCCTGACTCCACCGTGCCAATGAGTCACCTCTGTGACCACTTACTCTCTTGTGCCTCAGTTTTTTTACCTGTAAATTGGGAGATAATAATCCATCCTCTACCTGTGTCTTTGGGTTGTCAGGAAAATATTTGTGACCTTAAAGTGTTATACCAATGTCAATTGTTGCTACTTCAGGGTTGTGTAAATAGCAAGTTCTGCGGAGGCCAGACTTGAACTCAGACCTACTGAATCCCAGCCCAATCCTGTTTTTACAAATTAAACGTTGCTTCTCTCTTTGTTTATCTTGCTATTTATCACAACTCCTTCCCTCTACCAGTAAGTTAGAGGGGAAGTCTGTGTGGTGCTCTCAGGCATCCTAATCTCCCAGCTGCACCTCATTGCAGAGAGCTGATTTTTTTTCCCCCTGAAGTTTAACTTCAGCCCTACCAGATGTCATCAAAACCCATTTCCTCCGCTTCTATTCTCACTGGGGGTTGAAAGAATAGAAAGAATACTGTAGAAGGAGCAAACACAGCTGCAGGATCAACTCACAGTGCGCTTGACCCTCTGACCATCTGGAATTCGCAGAGGGACAGGAGCCCTGGGGCTTAAGCCCAGCAGGACAGTGAGACCTCTTCCTTGTCCAAGAGTCGAGTCTACAGACTCAAAATTCCCCATTTTTCTCATTCTCCAGCGCTGATCTCTCATTCTGATTTCTAACAAGCCTGGCAACTTTAAAGGCAACAAAAGATTCCTCTTTCTTCTCCCAAATCTGCCTCTTTTGGGTTAAATGATCATCTTATGCAAATGATTCACAGAGATGTAGCCCTGAACTCTCCAGTCTCACCTCTCCAACTGTCTCCTAGAAATCTCAAACTCAACATGTCCAAAGCAGAATTCATCTCCCCCACTCCCTAACTCTCCCCCTTTCCAAATTTCCCTATTACTGTCAAGGACACCACCATTGTCCCATTCACCCAGGCTTGTAACTTCCGAATCTTCCTTGACTCCTCCCTTACACTCACCCCACATATCCAAACTGTTGGTGACTTATCCTTTCTATTTTCACATCTTCTTTTAAAAGAAAAAAAATTCTTTTTAATTTACAGAGACAATCAGGGTTAAGTGACTTGCCCAGGGCCATGCAGTAAATAGCTGAGATGGGATTTGAATTTTGGTCCTCATGACTCCAGGGTAGGTGCTCTATCCACTGTGCTACCTAGCTGCCCCTCTCATCTTCCTTTTTATCCCTTTACACATCAGCCCCCTAGTGTAGGCCCTCATCACCTCACAACTAGACTATTGTCTCTAGTCTCTTGATACTCCAATTCTTCCTCCATTCCTTTTTGTCCTTTACTCAGTAATCCTAACGTGCAGGCACCTCTCCCCACATTCCATTAACTCCAGTGGCTCCCTATTACTTCCAGGACCAAATACAAAATCTCTGGTTTGGCTTTTAAAACCCTTTGTAACCTGGCCTTATCCTACTCGTTGGAGTCTGCATATTGAAGCATACTTTTTTACTTTCTTTCCAATCTATTTTTATTTATTTGTTTGTCTGTTTATTTCTTTATTTGTTTATTTATTTATTTATTTGTTTTAGTGAGGCAACTGGGGTTAAGTGACTTGCCCAGGGTCACACAGCTAGTAAGTGTTAAGTGTCTGAGGCCAGATTTGAACTCAGGTACTCCTGACTCCAGGGCCGGTGCTCTATCCACTGGGCCACCTAGTTGCCCCTCCAATCTGCTTTTACTTTCTTCGCCCTCTGCATACTCTATGATCCAGCAACACAGGCCTTCCTGCTGTTTCTCACAGGGGACACTCTGTCTCCTAACCCTATGCCTCTTCATTGACTTTTTTTTTTTTTTTGGTGCATTGACTGTCTTATTTTAATTTTTTGGGGGGGGGGGAAGGGGGAGTTGCGCAATGAGGCTTAAGTGACTTGCTCAGGGTCACACAGCTAGTAAGTGTCAAGTGTCTGAGTCCAGATTTGAACTCAGGTACTCCTGACTCCAGGGCCAGTGCTTTATCTACTGCACCACCTAGCTGCCCCTGACACAAACACTTTTAAAAAAAAAAACACGTTTATTTAACTTTCTGGTTTACAAAGCATTTTTTCTTGGAGGAAAGGCAGTAACCTCTCAGAACTCGTGGCACAATCGCTCCAAAAACCCTTCAAATAATGTCATAGGACAAAGCATTTTTTCCTTATAATAACTCAGGAAGGGAGGTAGATCAAGAGTGCTAGATGGTACTGTGGAAAGAATATTGGATTTGGAGTCAGAAAAGGATACAAGTTCAAATTTTACCTCTCCCACTTATTTCTTCTTTGACTTTGGGTGTTGTGTGTGTGTTTGTAATCGTTTGTTTGTTTTTGCAGGGCAATGAGGGTTAAGTGACTTGCTCAGGGTCACACAGCTAGTATGTGTCAAGTGTCTGAGGCCGGATTTGAACTCAGGTCCTCCTGAATCCAGGGCTTGTGCTTTATCCACTGCACCACCTAGCCGCCCTCTTCTGTGACTTTGAGAAAGTCCTTCAGACTTTATGGGCCTGTATTTCTTCATCTGTAAAAATAAGGTGATGAGATAAGATATCCTCTAAGGCCCCTTCTTGGTAGACAGCTATAAACTCATGATTGCTCCCATTTTATACACGAGGAAACTGAAACAGGGAGATGAACTCTGAGAGTGACTTGCCCACAATTAGTAAGTGCTAGCACCAGAACCTGAACGCCAGTCTTCCAATTGTAAGTTCAGCGGTTATTCTGGCATGGCACATTGCCTCTAATGTGTCTTTTCTCTGTTTATGCTCATTGTCAATGTGCCCTCAGTTACTCTCTCCTAGATGTTGGGTTTTAGCACTGAACTGTGCCTATCAAAGTGATTTGTTGATGAGGAGGAGGAGAAAGGTCTTCCTCATGTCTAACCTGAGTCTCTGCCACAACCCAAGCCATTTCCCCTTGTTAGGCTCTAAGGAAGAGCTCATGCGGTTACCTTGGACACACAGCCCCAGGGGACCGAGGGAGTCTCTAAGACAGCATACAGGGATCAGAATGTCTTTTCCAAGGGCTGGGGCTTTGAAGCTGTGGGCCAGGGCAGCACGTCTTCAGCAGAAGTGCCAACTCCAGCACCAAGAATTCCAACTAATCCCAATTTTCAAAGGCCAGTTGAGTTGTTCTGCTGAGGATGGCAATTTGTGCTGAGAGATTGGGGGAGGGAGAAGAGCTGCCACTATCATCTGCCCTCTCTACTTATCCTTCCAACCCCCACTGGGAGACAATTGTAGATGCCCTCAAAGGCAGGCTCAAGACTCAGGACCCTGTAGCTGCTGCTAAGAATAGTAACATGGAGAAGCAAAGAGGAATCCAGAAAGGCGAGGGAGGGTGTCTCATTGGCTCTCATCCAGAGCTCATCTTCTGATCTTTGGAGATAGATGTTCCCTAAATGGAGACTCTCTTTCTCATGGTCAACTTATTTCATTCCCACAGAGGTATACCTCAGGGATTAGTGTTGGGATCATAAAACTATTGCCCACTGAATAGTAAAGTAGAGCATTTCTGTTCATGGAATGCTGACAGTTCTTCGGGGGGCCAATCCCAATCCAATCCAGTTCAGCACACATTCATCGAACACCTGCTATAGGCGGGGCATCCTCTACATGCTTCAGTTTGTGGGTGATATTGTGCTAATTATATCAAACCCTGGAGCACTGCAGAGCTTCCTGGATGAGATCCACAATCGCTCAGAAGAGCTCAGTCTAACTCTCCACTAAGGAAAAGATAACTTGCCCATCACTACTATGTCTTGTACAGATTGTGAAAATGGACATTGAACAGGGGAAAAGAGTAGATTGGATGGCCTTTGGGAAATTACAGAGTTCTTTTAACTTCTTTCTTTAACAAAAGCCTATATTTTAAAATATCATTATTCTTCTGATAGGGAGAGGTAACATGGCAAAATGGATAGAAAGTTGGCTTCGGAGCCAGGATGGACTGGCTTCAAATCCCACCTCTGGCACATATTGACTGTGTGACCCTGGGCAAGTCACTTAACCTAGAAGTATTCTAGCCAACTGTCTGAGACTATATTAGTCGAAGAGAAGGTACAGAGATGCATTGGTAATAAGAGCCTCCTTATCTGAGAATTCCATTTATTAATGAAATTACAGGTCCATTTAGTCACTTGCTCCATCCCAATTCTTATTGTATTTCTCCGTGGCTTCTTCCCCCACCCCCATTTTTTAAATTTATTTATCTATTTAGAATTTTCTCCAAGTTACATGTAAAAACAAATTTTCACATCGATTTTTAAAACTTTGTGTTCCAAATTCTCTTCCTCCCTCCCTCTCCACCGCCCCTTAAGAACTCAAGCAATTCAATATAAGTTATACATGTGCAGTCCTGCAAAACATTTCCACATTAGTCAGGTTGTGAAAGAAAACAGACATAAAAAACTTTAGAAAAAGGAACTAACAAAAAAATTATACTTCAATCTGTATTCAGATACCATCAGCTCTTTTTTTTTCTTTTCTTTTTTTTTAAGGGCAATGAGGGTTAAGTGACTTGCCCAGGGTCACACAGCTAGTAAGTGTCAAGTGTCTGAGGCCGGATTTGAACTGAGGTCCTCCTGAATCCAGGGCCAGTGCTTTATCCACTGGGCCACCTAGCTGCCCCACATCAGTTCTTTCTCTGTAGATGAATTGCATTTTTCATAAGTCCTTCTGATAGCATCCTGCTTAACCTCCATGGTTTCTTAACATGGAATCATACTGTATATGAATAATTAAAAATGAATACCAGGGCAGCTAGATGGCACAGTGGTAAAGCACCGGCCCTGGATTCAAGAGTACCTGAGTTCAAATCCGGCCTCAGACACTTGACACTTACTGGCTGTGTGGCCCTGGGCAAGTCACTTAACCCCAATTGCCTCACTAAAAACAAACAAACAAACAAACAAAAATGAATACCAACAAGAGGGAAATGGGGAGGCACAGGGTATATCTGAGTAGGTTATAACACATTATAAATAAGGAAATATAAAGGAAAACTGTAATATAGATGTTATCAAAGATGTGAGTTCAAATTTGGCCGCAGACGTTTACTAGCTGTATGATCCTGGCTAAGTCACTTAACCTGTGTTTCCTCATTTGTAAAATGAGCTGGAGAAGGAAAAGACAAACCATTCTGGTATCTTTGTTAAGAAAATGGGGTCATGAAAAGTCAGACAAGACTGAAAAAATGACTGGAAAACAACAACATTCTATGGATGTCCTTAAAGGGCAATGAGATTCCTCTAATGTCATCAGCTCAAGCCCTCAATCTGATGTTTCTTTAAGATTAATCACCAATGATCGCTGCTCCAATATTATTTGCCATTGTCAGACTCTCTCTCTAGTATCATTTAACCGGCTGATATCCACTTGATATAATTGATAAACAATTAACATTTGACACATACTGAGAACATATAACAACAACCAAAGTCCCTGAACCCCTGGAGTCCTAGGGAAGCATAAATATTGTCCTTTCACACCAGTTGTCACACAGTTAAGACTCCCAAAACACTTAACCTAGCACAGATCTTTACACAGTCACAAGTCGAGGTGAAAATCACAGTTGTTACTCAAATACAGTTATGCAGATTCAACAAACAAAAAGCATTTCATAAAGCTTATCAATGATTGCTTAGTACTTAGCAAGGGCTTGTCTTGGTGCTTCCAATGGCCTTCCTCAATGCAAAGGCAATAAAAAAGAAAGAAAGAAAGAAAGGAAGGAAGGAAGGAAGGAAGGAAGAAAGGAAGGAAGGAAGGAAGGAAGGAAGGAAGGAAGGAAGGAAGGAAGGAAGGAAAGAAGGAAGAAAGGAAGGAAGGAAGAAAGAAAGAAAGAAAGAAAGAAAGAAAGAAAGAAAGAAAGAAAGAGACAAAGAAAACCAAGTTTTCTCAAATTGCATTGGCAGATTCCCCATTACAAGTCTAGCCTATTTAACCTAACAGTCAAAGCCTGCCTCCATGATTTTTCCAGATTTACTGCCTACACTTCCCAGGATATATTTGCTATACCAGCCTGTTCCTTCTTTTAGGAGGCATTCTGTGTTCACATGAGACCCATGGTTGCTGGTAAGATCAGGAATAAGAAACTGAGTTGCCACTACCCTACCAGCTGTTTCCCAACTGCCTTCCTCCTCTAGCCAGGAAGCACCTGCCTTATCAGAGGCTACAGGAGCAGAGCCATCAGGCTATGCCAAAGCTGGGCTTTCTCCTTCCTGCCCCAGTGGGTAACGAGAACCCTCTCGGCTAGAATGAGGTGTGTTCCCATGGGACTTTCCTCCACCACCACTAGGTTTTATTTTTATTTAAAGTTTTGAGGTCCAAATTCTATCCCTCCCTTTCTCCCTTCTCTCCCCTCTTTCTGTTATGGTAAGCAATCAGATATGCTTACATATGCAGTTATTTAAAACATTTCCATATTAGTCATTTTATACAAGAAGTCTTGAATAAAAGAAAAATATGAAAGTGAAAAATAGCATGTTTCAGTCTATATTCAGCTAATATCACTTCTTTCTCTGGAGGCAGGTAGTATGCTTCATCATCAGTCCTTTGGGATTATCTAGGATAATCTATTGCTTAGAACAGCTAAGTCATCCAAAGGTCTTCAACATTCAGTATTATTGTTACTGTGTACAAAGTTCTCCTGGTTCTGTTCACTTCACAATGCATTAGTTCATGTAAGTCTTTACAAGTTTTCCTGAAATCATACTGCTTGTAATTTCTTATAGCACAATAATATTCCATTACAATCATATACCACAGCTTGTTTAGCCATTCCTCAATTGATGGGCATCCCTTTGATTTCCAATTCTTAGCCACCACAAAAAAACCTGTTATAAATATTTTTTGTATAAGTAGGTCCCTTTCCCTTTTTTTTGGATGTCTTTGGAATATAGACCAAGCAGTGGTTGCTGCATCAAAGGGTATGCCCAGTTCTATAGCCCTTTGGGCATAGTTCCAAATTGCTCTCCAGAAGGGCTGGATCAGTTCACAACTCTACCAACAGTGCATTAGTGTCCAAGTTTCCCCATGTCCCTTCCAACATTCAACATTTTCGTCTTTTGTCATATTAGCCAATCTGATAGGTATGAATGAGGTGGCACCTCTGAATTGTTTTAATTTGCATTTCTCTGATCAATAGTGATTTAGAACTTTTTTTTCATGTGACTCTATAGTTATAGCTTTGATTTTTTTGTCTGAAAATTCCCTCTTCACATCCTTTGACCATTTATCATTTATCATTTGGAGAATGACTTATATTTTTAGAAATGTGACTCAATTCTCTATATATTTGAGAAATGAGGCCTTTAGCGGAGATACTTGTTGCAAAGTTTCTTCCCAGTTTTCCACTCCTTATTATTTTGGTTGCATTGGTTTTATTTGTGCAAAACCTTTTAAATTTTATATAATCCAAATTATCAATTTTACATTTTGTAATGCTTTCCATATCTTCTTTGGTTCTAAATTCTTCCCTTATCCATAATTCTGACACATAAACTATTCCATGCTCTCTTAATTTGCTTATGGTATCTATCACCCCTTATGTGTAAATCATGTACCCATTTTGACCTTATTTTGGAATAAAGTGTGAGATGTTGGTCTATACCTAGTTTCTGCCATATTGTTTTCCAGTTTCCCCAGCAGTTTTTGTCAAATAATGAGCTTTTTTCCCCATGGGGCTTTTTATGCCTATTCCAAAGACTCTCAGACTCCCTAGACTTGCTTTGATTCTTCTTTCTTGCCCTGATCAGCCATGTCCACCAGCAAGAGCTGCTTTCTCCCTCAATTTTCACAGCCCCTTCCTGCTAAGGGCAGTAGGAGTAGTCAGTCAACAAAAGCTGAGTTGAATAAATACCATTTCATGGTGGGGGGAGGAATTGAACTTAAGTGACTTGCCCAGGGTCACACAACTTCTAAGTGTCTAAGGTCAGATTTGAACTCAGGTCCTCCTGACTCTGGGGCCAGAGTCCAATCCGCTGCACCACCTCACTGCCCCACCATTCGTTTTTTGGTTTTTGTTTTGGGGGTTGTTTTTTTTTGGTGAGGCAATTGGGGTTAAGTGACTTTCCCAGAGTCACACAGCTAGTAAGTGTCAAGTGTCTGAGGTCGGATTTGAACTCAGGTCCTCCTGAATCCAGGGCTGGTGCTCTATCCACTGCACCACCTAGCTGCCCCTGTCCCACCATTCTTAATACTATCATGCAAATTGAAACAGTCCCAGGAGAAATGCAACAGAGCCTGGAAAAAAAATTAAGCTGTGACCAGGTCATAATTTGGGCAATCTATGAGTCTATATGAAACCCATTCAAACAACTCTGGTCGGGGCAGCTAGGTGGCATAGTGGATAGAGCACTGGCCCTGGATTCAGGAGGACCTGAGTTCAAATCTGGCCTCAGGCACTTAACACTTACTAGCTGTGTGACCCTGGGCAAGTCACTTAACTCCAATTGCCTCACCAAAAACAAAACAAAACAAAAAAAAACAACTCTGGTCCTTCCTTGGGGATGACCTTTGGCACCACTGTGAAGATGACAAAACTTTGTATCCTACGCTTGTGTCCTCTGCCCCTCTTCGTACTTATTCTACATATTCTATATACACATATCATCTCCCCAAATAGAATACAAGCTCTTTGTGAGCAGGGACTGGCTCATTGTTTTTAGGCAATTAACACCAACAGAACATAACTACACCATCATGAACTGGGAGTTGCTTATTCATGCCAGTGATGTCAGAAACATGGAGGCATTTTCTGGAAGGCGGGTAGCACTCCATGACCATCCTCACTGACTAAAGGAATTTAATGTACCAGAAGGCTCAAGTCTCAACAAGGTGCCATGTCCAAAAAGTATTATTTTTTGTAAGGCTTTAAAAAGATATATATACATATATATATATCTGTTGGGAGCCACCCATCCATTAACAAATGCTCTCCTCATCCTCTAGCAGGAAACTGGTTATTTAGCAAAGGAGACAGGCACAAGATGGTTTTTCCCCAAAAAAAGATTTGTGCTGGCATTGCGCTAACTGAAGCCTCAAAGGCTAGAATTTGGCCAAGAGTAGTGACCATTCTACCCTTCAAGGTGTTTTGGAGATTTGCTTCAAGTCGACCCTATTGCTTTTTTTAAACTGAGTAACCAGATAAAGAAATGGATCCTAAAATATTATTGGTGGTCAGCCTGGAGCTGACCAATGGTGGGTTGTGGTCAGTTCCAGAAGACAAAGAAGCTAAAAAGACAAACATGAAGATTCAATACATCAGCAATGCTACTCTGACCTTGGCATTGAGTAGGTCTCTATTTCAGTATCAATTTGTTTCCTTCCAATGTATATGCTTCCCTTTTCCCATTAGATTTATTATCTAATCCCACATGCTAAATTTCCTCCATTTCTACAAATGGTATGACTATTCCTAAGAAAAATTAATATAGCTCCTTGGATTGCCAACCCATTGGTTTCAGATATGAAGTCACAAGTTGGAGCCCATTTCTGGAAAATGTTGCAATAACATGCTTGGGGCTCAGTTATGAGCAAAGGTGTGGTATGTGTATTATCCTTGAACAAACAGGCAAGGCATACAGACCAGTAGGTTAAAAGCGCTTATAGTGTTACTAGTCCAACAGGCTTGGATACGCTTTTGTATTCTGTTGTTTTTGCTGAACTATTTTAAAAAGAAAATGATCAATTGACTTATGGCCAAATTTGAACAAAATAATGCACTGCATGCTTCATTAGCTTCTTCACCATTTTAGTTTGTCTATGGGTTCCCAACTGGTTGAACTTAAGGGGTATAATCAAAACAAGACTTAGGCTGACTCTCACCATCCCATTAAAGAAGTATCTGAAAATGGGGTTTCATCAGATACCAGAGACAATGAAGTGATCCATGACCCAGTGTGGGAAACAAAAGGATCCACACCATTTAACGGTATCACTTTAGGATGCTGAGATAATGGTCTGATTGGATTTGATTCAACACATATTTATTCAATCCAGAGTCCATTCTGGCCATTGGATGATTGATACTTGGATCTTTTTCTTATCACTGGGTGATTAAATCCAGAAATGTAGGAGCTACAGTTACAATGGACTTTGTAAATCTACCCACGGGATCCATACATCTTTTAAAATCGGCCATCCTTGTAGCAGTGGGAAGAGGTTATAAGGCTAGGAATCAGTATAATCTACTAGACATTTTGGAGTGTAGGAAATATCCATGGAAGTGGCAAGATGTAATTAATTAGAAGGCCCATGAACCAGATGAAGGAATATAAGAGAGGGCAGAGAACTTCCTCTCCTTTTCTTTCCTCTTCTTTCTTCCTCTCCTTATCTCCCTCACCAAGCCTCCTTTCTCTTTTAGGTACCACTATCATCTTCTTCCTCCTCTCTGGAGGAGATGTTCTCAAATTCTACTTTACTGAAAAAATCAAAGCCATCTATTGGGGGCATTCTCATACTCCACCCTTCCTATGATTTCACCAGTGCTTTCCTTCTTAATTCTCATTACTAACTCTGCAAAACTCTGTGTTGTCAGAAGCATTCTATTTAGTGAAATGTGTCTTGAAGAAAGAGAGGAAGATTTCCTAGAATGTCATAGCTTAGAAATGTTAGAAGGGACTATGACGTATGAAAAGTTTGAGAAACAATTTCTGGGTAATTAATCATTTTATTAATCATGCAAGAAGATAATTAATAAAAGGGGTCAGTAGCATTCTCAAATGCCAAAGACTCCTCATGGAACCCATTTAATGCTTATATGCCCTTGGAAGAGTAAGTGTTCATAAGAGTAGTAATCAATTCTGATTGCTTAATGAGAAGAATGAATATTATAATGAGAGGTGGACCCATTCTAATGAGGTATTGAGATATGTGACTTTGATTACTCTCACTCCCATACCACCTCCAGCTTCAGGCAATCTAAATAAAGGATCTACACCACCACTACTACCCCCACCACCACCATCCCGGAAGCCTGTGTAGAACACAATGGGCTTCCCCATTTGGATGGGGTCTGAACAAGATTGAGGAAAAAACTAATCCAATCTCATTATCAGCAACATCTTTCAGATGCTGACTTGACCCAGTAAAGAATGAGAAGATAGGAAGAGAAAAAACCTTGGATCTCCCCAATAATTGGCTATTATTTAATAATAATTTCTCTTAGGACCTTAGATATTACAGTCCTCTCACTTAACAAAGAAGGACATTGACTCCAGAGATGCTAAATGACTTCGAATCATAGAATATCAGAACTTTAAGTGAACTTAGAAATCATGTGGTCCAATAGGTTCATTTCGTAGATCGGAAAACTGATGTAGTTTTCCATTGCTAAGCTACTGGATGCTACTGGGGGGTAAATCAGAGAACCATTCCAACTGGGTTCAACATATCTAATTCCAGTGGGGTTTTCACTGTTATAGGGCAATTCTTTTATCCTTTTCTTCTTGATTATCACAACTTCACACTCCATGAAAACTATTTTAAATCTTCACTTTCCTCAGGCTCAACCACTACTAACCTTAACCACCTCTCTCTCAACAGATGACCTCCCCAACTTTACTGAGAAAATCAAGGTGATCCATTGTGTTCTTTTTCTCCATCGTCATCTCTTCTCTCCTCCTTTCCTTTAGCTTTCTCTTTTCCCACAGTAAACTCTCTACTTATTCGCATCTAACCCCATCTCCTCTGGAAGCTTGTTGTTTTCATTAATTCCTCTCTTATTTTCAGTCTCTATCTGTCTATAGATTCCCCCCACTACCTTCTAGCAAGTCCAGTTCCCCCAAACTTAAAAAGTTTCACTCATGAGGCAGCTAGGTGGTACAGTGGATAAAGCACTAGCCCTGAATTCAGGAGGACCTGAGTTCAAATCCAGCCTCAGATACTTGACACTTACTAGCTATGTGACCCTGGGCAAGTCATTTAACCCTCATTGTCCTGCCAACCCCCCCCAAATAAACAAAAGTTTCACTCATTTCTACATTCCACCTAGGTTAAGTTTTTAACCTATATGTCTCCCCCTTTCACTTCCAGTCTCCTAGAGTAACCCATACTTACTAATTCAACTTTATTACCACCCATGTTTAAAACCTTTGTAATTTGGCTTCATAATTCCCCAACTGTGCTGAAATTGTGGTCTCAAAAAAAAAAAAAGAAGAAAGAAAGAAAGAAAGAAATTGCTGTCTCAAAACTAACCAAGTTTGGTCAACACCTTTTGTTTTTACATCAAAGTTAGTTCCAAGTATGTCCCTCTTTCTTTCTTCTCCTTCCCTAACTTTCAACTCTTCTTTATAACAAAGGAAAATAGGTAAGTAAAAGAAGCATTCAATATAGCAAGCATGTCTGACAGCATATGCACCATTTTGCACCTGCAGCGCCCCACATTTCTACTAATAGGAGAGAGGGTGTTTCATGATCTGTTCTACAAGAAACCAGATTGGTTGTTACCCAGACTGGCTTTCTTTTTGCCTTCTTTTCATTTACATTATTGTAGCCATTACATACAGGGTTCTATTTTTGTTACTCTTCACTAGTTCTTATATTTTGTTAAGTTGTTTCAGTTATGTCTGACTCCTTGTGGGTTTTCTTGGCAAAGATACTGGAGTGGTTTGTCATTTCCTTCTCCAGCCCATTTTACAGTTGAGGAAACTGAGGCAAAGAGGAGTTAAGTGACTTGCCCAAGGTCACACAGCTAGTAAGTGTCTGAGGCCAAATTTGAACTCAGGTTTTCCTGACTCCAGGCTCAGTACTCTATCCATTGCACCGCCTAACTGTCTAGTTCTTATATGCCTCCCCACAATTTTCTGAGTGTCTCATATTTGTAGTTTCTTACCATATACTAATATTTCATTGCATTCACATGGCATGGTTTGCACAGCCATTTCTTCACTTCTGTGTACCCTCATTGTTTCCAATTCTAAGAAAAGGTACTGCTACGATTATTTTGGTGCATATATTGGGTCTCTTTCTGCCTTTGGTCTCCTTGGATACCTTACAATTGTTCTAAAGTCATGTGAAGTCAGTGAAAGAAGAGAATGAAAGTATGACAGGCTGAGCTTGAGTTGTGGGAGGTCAGCCACTGGGCTCCAGGAAAGACACATAACAGAGTTGGGATCAACAGTGTGAAGGCTTCCTTGACCTGAGCGTGAAAGTAGAGACAATCACGTCATAGATATAGGGAGCTATGGTATAGGAACTACAAAGGACTCCGAGGTGCAGAAGGACTGCTGGGGTGGAGGTAGAGGACAAAAACAAATCACTGCCCTCAAGGAGATTATATTTATGACAAGTAGTTTGTGTGAACACCCCCCCATTTCCTGTTACTGAAAATCTAATTATTGTTCAACTTCAGATTCTTGGATCATTCTCTACCTACCAAAACCTCCCCATATTTAGATCTAGTCATTGAAAACCACTTAGACTTTGTATACTGTTTTTTTAAGTCCTAATATTAAGAAAATACAACATCAATAAGTATCCCCCTAAGACTCTGTTTTCTCCCAAGTCCATGGATAGAGAAGTTTTTGAAACTAGTGTAATCTGGGCCCTATGGCCCAAATGCAACCCCCAGAAGCTGGGACACCTGCCCGTTGCTATGGTAACACTTTGTCTTCAGAATCTCTGAACTCCTGCCACCCAACTTAGGAAGATGTCCAGGTACAGGAGGTGATGCCTGCTCAGGGTCTGGGAGAGGGAGGACTGCACGGAGACTCCAAAATGGGCATTGGCAAGACTGAGGAAAGCTCCAACGGCTACATTTCTATGTCTGCATTGATATCTATTGTCTGGTGTCAGTAGGAGAGGAGGGGAAATCTCCCAGTCACCCAAATCCCTGTTAGGATTCAGTATTGTATACCATTTTCTTCCCTTTTCTTCATCTTCCTCTTCTTCCTCTTCTCAGGATACTTTATAGTGTATCTTTTGGGAGATCTACACTTAGCCAGTCAATGGCCATTTGGGGAGTTTTGTTCTCAGTGGTTATGCTCATTATATATTTGCTGGGAGGATACAGTATGTCCTCAAATAAGTAGAAGATAACTTGAGTAGGGAAAAAGCAATAAGAGTGAGAAGGAACAAGAAAGGCTTCCTGTTAGGAGGTGACACAAGCTGAGATTGGGAGTAAGCTAAGAACTAAGAGATAGAAGTGAATAGAATGTGCCTTCTAGGCATGTGGGACCATTGAGCAAGGCAGCAGATGGAATGCCAAGTTCAGAGAATAGCTAGCATGCCAGATTGGCTGAAATGTTAAGTGCATGAAGGGGAGTACTGTGAAATAAGTCTGGAAAGTTTGGCTCATGCTAAACTGTGAAGGGCTTTCCATGCCAAGTGGAAGAGTTTGCATTTTATCCTAGAGATAATAGGGATGTTTGAGTAGGGGAGTGACCTGGTCAGGCCCATGCGTTAGATGATTGTTTTGGCAGCCAGGTGGATTTTGGCAGATGGATTGGACAGAGAATAGTCTAGAAATAGGGAGGCCAATTGTGAGCTTATTGCAGTAGTTTAGCTAAGAGGGGGGCAGTTAGGTGGCGCAGTAGGTAAAGCACCGGCCCTGGATTCAGGAGGACCTGAGTTAAAATCCGACCTCAGACACTTGCCACTTACTGGCTGTGTGACCCTGGGCAAGTCACTTAACCCTCATTGCCCCATTTTTTTTTTTAAAGATAATGATCCGGGGCAGCTAGGTGGTACAGTGGATAAAGCAGCAGCCCTGGATTCAGGAGGACCTTAGTTCAAATCCTGCCTCAGACACTTGACACTTACTAGCTGTGTGACCCTGGGCAAGTCATTTAACCCTCATTGCCCTGCAAAAAAAAAAACCCCAAACCAAAACAAAACAATAAAGATAATGATCGAACATAGGAGTTTGAGCAGGCACTAGGTAGGAGGAGAACCAGGAGAGAATCTAAGTATCAACAACTGTTGATCAGTCAAAAGCATGATGTATGACCAGAATTGGAAATTTAGAGATGATCACTAACTGTGGAGATACACTTCACTTGTTCTAGAGCAGTTGGAAGACCTATTGTAAGGGACTTCTACAGGAAGTGTTTTCCAATCGCTCTTGATTCTAGTGCCATCTTTCTTATTTCCTATTTATCCTGTACAGAGTTTGTTTGCACATATTTGTTTGTTTTTCTCCTCCATCAGATTGTGAATTTCTTAAGGCAGAGACTGTCTTTTGTCTCTTTTTGTATCCCCGGCACTTAACACAGTGCTTGGCACATAGTAGGTTCTTTTTGTTTGTTGTTGTTGATTTTTGTAGGTTTTGAGGGGGGCAGGGCAATGAGGGTTAAGTGACTTGCTCAGGGTCACACAGCTAGTAAGTGTCAAGTGTCTGAGGCTGGATTGGAACTCAGGTCCTCCTGAATCCAGGGCCAGTGCTTTATCTACTGCACCACCTAGCTGCTCCAACTAGTAGGTTCTTAACAAATGTCTATTTGACTGATTGACTCAGAAGTCAATGGGAAGTAGGAAATAGAAGCAGTGAGTGTAACTTGCTTTTTTAAGCATTTGGCTAGGAGAGGGAGAAGAGATATAGGATGATATAGCTTTTGGGGGTGGCAGAAGCCAAGCCAAGATTTTTTAAAATGGGAAAGACTTGGATATATTTGTAGGCAGCAAGAAAGGATCCAGTAAATAAAGAGAGACTGAAGATGAGAAAGGATGATTAAAAGTATAAACTCCCGGGGCGGCTAGGTGGCGCAGTGGATAGAGCACCGGCCCTGGAGTCAGGAATACCTGGGTTCAAATCCAGCCTCAGACACTTAACACTTACTAGCTGTGTGACCCTGGGCAAGTCACTTAACCCCAATTGCCTCACTAAAAAAAAAAAAAAAAAGTATAAACTCCCTGGGAGCAGCTAGGTGGCGTAGTAGATAAAGCACTAGCCCTGGCATCAGGAGGATCTGAGTTCAAATTCTACCTCAGACACCTGACACTTACTAGTGTGTGACCCTGGGCAAGTCACTTAACCCTCATTGCCTCACAAAAAACAAAAACAAAAGACTAAGATACAATGGATGGCCTCTTAGTAAAGCAAGAGGCAAGCAAACGTCATGGGTGAGATTGGGAGATAGGAAATAATCATGTATCTGGAACATGTAGTGCATGAGGGAAAAAATGAGCTGTGACCGGATAGTCTTATGAAGTTAGCCTGAAGAGCTTGAATGGCACTCTAAGAAATGGACATTTTGTGTAGATAGCAGTGGATTGCTACTGAAAGCTGTGAATAAAGGAAAGACAATGACTAGCTGGACATTCAAGACATGGCTTAGGCAGTGATGGGTACAATGGGTTGTACATCACATGGCAGATCATTCTCAGAGCTGTTTTTAAAACCTGGAGCTTTCAGAAATATTCCAGATGATGTTCTTTTCCTCATCTTCTTCAACACAAAATGATATAAATAAAAAATATATAAACACAAATGCACATTTTCATAGCACAGATGATAAATGATAAAGTAAAAACAAGAAAACTAAACCAGCTGTTAATACAATTGGTTGCCCTTGTTTCCTGTGCTAAATAAGAAATTTACAGAAGTCATCTCAGATGTCCTCTCCTCTCCTCTCTCTTCTCCCCTCCTCTCCTCTCCTCTGCCTTCCCCTCCCCTCTTCTTTTCTTCTCTCTTCTCTTCCCCTCCTTTCCTTTCCCCTCCCCTCCCCTCTCTCCTCTCTCCTCTCTCTTCTCTCCATTCTTTTCTTCTTCTCATCTCCCCTCCCCTCCCATTTTCTCTTTTCCCCTCCCTTTCTCTTTTCTTCTCCCTTCCCCTCTCCCTCTTTCCTCTCCTCCCCCTCTCTTCCCCTTCCCTTCTTCTCTCCTCTCCTCTTTTCTTCTCTCCACTCCTCTCCTCTTTTTTCTCTCTACTCCTCTCCTCTTCTTATCTCTCCTCCTCTCCCTTTCTCTTTTCTCCTCCCCTCCCCTCCCTTCCCCTCTCCTCTCCTCTCTTCTTAATTTCCCTTCCCTCTCCCCCATTACTCTACCAAGAACCAATTTAACATATGCTTTCTGATAATTTCTTTACTGTATCTTCAAGTGTGTGCATGACCAAACAGGATCTTTTTCTTTTATTTGGGTAAAGTCCTGTGCTTAGGTTTTTTTTTAAAAAGCCACAAAGAACTACAGAAAAACAGGATGGGAAATGAAGGTAAAGGAACGGACCAGAATGCTATTATGCTACAATGAAAGGAGTGGTTTAGAGAAGCCTGAGAAGAGTTGATACAAAGTGAAATGAGTTGAACCAGAACAATGTCTAGAATAACAACATTGTCAGGACAAACATCTTAGAACGCCAGAAGGATTCTGATCAATGCATGACCCCATTCCAGAGAACCAGTGGGTGAAGTATGTTACCTACTTCCTGCCAGGTGATGGTCTCGGGGTGCAGGGGGAGGCAATTATTTTTGGACATGGGACAATGTGGGAACTTGTTTTGCTTGACTATGCATATTTGTTCTTTTTATTTTTCCAGTTGGAGGCAGGGCATGGTGAGAGAAAGAAAATGGAATTTTGCTAATTGAAAAAATAAAATAAAAATTTCTTTAAACTTAAAAAACCCCCAAGAACAGGATGTGAGCGATACCTATAAATAAAATAATTAGTCATTCAGTAAGCATTTGTTAAGCACTAACTATGTTCCAAAGACTATGTAAGCACTGGAGATACAAAGAAAGGCAAAAAATCATCCCTGCTCTCAAGGAGAGTTCAATATGCCCAACCTCTCCCAAAGACTCTTTGATCTCATTCTTTAGATGTATTTGGACTGAAATGACACTTTGAGAGAATGGGAAATAGAAAATTTGCATTTTTTAGGCTTTGGCCATTTTGGAGTCTATCAGTTTATGATCATAGTTTTAAATTGTAGATTGAAAGGCACCTTAGAGGTCATTTAGTCCAACCCCCCATTCCCCACCCTCCTGATTTAAAAAACAATTAAAAATTTTTTTTACAGATCAAGAAACTAAGACCCAGACAGGTTAAGAGACTTGCCCAAGTTACCACAGGTTATAAGTAGCAGAGCTGGGCTACAATTCTAAATCCAGGCCCTTCCACTGCCAACTAGCCTGTGTTCTTTTTTTTTTTTTTTTTTTTTGCAGGGCAATGAGGGTTAAGTGATTTGCCCAGGGTCACACAGCTAGTAAGTGTCAAGTGTCTGAGGCTAAATTTGAACTCAGGGTTGGTGCTTTATCCACTGTGCCACCTAGCTGCCCCCCAGAGGCAGAAACCTTTGTGAAGGGAATCCTACTTTAAAAATTAAAAAAAGATTTTTACATAAAGGAATTCTGTAAAGACTTTTATATAACAGAGACTAGAATGTTGGTGAACATCAACAATCCATTCTTTTTTTTTTTTAAGCAACAAATATTTATTTTATTTTTTCCAGTTACATGTAAGGGTAGTTTTCAACATTCATTTTCATAAAATTTAGAGTTCTAAATTTTTCTCCCTTCCTCCCTCCCTTTCCTCCCCCCTCCACAAGATTGCAACCAGGTTATATATGTGCAATCCACAAGTGTTCTTTTTATCAGTTCTTTCTATGGAGGTGGAGAGTAAGCTTCCTCATTAGTTCCTTGGGATTGTCTTGGATCATTGCATTGCTGAGAGTAGTTAAGTCATTCACAATTGCTCATTGAACAATACTGCTGTCACTATGCACAATGTCCTCCCAGCTCTGCTCACTTCACTATACATCTTTGTTCATTAGTCTTTCCAGGTTTTTCTGGGATCATCCTATTTGTCATTTCCTATAGCACAAGACCATTCCACCACAATCATATAGCAGAGCTTCTTCCATCATTCCTTAATTGATGGACATTCTCTTGATTCTCAATTCTTAGATTCCACCAAGAGTTGCTATAAATATTTTTTGTACAGTTTTCCCCCCTTTTCTCTTTTTCGTGATTACTATTGTTAACTGTTTCCCTTCCATCCTATTCCCTTCCCCATGATATTTATTATATTATCCATCTTCTTTCATCCTATCACTCTTCAAAAGGGATTTTATTCTGTCTATCCCCTCCCCCACTCTGCCCTTCCTTCTTTTGCCCCTCTCTTTTTATCCCCTTCCCCTCCTATTTTCCTGCAGGGTTAGAGAGATTACTCCATCCAATTGAGTGTGTACATTATTCCTTCCTTGAGCCAATTCTAATAAGACTGAGGTCTTTGAGCCAATTCTTTTTTTTTAATTAATAAAGTATTTTTTTCCATTACATGTAAAGATAGTTCTCAACTTTTGTTTATACAAGCTTTACAATTTCAGATTTTTCTCCCTCCCTCCCTCCCTCCCCTCCCTTCCCCCTCCCCTAGACAGCAGGTAATCTGATATAGGTTATATATATACACATAATAACATTAATCCTATTTCTGCATTAGTCATGTTATAAGAGAAAAAATCAGAGCACTGATGAAAAACCTCAAAATAGAAGAAAATAACAGCACCAAAAAAAAAAAAGAAATAGTATGGTTCATTCAGCATCTACACTCCACAGTTCTTTTTTTTTTTTTTCTTGGATTTGGAGATCCTCTTCCATCATGAGTTCCCCGGAACTCTTCTGTTCCATTGCATTGGTGAGAAGAATATAGTCCATCACAGTAGGTCAACACTCAATGTTGATGATACTGTGGACAATGTTCTTCTGGTTCTGCTCATCTCACTCATCATCAGCTCACGTAAGACCCTCCAGGTTTCTCTGAACTCCTCCTGCTCATCATTTCTTACAGCACAATAGTATTCCATTGTATTCATATACCACAACTTGTCCAGCCATTCCCCAATTAATGGGCACCCCCTCAACTTCCAATTCCTTGCCACCATGTAAAGAGCAGCTATAAATATTTTTGTACATGTGGGTCCCTTTCCCCCCTTCCATGATTTCTTTGGGGAAAAGACCCAAAAGTGGTATTGCTGGGTCAAAGGGTATGAACAGCTTTATTGCCCTGTGGGCATAATTCCAAATTGCTCTCCAGAATGGTTGGATCAGTTCACAGCTCCACCAACAATGCATTAGTGTTCCAATTTTCCCACAGCTTCTCCAACATTTATTATTTTCCTTTTTTGTCATTTTAGCCAATCTGATAGGTGTCAGGTGGTACCTCAGAGTTGTTTTAATTCGCATCTCTCTAATCATTAGAGATTTAGAGCATTTTTTCATATGGGAATAGATAGCTTTGGTTTCTTCATCAGAAAACTGCCTGTTCATATCCTTTGACCATTTCTCAATTGGGGAATGACTTGGATTCTTATAAATTTGATTTAGTTCCCTATATATTTTAGAGATGAGGCCTTTATCAGAAGTACTGGCCACAAAAATTGTTCCCCAGTTTTCTGCCTCCCTTCTAATTTTGGATGCATTGCTTCTGTTTGTACAAAATTTTTTAAATTTAATGTAATCAAAATCATCCATTTTGCATTTTATAATATACTCTATCTCTTGTTTGGTCATAAACTGTTTTCCTTTCCAAAGCTCTGATAGGTAGACTATTCCTTTCTCTCCTAATTTACCTATGGTATCACCTCTTATGTCTAAATCGTGTATCCATTTTGACCTTATTTTAGTATAAGGTGTAAGATGTTGGTGTTTAGTATAAGGTGTAAGGTGTTGCCTAATTTCTGCCATACTATCTTCCAGTTTTCCCAGCAGTTTTTGTCAAATACTGAGTTCCTATCCCAGAAGCTGGAGTCTTTGGGTTTATCAAACACTACATTACTAGTGTCATTTACTACTGCATTTCCTGAGCCTAGCCTATTCTATTGACCTACCACTCTATTTTTTAGCCAGTACCAGATAGTTTTGATGATTGCCGCTTTATAGTAAAGCTCCAGGTTTGGTTTTGTTTGTTTTGTTTGTTTGTTTGTTTGTTTTGTGAGGCAATGGGGGTTAAGTGACTTGCCCAGGGTCACACAGCCAGTAAGTGTCAAGTGTCTGAGGCCGGATTTGAACTCAGGAACTCCTGAATCCAGGGCCGTTGCTTTATCCACTGCGCCACCTAGCCGCCCCCCCCCCAGGTTTGGTTTTGAGCCAATTCTGATGAGTGTTAGGCTCATTTACTGCCCAGATTAAATAGATTACTTCACCCATTTGGGTGTGTGTGTTAGTCTCTCCTTGAGGCAACCCTGATGAGTTTAAGGTCTTTGAGCCTTTTCTGATGAGTGTAAAATTCATTTACTGCCCTGCTCCTTTTCCATCTCTTCCCCCACTCCATAAGCAGTTTCCTGTTTCTTTCATGTAGGATTTCACCTCTGCCCTTTCCCCTCCCCCAGTGCATTCCCCTCACCCCTCAATTTAACCCTAAGGATGTCATCATGGGGCAGCTAGGTGACAGAGTGGACAAAGCATCACCGCTGGACTCAGGGGGATCCCAGCCAAAACCCAGTCTCAGACGCAAGACAGTCACCCACTGTACAACCCCAGGTATGTCCCCCAACTCCAATTTTTTTATTGTTCTCTAGGGTCTTGTATTTGAAAGTCAAATTTGCTATTCAGTTCAGGTCTTTTCATTATGAATACCTGAAAGTCCTCTTTTTCATTAAAATCCCATTTTTCCTCCAAAATATTATGCTAGGTTTTTCTAGGTAGGTTATTCTTGGTTGTAATCCCAATTCCTTTGCCCTCTGGAATATCATATTCCATGCCCTCCGGTCCTTTAATGTAGAAGCTACTAGATCTTGTGCTATCCTGACTGGGGCTCCACAGTACTTGAATTCTTTCTTTTTAGCAGCTTGCAATATTTTCTCCTTGACCTGAGAGCTCTGGAATTTGGCTATAATATTCCTAGGAGTTTTCCTTTGGGGATCTCTTTCTGGAGGTGATCGGTGAATTCTTTCAATTTCTATTTTAGCTTCTGCTTCTAGAATTTCAGGGCAATTTTCCCTAAGAATATCTTGTAATATAATGTCTAAGCTCTTTCCTTGATCATAGTTTTCAGGTAGACCAATAATTTTCAAATTATCTCTCCTGGACCTATTTTCCAGGTCGGCAGTTTTTCCCAGAAGATATTTCACATTGCCCTCTATTTTTTTATTCATTTGGATTTTCTTTATTGTGTCTTGGTTTCTCATAAAGTCACTGGCTTCCATTTTTTCAATCCTCATTCTTAGGCAATTATTTTCATCAGAGAGCTTTTCCATTTGGCTTTTCTAGCTGTTGACTTTTTTCTCATGTCTTTCCTGCATCACCCTCATTTCTCTTTCCATTTTTTCCTCTACCTCTCTAACTTTATCTTCAAAGTCCTTTTTGAGTGCCTCTATGGCCTGAGACCAATTCATATTTTTCTTGGAAGCTTTAGATATAAGGACCCTGATGTTGACATCTTCCTCTGAGGGCACACCTCAGTCTTCCTTGTTACTGAAGAAACTTTCTATGATCCTCACCTTTCTCTGTCTGCTCATCTTGCCTTTCTTTTACTTGACTTTTAGCTCTTTAAAGTGGGGCACTGTTTCCAGGCTGTAGTATCCCAAGCTTAAGAAGTCCCAGGTGGTATGGTTTAAGGTGGATCAGGTTCTTCACTCACCTGGTCTATTCAGTCATCTGTAGATGACCCCAGACCAATTTGCTAATCAACCAGCTTTGTGTGTTGTGGTTGTTAGCTCTGATGAGCCTGTGCCCCTCCCCCACCTGGGCCACTGCTACTCAAGCCTACCTCCTGGTTCCCAGCAGGGGTGAAAAACCCAAGTTCTGCCTCAGCACCAGCATAGACCCCTGTGGTCTCCCCCCTGCCCAGGGCTCAGCCCTTTCACCAGACTATGAGCTTAGTTCCAGACGACACTGGCACTTCAGCTCATTCAGAGGCTCTGGGGGTCTCCTTCTCTGGTGAGGCGTTCCTGGGACTGGATCTGTGTCAGGGTGACTGTGGTGTTGGGCTTGACTCCTGTATCAGCACAGCAACTACCTCCTTCTGACCTTCCAAGCCGTTCTTGGTTAGAAGATGATTTCAGCACATTCTTCTGTGAGTTTTGCTACTCCAGGCATTTTCCTATGGTGTTATTTGGCTGTTTTTTGGAGTGGTCAACAATCAATTCTTGTCCATATTACAGGCTGTTACTATATCAAGATGTTATTTACCATTCAATATTTTAAGGGATCCATAATTCCAATGATGTAGGCATTCCCTCTATTGGTGAATATATTGTTTGACAATATCTTGTCTATAGCCTCTCATGAATCCTCCAGACTGATCTATTGAATGCCCTGGAAGACTTAAAATATATGTATGTGTATATGTACACACTCACACAAATATGTATACACACATACTATTTCTAGTGTACTAAGCAGATCCTCTCTGGAGGAAAAAATCTATACATAGACATATCCATATCCATATGCACGTATGTAACTATGTATCTGTGTATCTATCTATCTATCCTTGTATCTATGTATCTATCTATATAGCCATATGTATGTATGTATGTATGTATCATACCAATGCAACACTCAGTCTATCTTGTTAGCACATAGTAGGCCCTTTAAAATATTTGTTGATTGATTATCCATTGATCTTAGTACATGTTGAGCCCACATTCTTTTCTGGTCATTCATTTCCTAGGGGACATCTTTTATGGCACTGGATTCACTAGGGTTGAAGGGTGTTCCTGAAGAGCTCCTAGTCTCCCAGGGTAGCCGTTGGTGGGAGTGCCAGCAGGCCAATGACCTTTTCACCTTGTGGCTGTTGGTTCAAATCCAGGCTGCAGCAAGAATGACTATAAGTCACCCTCTCTGGTCAACTGCTTGTGCAACGCAAATTGGTGGCTTTGATTTGAGTTTGATGATGGTACCATATAGATGCTTCATGGTGAGTTAGCTCTGATTTATAGCTCTGTCCTGTGGAGATGGGGAGGTCTGGGAGTGTCTCTTTAGCTCCTTCAGAAAAACAACAACAACAACAACAACAATCTTTCCAAGCCTCTGGTTTCCACCAGCTTTGAGAAAATCGTATAGGAAAGGAAAGGGATGGGAAGGGAAGGAAACTGAAGAGCAGGGAATGGAAGAAAGGTAGAGAGTCTCAGGGGAATTCACTGGATACCATGACATTGACACTGACTACTGGCAACTTATGAAAGCAATTTCTCTGTGTCTCTCTTCCTATATCTGCAAAATGGGAGCAATGTTTAGCAAATGGTGAGGCTGATCTAAGATCAGAGGTCATGTTGGAAATAAAGTTCTCTCTCTGCACACACTGAACCCACCCATGATGTTTGTGTTAAGAGTACCTTTGTGGGGCAGCTAGGTGGTGCAGTGGATAAAGCACGGGCCGTAGATTCAGGATGACCTGAGTTCAAATCAGACCTCAGACATTTGACACTTACTAGCTGTGTGACCCTGCTGGGCAAGTCGCTTAACCCTCATTGCCCTGCAAAAACAAACAATTACAACAACAACAAACACACACACACACACACACACCCCTCATTGCCCCCACACACACACCACACACACACAAAAGAGTATCTGCATTCACTCCAATCTACAAACAAACGTTGCTGATGAAACAAAGATGAAACATTGTCTGCCCTCAAGGAGTTTAAATTCTATCCAATAATATCTGGGGAATGAGGAAAGTTGGGTCTAGGAGGCCTGGGATCTAAATTTTCCCAGGTGCCACCTTTATCTTCTTTGAATGTGAGTGTACGTACACATGTAAAATGTAGGGTATTCAAAAAAAACAAAATCAAAGTTCTAAGCTTTAATAGCTTTTCTTTGCCTTTCTTTTTTTTTTTGTAGCCCCAGAGTTTAGCACAATACCTGATACACAATAAGCACTTAAATGTTACTTGATTTGATGACTTAAAAAAACAAACTTTTTGAAGTACTTCCTTACATCCTTAAAGAACTCATGTGAGGTAGATATTATGCTTCCCACTTTACAGGTGGAGAAACTGAGTCCCTGAGCATTAAAGCTGTTTGTTCTAGGCGTCCTATTGAGAGACCACAGCCAAGATGAGATCCCTGGGTCTTCTGGCTTTCAGCCTAGGGTTCTTTCCACTAATCTGAAAAGAAGGCATCAGAGTGTGTGGCTCAGCAATGAGAATCCCTCAGGCCCTACACATTAAGGAGCAGGAACTGGCCTTCAGCCAGGTTTTCCAGTCCAGGAGTCATGATTGTCCTCAACTTCCAATTCCTCAGGGAACTAGAGGAAACAAGTCAGAAAGACCCAGGGAAGCTAGCAACGTATTGTCTCTCCAGCTTGATCAAAGAGATGCTGCTCGGCCTCCCACAGCTGTATGAAGTCCTGTTTATCAAATTTGTGGGCAGCACAAAGTTAGGAGGGAGAGCTGGATCATGGATTGGGGATCCAAAAATAATTTTTTTTTTTTTTTGCAAGGCAATGGGAATTAAGTGACTTGCCCAGGGTCACACAGCTAGTAAATGTCAAGTGTCTGAGGTTGGATTTGAACTCAGGTCCTACTGAATCCAGGGCCAGTGCTCTATCCACTGGACCACCTAGCTGCCCCCCAAAATAAAATTTGACAGGCCAGAAAAACAGGCCCCAAACTAGGAAGGTGAAATTTATCAGGGATGGGTGTAAAGGCCTCTACTTAGGTTTTTGGTTTTAATATGAATAAGTATAGGGCTGGGGAAACATAACTATACATCATGTGAAAAAGATCTGAGGGTGTTTCGATGGGCTACAAGCTCAAGATGAGTCAACAGTATCACGTGGCAACCCAAAAATGCTCATGCAAACTTATGAAACCCTTGTGTCAGAGATTCTCAGGATGTGAAGGGCCAGGGAGGACAATGCAGGATTCTCACTTCTCTTGGGAGCCAACTCTCACTCTCCTAAGTAGGGGATCCAACTTCCTCTTTCTAAGTATGCAGGCCACAGTGTCACCAAAGAAAATTTTAGTAAAATAGAAAGATTTTCACATGAGGAATCATTTTTCCCCCCAGAAATAATTCTATTACCAGCAATTTTTGTTTGTTTGGTTTTGGGTGAGGCGAATGGGGTTAAGTGACTTGCCCAGGGTCACACAGCTAGTAAGTGTCAAGTGTCTGAGTCTGAGGCTGAATTTGAACTCAGGTCCTCCTGACTCCAGGGCCAGTGTTCTATCCACTGCGCCACCTAGCTGCCCCATTTTATTACCAGTGAACCTTTCTCCTAGGCTAGGCATAGGGAATGGAACTGTGATTTCATTAGCATAAAGTTTCCAGATGAGGAAATGCCCTCTACCCATGCAGACTGGCACCTTCTCTGCAACTCAGTTGATTAGAATGACCTGCCAAGAGGCATACTGCCATTTGGCTCCTTTGTCCAGAGGCAGGATTTGAACTGGTCATCTTGGCCTTAAAGCCAGCTCTCTGTTTACCATACTATACTGCCTCCCTGAACCTTGCTTATTTTAGATATTGCATTGGTTTAGACTGAATCTAATGAAAATCCCTGGGCTTTAATTGGTGAGTATTTTACCTTATTTTTTTCCTTCACTTTAAAAAATTTTTTTTTGTGGGGCAATGAGGGTTAAGTGACTTGCTCAGGGTCACACAGCTAGTAAGTGTCAAGTGTCTGAGACTGGATTTAAACTCAGATCCTCCTGAATCCAGGGCTGGTGCCTTATCCACTGTGCCACCTAACTGTCCCTCCTTCACTTTTTATTGTCTACAGTTATTTTGTTTTTTCTTTTAAAGATTATTTTATTTTTTCTAATTACATGTAAAGACAATTTTAGCATAATTTTTTATGTAAAATGTTGAGTTCCAAAATTTCTCCTTCCCTTATTAATATGGTAAACAATTTGATATAGGTTATACATGTACAATTATGTAAAAGACATTTCCATATTAGTCATGTATTGCACCTTATCTTGACTTGTCTCTAGCTAATAGGCCACTCTTCCATCACCTCCATGCTTTTTCTTTTGCCTTTCCCCATTTCCTTTTCCAGCTGTAGCTCTGAGAACAGTAATCATATTAACACTACCAGTCATGGCAAGGAAATCTCCCTCAATCAGTTAGTTGCCTTTCATTCTCTCTTATAACTCTCTTCTTGGACACCACTCCCTTATATATATATATATATATATATATATATATATATATATATATATATATATATATATATATATATAGTCTTTCCGTATTAGTATGCAAATTCCTTCATGGCACAGTCTGTCTTGCTTGTCTGAACTTGTGTCACCAGCACTTAGCACAATACCTGGCACCTAGTTTTTAGGTTTTAATAAATCATTTTTCATTCATTCATTGTTTTCAAATAGAAGGCTTCCTCTGGTAGAGGTTCCCCTCCACTCTCCTAACCAAATCCTGTTTTGTAGCTTCTCTGGCAGCCTTTCTATCTCCAAGTTTTGTCTTCATCTACTGTTCTTGGTTGGTGCAAGAGGTGAGAGACATCTTCTCTCCTCTATCTCTGTCTCTTTCTTTGTTCCTACAACCCCTCCCCATTTTCTTTCTTTCTTTCTTTCTTTTTTTTTTGCAGGGCAATGAGCGTTAAGTGACTTGCCCAGGGTCACACAGCTAGTAAGTGTCAAGTGTCTGAGACCAGATTTGAACTCAGGTCCTCCTGAATCCAGGGCCAGTGCTCTATCCACTGCGCCATCTAGCTGCCCCACCCCTCCCCATTTTCTACCATTCTTCTCTTTAGCTAGAGACAGCTAGGTGGCACACTTGATAGGCTGCTAGATTTGGAGTCAGGAAGATGATACTGACTAGCTTTGTGATCCTGGTCAAGTCACCTAACCACTCTCCCTTAGTTTCCTCATCTGTAAAAATGAGTATAACAACAAGACCTACTTCCCAGGAATGTTATGAGGATAAAATTTCATACACACACATATATCTCTATCTCCATTTCCACCTGCACCTCCACCTCCACCTCCACCTCCATCTCCATCTCCATCTCCATCTCAATCTCTATCTATATACACATCTACATATATATATATATACACATATACATGTATATGTACTTATATGTGTATATGTATTTATAGATGTGTATGTATGTATATATGTGTGTGTATAAAATAAATAGAATAAATGTTAGCTATTGTTATTAGTTCCACGGTATGGTTGATCAGTCCATGTAGTTTCTCAGAGAAAATGAGTATGAACCTCAAGGGTTTTTAACCTTTTGATATTATCTTTCCCATTGTCTGATGCCAGTACTCCTCTCTTTCTAAGTCTTTCATTTTTCTTCCCCCCCCCCCCCCATTTAGTCTCCTCTAGCTGCCAGATACCTGCATGCTCTCTTTCCCCTCAACTCCTACTTACTTCCATGGGGTTTTGCCTGCATGCCTTCATCAAACAGGCACAATGGGCTAGCAGTCACTGTCAAAAGATAGTCAGCCGGGGGCAGCTAGGTGGCGCAGTGGATAAAGCACCGGCCCTGGATTCAGGAGTACCTGAGTTCAAATCCGGCCTCAGACACTTGACACTTACTAGTTGTGTGACCCTGGGCAAGTCACTTAACCCCCATTGCCCTGCCAAAAAAAAAAAAAGATATTTAAAAAAAGATAGTCAGCCACCTAGTCCTAGACCTACACAGCTCACATGACTCACAGTACCAATAAAGAGGAAAGTTCTGGGGTTTCTCCTTTACATCATGTCTTCCCCTTGCCACTTCTTGGCTCATCTTCCTGTTTGGTCCAGGAACTCTTTGTAGCTTGATTACTACTCTTCCTGCTTCTGGTTCATATTCACATGTCTCCTATCCTGGCTCAGGAAGCATTTTTTGCCCAGCTGTTGCATTTTTGTATGCTGCAATTTGGGAGAGCCGAATGATTCTTCTCCCAGAAGCTAAGTGGTTCCTTAAATGGGCTACATGGATAGGCAGATCTCCTCTCTAGGGACTCATGCCTAAGCCTCTGTGTAGATCCTGTTCTCTCTCTATCTCTTTAGTTCCCATTCTCCCCAGCTCTCCTTTTAAAGTCTGGGTCCAAGGGTATATAGCAGGGTGTATGAATTGGCCTGAATTGATAATCCTCAGTAGGGTGTCTGCCAACCAGAAAGGTCAGTTCATACCTTGTGAAGGGGACATCATCAATACCAGAACAAATACTTCCATCCTTAAGGAGGAATTAACCTCCTCGTTGGTATTTCATGCCTTTAAAAAACATTCAAGGGGCAGCTGGGTGGCGCAGTGGATAGAGCACCGGCCCTGGAGTCAGGAGTGCCTGAGTTCAGATCCGGCCTCAGACACTTAACACTTACTAGCTGTGTGACCCTAGGCAAGTCACTTAACCCCAATTGCCTCACTAAAAAAAAAAAAACAAAAAAACAAAAAAACCTATTCAAGAGGGGGCGGCTAGATAGCATAGTGGATAGAGCACTGGCCCTGGATGCAGGAGTACCTGAGTTCAAATCTGGCCTTGGACACTTGACACTTACTAGCTGTGTGACCTTGGGCAAGTCACTTAACCCCCATTGCCCCACACACACAAAAAAACATTCAAGAAATATTCAGGAAGGGTCAGTTAGGTGGTGCAGGGGATAAAGCACAGGCCCTGGATTCAGGAGGACCTGTGTTCAAATCCAGCCTCAGACACTTAACACTTACTAGCTGTGTGACCCTGGGCAAGTCACTTAACCCTCATTGCCCTGCCAAAAAAAAAATATTTAGGAGGGCCTTACTAGACCCCATACAGGCACCATCACAGGTAAAAATCCCAAATAGAATTTATTGTCTTTCTCCCTAAACCAGGAATTCTTTACCTTTGTGTGTGTGTGTCTTAGACCAATGTGTGTGATCTATGGTTTTCTCAGAATAATGTTTGGGGCTTTTTTTCTAAAAGAAACATCTAATAATTGAAGGAAATTCTAAATTTCAATTAGAGTCTAGTGAAAATAACCATGCACTTTTTCCTCATCCAAGTTCACAGAGAAGCCTTGCCTTAAACCTGCCCTCCCTCCCAACTTCCCTGCTTCTATTAAGGGTGCTGTCATTCCTGCTAGCATTTGACTTATCCACATATCCCCATATGCTATCAGTCAACAGGTCTTATTGACTCTGCTTTCTCAACATCTTTCACATCCAACCATTTTTTTCTACTCCTATTGCAGCCATTCTTACTTAGGCCTCAACACCTTTCAAAGAGACTATTGTAATAGCCTCCTAATTGATCTTCATGTATTCAGTCTCTCCCCTCTCCAGTTTGTTCAGCATGTGGCTTCAAAAACGCATGTTCCTAAGGTGCAAATCTAGATATGTCACTCTTCTGCTAAAGAAGCTTCCCATTGCCTTTAGAATAATACTTCTGGGGGCCTCTAGATGGCGCACTGGCCCTGGAGTCAGGAGGACCTAAGTTCAAATCCGACCTCAAACACTTGACACTAACTGTGGGACCCTGGGCAAGTCACTTAACTCCAATTGCCTCACACACACACACACACACACACACACACACACACACACACACACACACAAAACCCAAAACAAAACATAGAATAAAATACCTCCTTGGGTATTCAATCTGGTTCCAATCTATTTTATCAGACTGATTACACAGTCATCACCACCATTTGTACTCCCTATTTCCTCCAAACTAGCCTGCTTCCCATTCCACGTCCATCACATTATTCTTCTTCCTGTGCACCTCTGCACAGGCTGTCCCCTGTGTTTGAAGGGGTCTCCCTTCTCCCTTCTCCCTTCAGCTATTCGGAGCTCCTAGCTCTCTTAATGCCTCAGTTCACATCTCAAGTCTTTTTATGAGTCCTTTCCCTTCCCTCCAGCATCCCCATTCCCAATGACAGTGAAGATAAGGGATGGAGTATATATCCTATATTTACTTATCTGTGAATATGTTGCATCTCCCTACTAAAATATACATTCCTTGAGGACAGGAACTGCCTCATGTTTGTATTTATATCTACAGTGCCTAGCATGGTGCTTTGCACATAGTAGGTACTTAAATAAATAGTAACTTTTGAGAGAGCAGTTTCAATAGACTGACTAGAAGCCTGATTCCAAAGGTTGAGAAGTGATATAGATGGTGATGATGTGGAGTTAGTGAGTGTAGATAATTTGGGGTTTGGGTTTTTTTTAGGAGTTTGGCAGTAAAAGGGAGAAGAGATATAAGATGATAGCTTGAGTATCGACTAGGCCAAATGAAGGTTTTTAGGGATGGGGCAAACCTGAGTTTATCTGTAAGGAGTGAAGGAGATATCATTTCTTTTTAGGTTGAAAATGAATATGAATGGGGGAAGCTAGGTGGTGCAGTGGATAAAGCACTGGCCCTGGATTCAGGAGGACCTGAGTTCAAATCCGGCCTCAGACACTTGACACTTACTAGCTGTGTGACCCTGGGCAAGTCACTTAACCCCAATTGCCCCACAAAAAAAAAAAAAGAAAAAAAAGAAAATGAATATGAATGAAAGAAGGATAGCTAGGGGAACCACACAGATGAGATGGAATTAAAGATGTAAATAAAAGAAGGAAACAAAAATATATTAAGCACCTACTATGTGTCAAGTACTTTTGCTAAGCACTTTACAAATATCTTATTTGATCCTCACAGCAACCTTGGGAAGGAAGTGATATTATTATCCCTACTTTATTGTTGAGGAAACTGAGGCAGACAGAGGTTAAGTGATTTCACACAGCTAGTAGGTATTTGAACCTGAATTTGAACTCCTGACTCTAGGCATAGTGCTTTCAAATCTCCTGGAGGACAGAGATCAGACTCCATCTTAGATCAAACTATAGGCTGAGCTGAAAGCCTATAGGCACACGGACTGAACTGCCCCTGAGATCCTTGAAGGACCCAGTATTTAATATCAGGAGAAAGCACACGAAATCCAGATCAGGACCAAACAAGGCTTTTGCATTCCTCCTAGAAGTTCACAGAACCTGACTTTATCACAGTCTCAAATAGGAAAGTAAGGTTGGGAGAATTAGTGAGAAAAAAAGAGAGATACCAACAGTTAAGATCTATTTTGGAGTAGGGATACCTAAGACACAAACCCAGAAGAAGAAAATAACTCCACAATATCTACAAGCAAATCATCAGAGAAAAAGGTAGTATGACCACAAGGTCAACAAAAATTCCTAGAAGAAATAAAGCAAGAAGTTTAAAATCATATAATAAACAAACAGGGTTATGCCCAGGGTAACACAGCTAGTAAGTAACTGAGGCCAGATTTGAATTTAGGAAGATGAGTCTCCCTGACTTCAAGCCCAGTGATCTATATCCACTGTACTACCTAGATGTCCAACCAAAATTATAGATTATCCCCAAAAATTATTTTAAAAGGCAAAAAGAAAGATGTGTGGTGGGTATAAGTAGAATATAGCATATTTCCAACAATGGCTTGCACCTGAGAAATTGCAAGAAAAGCATTAGCAAGGAGAGGTATGACTATTAATAAGGGGGCTAATCACGTAGCAAGAAAGAGGGAGAAATGCTTAACCATTTGAATTCTGCTATGGTATCCAAAAAGTGTTCAAAGAACCAGAGAGAAACTTCCAGTGGGTCCTATCAGCCTTCTTAGAGGATCTGCCAAAAGACATTGATAAGAATTAAATAGACTGTCTGATGAGCTCGATTGGGGAGGGGGGGGGGTTGCCTTCATTAGGGATCGTGGATCTGTTTCATGTGTTGTTCCACATAACTCCAGAGTGGAAAATTAGGACCAAATATTTTTTATGTTTTTAATCGTATCTTTTCTTTTTAGGTCACTATCATTTTCAGCTATGTCCCTCCCCTTTCCCTTCCCAAAGAGACATCCTTTGTAACAAAGAATAAAGTGGGGGTGGCGGGGGGAGAGAAAGAAATCAGTTCATCAATAAAAGTCAACACAGTCCCTGAGACGGGCACATATATTCAATGTTCTCTACCCATAGTTTACCACCTTTTCAAGGAAATGAATTTTCTCATCTTTTCTCTAGGGTCAAAACCAGTAACCATGATTATACTGGGTTCAGTTTCCCTTTTTTTTCCTATTTACATTGTTATAGCCATTGTATATAATATTTCCTGGGCCTGTACTTGTTTGTTTTGCTCTGCATTGAAAAGAAATCCTAACAAATTGGTTCTTTCTTGAAGTAACAACAACAACCGGTAATTATTTAGCACTTCAAAGTGCTTTATATTTGTTTTATATACTTCAAAGCACTTTATATATATGTAACAGTGTCAAGCATATGAACCAAAGGGAAAAAAAAAAACCCAACTTTTGTATTGTATCAGCCGAGCTTACTGCAAATGTTCCTAAGGGTTGGGCATGCCCAGTTCCTGTTCTGTATACATTAGCTCATTTGACACTCATAACAACTTTCCTGTGAGTTTAGTATGACAGGTATTAGCATTTCCATTTTATGGATGAGGAAACTGAGGATTATAGTGTAACGATTGGAATAACGCCACCTGCTGGATACTTACTGTAGAAGAGTTCTGCCCATGAAGGGAAGGTCTTTGAGGGCAAGACCAGGAGTCAGGAAGTGACGCGGGCTAGTGGGAGGAGGAAGGAAGAGACTGGCGCTCAGGCTCGCTCTCTTTCCTCTGGACTCTGGCGGAGAAGGGAGCTAGAAATGTGCTCTCCCTTTAATAGATAGGAATCTAGGCCTTTTTCTCTCTCTTTACCAAATTCTTATTCTCCTTAATAAATGCTTAAAAGTCTAACTCTTGCTAAAGCTTATAATTTATTGGCGACCACTCATTAGATATTTTAGACAGTTTAGCTAGAATTTTAGCCCTTAACAATAGAGGTGAAGTGACTTGTCTAGGAAGTCGTTGTTATTGTTTGGCCTTCATTCTCAAAGAAGACTGTGACTTGCAGTGAACTGGATTGAAGTGAGGGAGGGCTGTGCAAGGTCACCAACCTCACTCTCTCCTCCAGAGCCATCTGGGTCCAGTGGCAAGATATATACATATATTTTTGTTTTGTTTTGTTTTTTGTTTTTGCAAGGCAATGAGGGGTTAAGTGACTTGCTCAGGTCACACAGCTAGTAAGTGTCAAGTGTCTGAGGCCAGATTTGAACTCAGGTCCTCCTGAATCCAGGGCCGGTGCTTTATCCTCTGCGCCATCTAGCTGCCTCAGCAAGATATATATGACTGGAGATGGTCCCAGATGTTTTAAAGTAATTGGGGTTAAGTGACTTGCCCAGGGTCACACAGCTAGTAAGTGTCTGAGGTGACATTTGAACTCAGGTCCTCCTAACTCCAGGACCAGTGCTCTATCCACTGTTCCAGCCAGCTGCCCCTAGGAAGTCTAGTAAACTAGTAAAAAGCTAATAAGTGTCAGAGATTGGATTTGAACCCAGATTTTCCTGACTCACAGGCAGCCTTACAAGGTAATTAATTCCCCATCACTAGAGATATTCAAGCAAAGGTTGGATAACTGTCAATCACGGATGTCCTGGTCAGAATCCCTGCATTGGTAAGTGATCAGATTAAGTCATGTGTAAAGGAGTTTACAACTCCTAGTTTCTGTGATTCCAGATTTCCAGTCCCTGAAGGTGTGAGCATTGGCAGCTTTAGCCAGTCACCAGCCTTGTTCCAAAACACAAAAACTCTCTAGTCAAAGTCTGAGTTCTCCCTCTTCTTACCATTCCTCTTCTATCAGACAGGGCCAATTATTATTTGAGAGGGCAGTCAGAGAGATTGGTTGCAAAATATCTACTTTACTGTAATACCACCTGAAATTCCATCATTAGAATCTTATTCCTTTGGGTTGCTAAATTTCTTTTGTAATAGACAAATTCTCTAGGAAAATAATGTATGAATCAATTTTTAATCTTTCATACTTCAGTCTGAATGAATGTCTACAGTGCCATTCCCCTAATATACTGATAAATGGGAATTTGGATGGAAGAGGAGGGTAGGAGCTCAAACAAGGCAGATCAAAGCTTTATGGCTACTAAAGAGTGCTCTGGACAGCCATCAGTGAATATAAGAGCACTGTGTATTTGGGTACAGCATTACAAAAAGAAAAATGCCAGGGAGCAGAAGACAATCTTCACAATTTAACCTGGAGCTTGCTCTGAAGTCAAGTCCTAGGGACCAACCTGGAGGCAGCACCGATTTCTGGGGAAGCATGAAAGGGGCCAGACGTTGCTGTTGAGTATTCTCAGCTTGCTGAGTTCTGGCCAAGGCCCAGCTCTTGCCTAAATGTGGTACCTGTGCCAAGAATGATTTTTTTAAAAATCATTCTTCCTGTCTCTGTTCCCTGGAAAAGAGAGGGGGCACAGGAAGTTGTCACTGAGGAACTGGGAAAACAGACAAGCAGGAGAGAAATGACCAAAGCTCAATATTAGCTAGTAAATCATTAGCCTTTTCTTGGAATACTGGAAGCTGAGTGGACCATCGATATAAATACTGGCTGGCTCCTCCCTCTTGAATTCATCTTCTACACAGATGTCAAACTTATATTCCTGATGCAAAAGTCTGACCATGTCACTCTCTTGTTCAAGAAACTGCACTGGCTCTCTATTTCTCTAGGACAAACTATAAACTCCTTTTTAAAACAATCCTCCATAGACTGATGGCAACTTACCTTTATAAGTCAATGTCACATCACTACCCCTCACATACTCTACATTCCATTCAGACTGACCCACTTGAAGGTTCAGCTCAGTCACCACCTAATTCCAGGAGGTTTTTTCAGATGCCTTCAGAGCTTCCTCTCTGAAATCATTGTGCATGTGTCTGGTTTTTATGCATATTCCAACACATTGTTCCCTCCAAGTAGGACGTACCTGACCTCTGATACCAGCTCCAGTTTGATTTGATCTTTGTTTCTCCAGGCCCTAGCACAATGCCTGGCACATAGTAGGCACTTAATAGATACTTGTTGAATAAAATTAAAGCATAATAGCATTTCTGAATACACTCGGAGTGTTAAGGAAACATCCCCAGGCCTAAAGGTCCCATATCTTCATGGGCTGGAGTATTTATTTTAAATTGAGAAACCTTGGGGGGCAGCTAGGTGGCACAGTGGATAAAGCACCAGCCCTGGAGTCAGGAGGACCTGAGTTCAAATCCGGCCTCAGACACTTAACACTTACTAGCTGTGTGACCCTCGGCAAGTCACTTAACCCCAATTGCCTCACTGAAAAACAAAAAAACAAAAACAAAACAAATAAATTGAGAAACCTGTAGCAGTGTCCTTGGTTCCTCAGGATTTACAATGTAATATGCCCAAGTGTTCCATTCTTGACTGAACACCTACTAGATGTTAATCCATGTGTTAAACAGTGTGAGGAATACAAGAGAAAGTAACAACTCAGTTTCCACCTTCCTAGAACCTATGTTCTCTGCAGGGTAATAAGAGCAGCAGTACTAGTTTACATTTACATAGTGCTGAAGGTGTGCAAAGTGCTTTAAATATATTACCTCATTTGATCTTCAAAACAACCCTGTGAGGTGGGTGCTATTATTATTCCCAATTTACAGATGAGGAAACTGAGGCTGAGAGCAGTTAAGGACCTGCCCACCACCACATTGCCATTAAATGTCTTAAGCAGGCTTTGAACCAAGATTTTCTTGATTCTAAACTCAGTACTCTATCTACTGTGTCATAATGGAGAGAAGAAGGAGTAAAGGGGAGAGTCAGGGAGAGAGAAAGACAGAGACAGACAGACAGAGACAGAGACAGACAGAGACAGACAGAGACACAGAGAGAGATACAGATACAGAGACACAGAGACAGAAAAAGAGACACATAGTTCTTAGATGACACCACCAGCTTCTTGGAGTAAAGGGGATTGAGTATATGGTGCCAGAGCTGAAGGATAAGGAAGGGATTAAGCCTTAACACAGAGGAGCAAAAAGCCATCCTCTGCCCTCTGCTACTAGTCTCAGATTATTTATTTGAAAGTGTAGGTTGGGGTAGCTTAGGTGGTGCAGTGGATAAAGCACCAGCCCTGGATTCAGGAGGGCCTGAGTTCAAATCCAGCTTCAGACACTTGACATTAGCTGTGTGACCCTGGGCAAGTCACTTAACCCTCATTGCCCCGCAAAAACAAACAAAAAAAGAAAGTGTAGGTCTGATGGGGTGGAGGGTTGCTTCTATAGCAACCCCAAATTCTTTTTTTTCAAGGGTCGTCTAAACCCTTAGACTAGGATTGTAAAGCTGGAGGCCTTCGTAGATCCTTGGGGGTAAAGAGGAGACTTGGAGCCGGGGAAGGATTGCTCCTATTGTAGCTCCAACTTTGTTTTCTTTCAGTTGGATTTTCAAACCCTTAGGGCAGGGCTGTAAGGCTGGGTCAGCCTGATAGATCCCTGAGGGGAAAGTAAAACTCATCAGCACGTGGTGGGGAGGGGGGGGGGCGGGAGGGAATTGTCTCTAGCAATCTCCAATTCCTTTTCTTTCTTGTGGGGTCGGGAGGGGGCAATTTAAAACTTTTAGGGTACTACTGCATGACTGGAAGCCTATACAGGTACTTGGGGTAAAGATGGGACTTATTGAAAAGAGAAAGGAGGTGGGGTAGCTAGGTGGCACAGTGGATAGAGCACTGGCCCTGGATTCAGGAGGACCTGAGTTCAAATCCTGTTTCAGACATTTGACACTTACTAGCTGTGTGACCCGGGGCAAGTCACTTAACCCTCTTTGCCTCGCAAAAAAAAAAAGAAAGAAAGAAAAGAGAAAGGAGGAAAGGAGAATGGTTCTCATTTCATGAAATAATATGAGTCCTTGGCTAATATGGAAATATGGTCAGAATGACTTCACACATATAATTGCTATCAAATCATTTGCCTTCTCAGTGAAGGACAGGGAGGAGAGAGAATTTTGAACTCAAACTTTAAAAAATTGATTGTTACTTTTTATGTGCAATTGGGAAATATTTAATGAAATAAATAAAAACATATTTTTAAAAAATAATGAGTCCTTCCATTGCTTTGCACTTTCTGTGGAATGAAATAAATGCTGTCCTATACCTGGTATGAATTGTTACCTTGAGTACCTGAATGGAAGTTGTGATCATTTTACATTCATTATTATTATTATTTTTTTTTGTGGGGCAATGGGGGTTAAGTGACTTGCCCAGGGTCACACAGCTAGTAAGTGTTAAGTGTCTGAGGCCAGATTTGAACTCAGGTCCTCCTGAATCCAGGGCCAGTGCTCTATCCACTGCGCCACCTAGCTGTCCCCAACATTCATTATTGAAAACATATGCATGAGCTATATTCTAAAGTTCCCAGAGAGAGTTTTGGGGAGCATAGAATAATAGGCCTAGCATTGGAAGAAACTTCAGAGGCCTTACATTTTACAGATGGAGAAACTGAGGCCCAGGTAGGTTGAATGTTTTGCCCAAGGTCTGACAGGTAGGAAATGTCGGAGGTATGAACTTGAACCCAGGTTTTCTGACTTCAGAACCAGGTCAAAGCGATATGATTTTAGGAGATAACCCTTTGCCCCCTTTCCCATTGAGCTCAGTCCATGTAAGCTTAAAGTCTGCGATTTATACCAGGGGAGAGCACTTTCCCTTCTTATACCTAAGAGGGTTAGAATTTTGAAAGTGTTTCTCTCTTGGAGAGAGATGGGGGAAATATAAGGGAAGACTGAAACATGGGAGAAATGAAATTTTCCTAGGGAAGTAGAATTTCCCATTCAGTGTTCAGATTGGTTTAGCTGTTGGATTAGAGTGTACCAGGGGGAAGAAAAGACAAAACAAAAAAAAAGACTAGCCTCATCAAGACTCCTCCTTTCCCTCCTAGTATCTGTTCCCAAAGGCAGAGCCCCTGGTGCCAGTTCTGAGGGACCAAAGGAACAATAGTAGTAATCAGAGGCACACAGACTTCCATGTAGGAATGAAGTTGCTCCCTGGAAACCATCAGGAAGGACTCTCAGGCTAAATGTTATCAAGAGACCTGGTTTTTTTCTGCCTTATCAATGGTAAAGACTTGTAAAAAAAGGGAAAATACCATTGACTTGACATCATTTTCTAAGAAACTGGGAAAAGCCTCAGACATACACAAGTCTTTCAGTCTGGATGAGAGGGGGGTCGGGGCCATCCTTTTTTTTCGGTTCTCTAATATTCTGCCCAGTTCTAGCTTAGGCTGACATGATCACCGGTCAGTAGTCACTTCAGATCTCCATTTCCTTGTCTCGAAAGAAGCATAACCTTGCTCTCTCATGGAGCGTTAAGAGAGAGAACTCACAGTTCCCAATAAGGACATCACAAGAGGATTATTCTTAGTCAAAGCCAACTTCCTTGCTCCATGACTTAAAAATCCTACCCATAGGCTTTGTGTTCAGCAAAGTGATTTCTTATCCATAACACCCAGGAGAAAACTTAGTTCTCATTTGGCCATGGGAAATTATGTAATTTCCATGAGCCTCAGTTTCCTCATGTGTAAAGTGAGAAATTAGGACTAGATGTTCCCTAAGGTTCCACCCAGTTATTTAAAAAAAAATTTTTTTTTTGTGGGGCAATGAGGGTTAAGTGACTTGCCCAGGTTCACACAGTCAGTAAGTGTCAAGTGTCTGAGGCCAGATCTAAACTCAGGTCCTCCTGAATCCAAGGGCTGGTGCTTTATCCACTGAACCACCTAGCTGCCTCCCCATCCAGTTCTAAATCAATGATTCTATGTTACTAGAAGTAGTCAGGGCAGGGATTATTTTCCATATTTGATAGATAAGGAATCTGAGGCATGAACTCCATGAATGAAACATGGCAGAGAACTGAATTTAGAGCCTAAAGGAGTCTTAGAATTAATTTAGTCCAATCCTCTCATTTTTTTTTTTTTGCAGGGCAATGAGGGTTAAGTGACTTGCCCAAGGTCACACAGCTAGTGTCAAGTGTCTGAGGCCGGATTTGAACTCAGGTCCTTCTGAATCCAGGGCCGGTGCTCTATCCACTGTGCCACCTAGCCGCCCCCCCCAACCCTCTCATTTTACAGATGAGGAAACTGAGGCTCAGGAAAGGTAAATGAATTGCTCAAGGTCACACAGGTTGTTAGCAAAAGAGCCAAGATTCAAACCTAAGATTCTAATTCGGAGCCATGTCATCTGGTTCTAAATCTCTTTTCACTAAAGCAGACTGTTGCTGTTCAGTTTTTTTTTGTAACCCTATTTGGGGTTTTCTTGGCAGAGATGATGGAATGGTGGTTTGCCATTTCCTTCTCCAGCTCATTTTATAGATGAGGAAACTGAGGCAAATGGGGTTGTGACTTGCCCATGGTCACACAGCTAGTATGTATCTGAGGCCAGATTTGAACTCAGGTCTTTTTGTCTTTAGAACCAGCGTTCTATCTACTGTGCCACCTAGCTACCTACTACACCAGGATAGATACCCACAAAAAAAGGAAAAAGGTCATGGGGGTTGGGGAGCAGCTAGATAGTGCAATGAATAAAGCACCAGCCCTGGATTCAGGAGGACCTGAGTTCAAATCCAGCCTCAGACACTTGACATTTACTAGCTGTGTGACCCTGAGTAAGTCACTTAACCCTCATTACTCTGCAAAAAAAAAAAGTCACTGGGACTAGGACTGGGACTTAGATCAGTTCTAGGTCCAGCTTTACCATCAGCTTTTTCCAACTCTCTAGGCCTCAGTTTCCTCTGCTGTACAATGAGGTCTAGGTAATCTCCAATGTCTCTTCTAGCTCTGGTGTTCTTAAGTTCCATGATTGGTCTTTTAGCCATAGAACTGGGTCACCAAAAATTATCTAATCCCAAAATAAGCAGGGAGACAGGAGGGCATCTAGAACTACTTGTGTTGAAGGGGAGATTCCTTCTCCAACATTGCCAATGGGTGGACATCCTGCCACACCTGGCCCATCTCTGGGTATTTAGAACTCCCTACCTCTCCAGGCAGGTTATTCAACTTTTAGACAGCTGTAATGGTTAGGCAGCTTTCAGCTCATTCTGGAAGGGCATCATAGTATGAGAGAGCTGAACGGGATTCCAGAAAGATTTTGTAGTTCAAGCCCTTCTTTGGATAAGTGAGGAAATTGAATCCCAGGGAGGTGATATGCACCAAAACTAAGTTCTGCCCCTTTCCCCATAAGATTCTTTCAAATATTTAAAGATATTTATTGAACCTCCCCCACCCCCAAGTCTTCTCTCCTCAACCTGAACATTCTTAGTTCCTTTAACTGATCCTCAAATGTATCATCTCCAGTCCCCTTGCTACCCCAATAACTTTTCTACATTCTAATTCCTTTCTAATGTGTGGTATACACAAATGAACATAACCCTCCAGGTTTGTCCTGGACAGGGCAGAGTTTAGAAAGTCTCTCCCCTCCTGCACTCTGGAAAATATACTTTCATGAGTACAGTTTAAAATCACATTACCTTTTTGTTTTTGTTTTTGTTTTTTTTTGGTTGTTTTTTTTGGTTGTTTTTTGGGTTTTTTTGGCGGGGCAATGGGGGTTAAGTGACTTGCCCAGGGTCACACAGCTAGTAAGTGTCAAGAGTCTGAGGCTGGATTTGAACTCAGGTACTCTTGAATCCAGGGCCAGTGCTTTATCCACTGCGCCACCTAGTTGCCCCTACCTTTTTTTTTTTTTTAATAATAATAATTTAGCTTGCAGTCTACTAAAACCCTCAGATCTTTTTCTCTATATCCCAGGTCTTTGAATTTTGGATTCAGTGATCTGCACCATGAAAGCAGCCTTGATTTCAGTATAACCCAGGAAGAATAGGGACTAGTGGAAATAGAAAAGTTATGTGGTTATTATAGTGCCTGGAACACAGTAGGTGATTAATAAATGCTTATTATTGATGATGATAAAGTAGTTTAGTTGGAAGAACCCTAGACTTGAGTTTGAATTATTCCATGTTGACTTATATGACAACTGGCAAGTGACTTCATTTCTTTGGGTCTGTTTCATCACTTGTAAGATTGGGGGAAATAAATGAGCGTGTGTGTGTGTGTGTGTGTGTGTGTGTGTGTGTGTGTGTGTACATGTATATGATTGTCATAATCCCTTTGTCCACCCCTGTCCACATCCCAGTCCTCACCAGGAAGTCAGTCTCCTATGGTTTGGTTTGGTTTGGTTTGGTTTGGGCAATGAGGGTTAAGTGACTTGCCCAAGGTCACACAGCTAGTAAGTATCAAGTGTCTGAGGCCGGATTTGAACTCAGGTCCTCCTGACTCCAGGGACGTTGCTCTATCCACTGTACCACCTAGCTGCCCCCCAGTTTCCTATGTTAATAAGCTTCAGGCTGGTCCCTAGGTGACCTGGTAGCTTCCAGAACCTCATAAGAAAATACAGCACCTCTGAGATAGGCACACAGTGTCTGGGAAGCTATAAATAAAATGTTTGCCTCATTCTTCCTCTCTCTCTCTCTCTCTCTCTCTCTCTCTCTCTCTCTCTCTCTCTCTCTCTCTCTTCCCCCCCCCCCCAAACAAAACTGGAAGTGAAATTGAAAGAAGGGCAGGAATTTACATATGATGAATGTGTAGAGCTGAGTAAGAGTTCCACAAAAGGAGACCTCCTCAGCCCAGCCTGTGACTGGAGGGCTGGGAGGTTGAGCCAATGTCTCCTTGATCAGCTGTAGCACACCTCTAGGAATCTGAGGGCTGGGAAGTTTCAGTGGCTTGCCTACGGTCACGTCACGGAAGCTGGGACTGCAACCCATATCACCTGACCTTCAATCCAATGCTCCTTCCACTACACCCTTGCTCTAGGGTCTGGGATGAATTGGAGATCCATGAGCCTCACTCACTGGTTTTCTCTTAGGAGTTAGACGATTTCAGGTAGAGGTTTGTTTTGTGCCATCATATTTCCCTTCTAGTTACCTGGGTACCAAAGACTATCTCACCTCCCCGATCCACTTTCATCAAAGTTATATATCTTTTCTTTGGTTACCCTGCCCCCTATCTTTTATTTATCATCCATAGTTGTGAACAGTTTAGCAATTTCCCTCCATTTAGTTCATGCAGATATTTAAGTCTTGCCTCTAAATAGATTGTATAATCCTCAAGGGCAGGGCAAAGATCAAATCTGTCCTAATAATAGAACTTTATATTTGCCCACTTCCACTACAGATTTCATCTGATATCTCATTTTGATGGCATGGAAATGACCCTGGGATCTCCAATGCTGTTTCAGGGAAGCACAGACCTCGAATTAGGGTTTCACATTCATGATCTAATTTGATGCCCCTGAGGTAGGTCTGTTAGCATTACATTTTCCGGATGAGGAAGGAGCTTGGCAAGTGGTCTAAGATCATATAGTGATTACATGGAATAGTCAGGAGATGGGATTTTAAAGATCCTTTTACAGATTAGAATCCAGATCTCATGAGATTCCACTGTTAGACATCTACCACAAGGAGGGTGAAGGCAGAAGGAAAGACCAGATGCACACCAAAATATTCAAAGTAGCTCTTCTTATGGTAGTAAAGAACTAGAAATAAAGTAGATGCCAGGGACGGCATCATAGAATGGGCCATACAAAGTGTGGTAAATGTATGTTATGGAATATTACTGGTCCATAAGGCAATATGAATATGAAGAATTCAGAGACATATAGGAAGACTTATATGAACTGATGCAGAACCAGGAAAACAATTTATACAGTAATGATAATTTTCTAAATGGAGAAAAATAATGAAATCCTGAAACTGAATGCTATGTAATTATAACTAGCCTTGAGGAAGAGCTGAGAAAATGTAGCTCTGTTCACTCCTTGCAGAGACAGGGGACTATGGGTGTGGAATATAGCATATATGGTCAGACAAGTTTGATCTGTTGGTTGGTTTTGCTGAACTGTTTTATTTTTTAAACTTTTTTTTGTGTGTGTGAAGCAATTGAGGTTAATTGATTTGCCCCGGGTCACACAGCTAGCAAGTGTCAAGTGTCTGGGGTCAGATTTGAACTCAGGCCCTCCTGAATCCAGGGCCAGTGCTTCATCCACTGCAACACCTAGCTGCCCCTATTTTTAAAACTTTTTGTTTTGTTTTTGGGGTTTTTTTTGGTTTTTTGTTTTTTAGTGAGGCAATTGGGGTTAAGTGACTTGCCCAGGGTCACACAACTAGTAAGTGTTAAGTGTCTGAGGCCAGATTTGAACTCAGGTCCTCCTGACTCCAGGGACGTTGCTCTATCCACTGTGCCACCTAGCTGCCCCCCTATTTTTTTTTAAATTTTTTTTTGTGTGCGGGGCAATGGGGGCTAAGTGACTTGCCCGGGGTCACACAGCTAGTAAGTGTCAAGTTTCTGAGGCCGGATTTGAACTCAGGTACTCCTGAATCCAGGGCCGGTGCTTTATCTACTATGCCACCTAGCTGCCCCTGCCCCTCTATTTTTAAAACTTTTAAAAGCTTTGTTACAAGTGATGACTTGGTGGGTAGGAGACAGGGAGAAATGTAATTGGAAATGAAGGTTATACAAAAATCAAAGATATCAATAAAAATGAGAACAAAAATCTATTTTTCCTTTCTCATAATTCAATATTCACTCTTCTTTGTTAACTCTTTCTCAGTCAAAGCATGGCACAGGAGCTGTGCATGTAGTATGCAGTTAAAAAAACACTTGCTGGCTAGACAACTGGTGGATTGTTAGCATACCATCATTATTGTCTATCTCATGTATGTCATTTCCCCAATTAGACGGAAAGCTTCTTGAGGGGAAACATCTTTTATTTCTTCTGTATCTAGCACAAAACTGAGTGAGTATACAATGGGTGCTCGATTAGGAACTTTTGAATTGAATTGGAGACATGGTTCCCTCAGTGTTGTACTTAATGACTAATGATGATCAAATAAGTGAAGTCATATGGTAGTCGCTAGCGCTGGTGGGTGGCTTCTCCCCTTTTCAAGTCCTCAGCCAAGCCTTTCCCACCTATCTGATTACACAGTCCCACAGCCCATATGGTAAATGTAAGAGGCTGAAGCCTGGGAAGGTCATCTAGTGGACACTCCTTTACTTCTAGGCAGGGCTGTCAGTCAACAATGTTTATGGATTCTGTACTACTAGGTACAGAATCAGGAATTGTGCATGTGATCGCATATATGTGTATGGTTTGGGGTAGTAGAATTAACAATGTGAGAAAAGAAAGGATTCTTCCCTTCTGGGATATCCAACTCTAGGAGAGGAAACAGACCCTGGGAACAACTGTGTAACAAAAACCAAAGGCTCACATTAACACAGCACAAATTAAATATTTCAGGGAAACAGTGGAGGAGAGTTCAGGTAGGCAGGGTGAAGGCTTCTTGGAAGAGGTGGGTTTTGAAAGCTCTAAGTCACAATAGATAGGAAGGGGCAGAGGCCACAGAATTCAAGAAGGTGGGGACAATGACTTTTAAGTAGGCATGGAGGCCAGACGGTGTACAGGGGATGACAAACAGAACTAGAGTGAAAGGAAGAGGTCAGGACAGGAGGTGGACTTTGGAGGGTGCATAGGTTTACAGATTTAAAAGTGTAAGGGCTTTTAGAGGTCATCTTGCCCATTCAAGTCACCTATGGACGGGTTGTCATTGGAGTCATGGAAACAGGGAAGCTCCAGCCATCCTAGGGAAGGAGGTGACTTTTTTCCCCCTGACTTCCTTCAGTCCTACCCAAGATCCACTTTTTGGGGGAAAAAGGGACTAAGGCCTGGGCATAATGTCTAATCTGACTCTGAGGTTTTAGCTTTTGGCCAAGGGGGAAAACTTCAATATCTTGAGCCAAGACAAATGTAGGGAGGAACAAATGTAGGGAGAAGAAAAGGGAGAAGGAAAATGGAGGGGAAAGAGAAAGGAGAAGAATTAAAGGGCAGAGCAAAAGATGAAGAGGAAGGGGAGGATATTGATAAAGGAAGCAAGTCAATCAAAGGAAAAAAGAATACAGAAGAAAAAGAAAAAAAACAAGAAGAGAAGAAATGGAAAAGAGGAAAGAGAAATGAATTGTGGAGACAAAATGAAGGGGGGAAATCAGGGAGAAAAGGAGGATTAGGACGAGGAGGAAGATCGAGAAAGAAGACTTTTTTTTTTGGTGGAGCAATGAGGGTTAAGTGAGTGATTTGCCCAGGGTCACACAGCTAGTAAGTGTCAAATGCTTGAGGCCAGATTTGAGAAGACTTTTATTGAGGCCAAGAAATAGGGATCTGACCACTAGATGATTATGAAGCTGAAACTCTGGGGGTTTTATCCCCTCAAAATCTCCTGAATTTTTCCAAAATTTCCTTTTGAAAAGTGTGTATCCATACTGAATTTCCAAAGAAAGAAATCAGGAAGAAAAAGGAACCACAAGTGATATTAAGTTGAAAAAGGAAAAAAGAAATGTGAGAGTAAAGGAAGGAGGGGGGTGGGAAGGAAGAGGGAGGGAGAGGAGGAAAAGAGAGACAGAGAGAATGGGGTAGAAAGAAAGAGGGAAAAGGGAAAGAGGGAAAGAGAGAGACAGACAGGTATACAAAGGGAACGAAAGAAATAAAAAGGAAAGGAAGGAGGGAGAAGGAGGGGAAAAGAGACAGAAGAAAGAAAGAGAGGAGGGGAGAGAGAGAAAGGAGAAAAGAGACAGAGGGAAGGAAGGAAGGAAGGAAAGAAGAGAAGAGAAGAGAAGAGAAGAGAAGAGAAGAGAAGAGAAGAGAAGAGAAGAGAAGAGAAGAGAAGAGAAGAGAAGAGAAGAGAAGAGAAGAGAAGAGAAGAGAAGAGAAGAGAAGAGAAGAGAAGAGAAGAGAAGAGAAATGCACACGATTCAAACAGATCTTTGCAAGCCAGTGTCCACATCCTAAAGGAGCCCAGACTGACCGAAGGGGAAGGGCGGCCTTTGATTGGCCCTGTGCTTGATACATATGCAGATAAGAGAGCCCTCCCCCGCTACCGCCCCGGCCCATTCCCCCGCCCTGTTGTCATCCCCGGTCAAAGAGCTGCCCAATGGGAATGGGAGAAAGTTCGGGGCGGGGGGCGGGAGGGGGCGCGCGGTGACTCCGCCCCGTCCCCTCTGCAGCCCCGCTCTAGGCTGTCGGAGGGGTCAGAAATAAGACAGATAGCGGATCGGCCGCTGGGGCGGAGAGAAGAGAAGGGGGCGGGGAGAAAAGTTTCCTGTGGAACTTCTTCCCCCACTCCGTGCTCCGCGGCCGCCTAGCCGGGGCTGGCCGGGCTGCAGAGAGGCAGGCAGCGGCGGGGCTGCTGGACGGAGCAGAGGGCGAGCGGCGGCGGCGGCGGCGCTGGGGGGGCTGGAGGGCTAGGCGCGGGATCGGGCCCCCCCTCCCCGCCCCTCACTAGATCGCAGCGGGGCAGCGGGGCAGCGGGCCCGGGGAGGAGCGGTGGAGGGGGCCCGAGGGCAGGAGCCCACGGCGGCGACGGCCGAGGCGTAGCGGGGCAAACAAGATGAGCCTGCTGTCAGCCATCGACACCAGCGCTGCCTCGGTCTACCAGCCGGCCCAGCTCCTCAACTGGGTCTACCTGTCCCTGCAGGACACGCACCAGGCGAGCGCCTTCGACGCCTTCCGGCCGGAGCCGGCCGGCGCCTCCCACCCGGAGCTGGGCTACGGCAAGGGCAGCCCCGAGCAGCTGGGCTCGCCCCTCAACTCCAGCTATCTCAACAGCTTCCTCCAGCTGCAGCGCGGAGAGGTGGGTGCGCTCCCCTGGCCGCCGTCCCCTCCCCTACCCAGCCCGGCCGTCCCTCCTCCCCTTCCTCCTCCTCCCGCGCCCCGCTTGGCCGGCCTCTCTTCCAGCTTTGCAACACTTTCCCCCAACTTTGCCAAGGTTAGCCCCCGAGGGCGCTCTGAAATCTCCTATCCCGCCGCGGGAGCCCCCCACTCCCACCCCGAGATGGCTCTCGGTCCTTGTGCTCTGCAGGAGGGGAGGCCGCCCCCCAACTCTGCGCCAAGCGCAGGCCGGGGCGGCGTCCCCACTCGCCGCTCCCCCCGCCCCCCATCCCCCGAAGGCCCTCTCTGGCCCGGGATGTCCGGCCCGCGGAGCAGGGGGTGGAGAGCCTGGGAGGAACATTGGCCGCCCTGCAGAGCCTCCTGACAGGCGGAGTCTGGGATCCGTGACCCACTGGAGACTCTGGATTCCCCACCCCCCCCACCTCTACTCCTGCCCCCAGGAGTCACAGAGAGCCGGGAAGGGGGTGCCCCGCTCCTCTGGAGCCTTGCTACACCGAAACCCATCTCCATCCCGGCGCGTTGGGAGGGCCTGGGGCAAGCCCAGAGTCTATTCATTCTGCAGAGTTGTTGGGAGTTGCCCAAAGTCTGTTTTCTCTTCCCTGGCTTGACTTGCTTGTGGCTACAGGACAAGCCCCAAATGATTTAATAGAAAAAAGCCTTTGCTAGTGCCGAGAACCCAGGAGTCGAGGATTCAAAACCGGGCTTGCAGCTTCCAAGTGAAGTGACTTTGGGCGAATCACTTAATTTGAATGGGCCTCAGTTTCTGTCTTTGTAAAACGAGTGGATTGGACTGGATAAAATGCGAGGTCGCTTCCAGTTCTAAATCCTAAGCCCTTCTCGGGGTCTGCAATCCTGGGAAGAAATGACAACCCAAGGTGGGTTTTCCCTCCTGCCTTCTGGCCCTCCGACGGCCCTCCATATCCACTCAGTTTACATCCACCAGCTCCTCCCCCACTCCCTGCCGCCCCCACCTCGGGGGGTCGCCTGGGACCACATAGGAAGTGGTTTTGGAGGGCTCCGAGGTGACCCTGCAGACCACTTCCCCTCCCCCCAGTCTGGAAAAAAAAATCACAGAGAAGGTAGCACTTCGGGGCAACCCCGGGCTGTTTTTTTTTTTCTAGCGGGAGGGAAAGAGGGGGGAGAAGGAGGGGGAACTGAGCTGAGAGTGAGGAGATGAAGAGAGAGAGGTGTTCAAGCTTCCCTTAGATCTCTAGAAAACTGGGCTCCAGGCAGGGTGGCAAAGTCCACCAGTTCAGTGGATTTGGTTACAGAGGCAAATCATGGCACTTCCTCCCTTGTTGGGGGGGGGGGGTTGGGGAGAAAAGAAAGCAAACTAATAAGCTGGAGATATATACATGTACAATATATGTATATGTGTATATATATATATATATATATGCACATACACACACCCACATGTATGCACACACATACATGCCTGCGTGCTGTGATTTGTAGCAAAGGGGCTAGGGAGGCTTCATGGACTTCCCTAGGCTTCTCTGGGAGCTGAATCTCATTCTTCAAAGAGTTTCATAAAGCCCTCACCCCTTTCTCTTCCCCTCTCTAAGACTCTATCCTATTTGCTATTCTCTCCCTTTGCTTCATCCTCACACTTCTCCTTCACCCATTGCCTTTTGGCCTGGGGGAGGTGAGGTAAAATCATGTCACTTCCCCAACAGTCCTGGTCATTTTGGTGACCTCCAGTGGGGAGGTGGGGTGAGGGTGCTAGGGAAACAGGCCTGGGTATATGTGTTATTTGTTAGTGAAGTTTTCCTTTTGTTATGGCTTGTCTCAGTTTCTATCTCACCGTTGGGGGAGGGGGACCACCTGGGTTATAGAGAATTTGTCCCAGTTGACCAGAGCCTTGGGAGGGTTGGTTTTGTAATGGATGTTGTCTTTGACAAGACAGCGAGGGATGAGTTCCCATTAACTGATTTCCTATGGGCAGGGTCTCCTTGATTTGTGCCTTTCTCTGCCTTCCACTGAGAAAGCCTTGGAGGGAGAACCAGTTCTCAGTGTCTGGAACTTTGGGAATTGAGGGAAGTAACTGGTGTCTTAGCGGCTCGAAGTTGGTGGCTTGTAAGACATGCCCTTGTGAGACTCCCTAGTGATGACCAGAGGCAATGCAGTTATTGAAAGGTATCCAGTGCTTAGACTCAAGGGTTCCTAGAGTCACAGAATCATAGATTTAGAGCTGGGAGGAACCTTAGAACTCACCTGCTTTATTTAACCCCCCAGTCCAGGTCTTGCCTTGTCTCATTATATGAGAGGGAATGAAATGAGCATTTCCTTAGCAGATTCCTTTGCTCTGAGGCAAACAGGGTTAAGTGACTTGCCCAGGGTCACACAGCTAGTGTCAAGAGTTTGAGGCTGGACTTTAACTCAGGTCCTCCTGACTCCAGGGCCAGTGCTTTATCCACTGCGCCACCTAGTTGCCCCCTCCATGGCATCTTCTCTGTGACAGGCACTGTGATAAGCATTGTACAAATACTGTTTCATTTGACCCTCACAACAACCCTGCAAGGGGTTTTACAGTTGAGGAAACTGAGGCAGAGGTTGTGTCTAAGGGTGGATTTGAAATTGACCTGCCTCTCATCCTTTGTGTATACCTCACTTTCACCCCATTGGAATGTTCTGGCCTTAAATTGAGGTAGTGTGGAGGGAGCGGATAGAAGCGCCCATAGATTCTATTTTCAGAAATCTAAGAGAGCAATTCCTTATCAGTTTTTTGATGGCACTAGGGTTTGGGGGTTTGGGTTTTTTTGCCTGCTGGCTATGGTGTAGTTTCTGAGGTGGCCATAGGTGAAGTCTTTCTTGTCAAAGGTCTTCCTCATGAATTTCCTTCAACCATCCCTAAAATTCACCTCGAGTGCAAGCCGTGATAGTGACAGACAGACACATTGCTCAGCTTAGGGTCTGGATAGTGACCTAACTCACTCTAAAATAGCAGCTGGCAGAGAGAGAGAGAGAGAGAGAGAGAGAGAGAGAGAGAGAGAGAGAGAGAGAGAGAGAGAGAGAGAGAGAGAGAGAGAGAGAGAGAGAGAGAAATAAATACCTACAGCTGACAAACACGGAAAGCAGTGTGGGTTCTTGGAAAAGAGACGAGCACGTGTAGGCTAGAGGTTCTTGGGTGGAGGGGACTCCACAGAGAACAGAGGCAGCCCCGTGGAGTCCTGCTATTATGTGTGAGGACAGGCAAGTTGTCATAGCAGTGCCTGAGGATGTGACTAGCATACTGACCACCAAAACTGGCCAGGACCAAGCCAGGCCCCTCTGCCAGGAACACTCCTCCTAGCCCAGAGCGGCTTCCAGATTACTGCAACTACAATGGCGAAGGGCAATGGATAGAGCTGGGCTTTGGACTTGGTGCTGGAGGGTGGGTGGGGTAGGGGAGAGGAGGGGAGTGGGGAGGTGGGGAGTGGGGAGGTGGGGGCACAGAAAGCTCATTGTTCCTGGGGAACCTCAGCACAGGAGGTTGCAATGGCATCAAGACAAGGAAGAAAAGTGAAGGGTTCTGAGTGGAGCACTGGCCAGGTGGTGGGTGATGGAGGGATATGTGTATGTGTGTGTGTGTGTGTGTGTGCGCGCGCGCGCGCGCCATGCACACTGCATCCTTATGAGTTCTCTAGTGTCTGCACCCAACAGAGGGCAGAGGGAGGTGACTTGGATCGGTGTGGAACAGGAAATGAGAGGGCTAGAGTGAAGTTCTTTGGCCCAGAGAGGCGTCTTTCAGAGCACAGACGCTCCCCTGGATTGAGAAGCTTAACTTTGGTGTGAGCATGGCCATTAACTCCTACACATGCAGCCTCCACAGGCTTCTGGTCCCATTCTCTCAGCCCTGATCCTGCCTGACATCTCTGTAGCTGGTGACACTGTCAGCTTAGAGAAAGCTAGGACCCTCTCCCTAACCTGACAGACTTCATGGCAAAGGTATTTCCTAAAGGGGAGGGAGAGATTCTGCAGGCTTTGGAGGCCCATAAAAGAAGGGAGACCCTGCTGGGTGCCCAGGGAAGGCATGCCATATAAAGAAGCTGGGGAAAAGACTGCCCTGCCAAGTTTTGCTTGGAATTTAAATTTACACCAGGGCACGGCTGCAAAGATAGAGCTTTGAGATGGGGGAAGGAGACTCGGCCACATGTCGGCCATTAGCTCCCTGAGACCTCACTTTTCCCCTCCTGACCTTCATCCCCTCAGATCCCAGCGAAGCCCTGTAGGGTACTGATGTGTCTGTTAGCCTCCCTTTTCTGGGCTTCTTCTCCTGTCCTGTCTTAGACAGTTTGATGTTTGACTCTCTGGGGGGCTGTGGAGTGTCAAGGCTGTAAATATTCAGGGCGAGTGCCAGGGGCAGCTGTACTTTCCTTCCTGATTTCATCAGGAGCATATGTGTGATGATGCAGAAGGTGGAAGAAAACAAGGCTGTGTATTGTGTGAGAGAGACAGACAGAGACCAGAGAGAGACCCAGAGAAACAGAGAGACACACAGAGACACACAGAGACAGAGCGAGAGGAGAGAAAAGAGAGGAGAGGGAGAAGGAGAGGAGAGGAGAGAAAGAAAGAGACAGAGGGGGGAGAGAGAGACAGAGACAGAGAAGAAAAGAGAAAAGAGAGAAGAGGAGAGGAGAGACAGAGACAGAGAGGAGGTGCAAGAGTCTTCTCATTGTGTTTTTTTTAATGAGTGATTATATATATATCTTGCTTTCCGCCTCTTTCTAACTTTGCACCTGGAGAGTCACTGATTCTCAGTTGTGTATCATTTGATCGTCTCAAGTCCAGCCCAAGTCAGCTGCATTCATGGAGCCCTCTCCAGCCTGCCTGCCAGATAGCCCGTCTGGTCTCTGCCTGAGCACTTCCAGTCATGAGGACTGTCTTCTCTCACAAGGCAGCCCAGCCCATTCCAGAGCTGGGCAGAACTATTCATCACAAAGTTCTTCCATGTATTCATCTCCAATCTGCCTCCTGCTTACTTAGGATCATAGATCTAGAGTGTGAAGAGATATCAGAGGCATCAAGCTGGTGGACTAAAGCCCAAACTAGATTAAAATGTAATTGGGACATGTTTAACAAAATAAACGAAAACAACAAAACAATATAGATAATGTTAATATGTAGTTCTCTAAGTAAAACATGTGGTCTACAAATATCTGTTCCTATTTGAGTTTGACATTACTGATCCAATTCACCCCCCTCATTTTACAGAGGAGAAAATCGAGGCCCAGACAATTTGTGACCTTTCCAAGGTCACACAGGTGGTAAGTAGCAGAGCCAGGCTTTGAATCTATGTTTGTTGTTTCCAGGCAGCTAAGTGGCACAGTGGATAGAACACCAGCCCTGGAATCAGGTAGACTCATCTTCCTGGCTTCAAATATGGCCTCAGACACTCACCAGCCATGTGACCCTGAGCAAGTCACTCAACCCTGTTTGCCTCAGTTTCCCCATCTGTAAAGTGAACTGGAGAAGGAATTGTCAAACCACTCCAGTATCTTCACCAAGAAAACCCCAAATGAACACAACTTAAATGACTCAATGACAACTGCTATTTCCATGTCCACGATTGTTCCATCTACATGTCCTAGTTCTGCACTCCAGAACTAAACAGAACATGTCTGTTCGCTTGTCTTCATACCAATCCTTCTGATAGCTGACAATGATGTCTGGTCTTCCTTTCTTTAGGGTCTTCCCATTTCCCGGCCCCATCATAGTCATCCTTCTCTGGACTCTATTTTCTCAATGTCTTTCCAAAAATGGAGCCCCCAGAACCCAATACCAGGCTCCAGATGCCGGCTGCCCAGGGCAGAGAAAGGGGAAACTTTGATGTCACTTCCCTTGATCTAGCAGCTCTCCAGACTCCCCCAGCTTCCTCTGGAACTGAATGGTGAATGCGCCCATACACCTAACATCTGTTATGAGGCTATTGGGAAGTACCAGTAGGTCAGTGGATCTGCAGGGACCAAAAAGACTTGGCCAGGCCAGGAGGGCACTGGGCTATGTTGGGATCGATGTAAGATCTCATATTTGGTCTCAAACACCTCCTGGCTCCACAAGCATAAAATGAAAGAAGTCGGGTGAGGAAGCAGTTTGTGTAAAATGTATCTGGGGATTTTAGTGGACTGCAAACTCTCTCTGAGTTAACAGCCAAAAAACCAATGTCATCTTGGAACACGTGGAAGACTTAGCTTCCAGGAATGAGAGGGTGCGAGTTCCTGTGTACACTGTCCTGGGAAGACCACAGGTAGAGTGTCGTGTTCAGTTCTGGATATCACATTTAGGAAGAACGTTTTTGGAGGAGGGCAAATGGGATGGTGAAAGGCCTCAAATCTGAAACATCGGAAGATTGTTTGAAGGAAACGTGGAGGTTTGGCCTAGAGAGGAGCCCCCTAGAGGGGGCTATGCTATTGTGATTAAGTGTGTGGAAAAGGGATAAGGTTGTTCTGCGTGGTCTCAGAGGGCTGAGCCTAGAGCAAGTGGATGGAAGGTGCACCAAGCAAAGGATTGGTGGTAAGAAAAACTTCCCAACAATTCCCCAAAGTGGAACGGGCTTCCTTGAGAGGCAGCAAGTTCTCCCCACTGGGAGGCTGGGCCTCCACTTGTTAGATATGTGATAGTGGGGATTCCTTTCAACTATGAGTTGGACTAGATGACTGCTGAGGTCTTTGCCAGTTCTGAGTTTATGTGATTCCAAGAGACTGGTTGGTTTGCTTTTGTTCTCAAATTGAGACAATGTAGGACTACCTTGCAGGACCACGGAGTGCTGACGATGGGTGGGGAATCTTTGGTAGCCTCTGTGATAGACTACATGGCCTATGAAATGGGCACATGAACTTCAGCCTGGTCCTCGGGTAGGAATGAGTGTGGTTCTCAGGGCAGGAGTGGCTGCTTCCCGAAACCACCTTTGGTTTGAGCATTAGAGGTTCTGAGAAACTCAGACGGATGGACCCAGATGGGGAGATTCAGGAAGTATGTCCAAAGCCCTCCCGTGCTGCCCTTGGGAAAGCTGAGGAGGTGAATATAACATGAAGTATGCTGGCTTTGGGAGCTTGTTGGCTGAGGCAGAGTGACCTTGCCTGATCTCATGAGTTAAGCGGGACTTGGCTGGTTGCTGGGCTCAAAGGACAGACCACACCTCGTGGTCTTTCTGAGTCAGGCAGGAGGGTGGAGAGCTGGCCTAGGAGATGAGTAGGGCAGTGGGAAGGAAGGAACCAGGGGGCTGCCAGAGAGCCTTGGGGTACTTGTTAAAGACTTTATATGATATTTATATTTGGCATACCACCTTTACATACATGACTTGCCCAGGGTCACACAGCTAGTAAGTGTCTGAGGCCAGATTTGAACTCAGGAAGATGAGTCTTCCTGGCTCTGTGCACTATGGTGCCACCTAGCTGCCGCCCCCCCCCAAATTACTTAATTGGATCCTTACAACACTCCTTGTGAAACAGACAAGGCAGGGGTTATTATACCTATTTTACCACTGTGGAAACTGAGGCCCAAGAAATGATGTGATGTCCTCATGGCCACAAAGTGAGCTTGTGTGATTGGACCTAACCCTAGGCTCTGTCCAATGGCCCACATTTTCTTCTCTTGCCAAGGAACCCCAGGCTTTAGGAAGAGGGTAAAATCCTAATGATAACCAAGAGAGGAATTGAGACTCCTTGAAAACTCTAAGCCTAATGGGAATACTGGGAAAGGCCTCTGCTTTTCTGTTTGCTTTTCTGTGGGAAGGGTTCTCCAAACAGGACCACTTCCCTGGAGAGAGATAGCATTAGCTTTGCACTCCTGACCTAGTCACTCTTGATCCATCCAGGACTGGGAAGGAAGGAAAGTGAAGGAGGTGGTCATGCTAACTATTTTTTCCCCATTAAGATGCTCATACACTCAATAAGACAGATTCCTTGTTTCTGGGCTGCCCATCTGATTGTTTTCTCCATTTTTCTATGGTTGTCTGATTCTCCCCAGGACGATTGCAAGAGAGGCACTGGGTGTAGTAGTTAGTGAGCTGGCCTTGTACTCTGCAAGACAGAGCTGCCTTTTTAACACTTTTTAGTTGTGTAATCTGAGGCAAGTCACTCAACATCTCCATGCCCCAGGCAGCTCGCCAAGACTGTGAGTCACAGAGCAGGTGCAGGTGGGCTTTCACAGAGGTCATTCCCTTACCAAAGTTTCCCTATAGCAGTGAAATCACAGGACTTAAGACCATAAGCTACATGTGGGCAGGCACACTATCTGTTGTCCTCTTGTCTCCTTCTAGCATGTAGCCCTGTGATGGGCACACAGGAGTCTAAGTAAACTGGAATGAAAAACCGCACTTCATATATTCCAGGTTTCAGTCTCATGGTTTGGGAATATAGCCTTAGTTGGGGCCTTCTGCTTCTGTTCTGTTTTTCATTCATTTAACAGGAATATAGAGAAGGTAGTTACCACCCCTGCCCTAAAGAGTTTACAATCCAGGTAGGGAGACCACAGACCCTTAGGAAATGGCTCAGTAAGTGCCACTGAGTGCCACCTTGTGTGGTAAGCACAGCAGGTGCTGGAGGAGGGAAGCAGACACTGTGGGATGAAGCAGCTGGTCCTAGCATCTTTCTTCTGTCTCCTTCATTCCCCTTCCCTGTCTCTACTTTGCTCTTTCAGGGTGAGATCATCAGCTGTTCTCTGTGGGAAAGACAGGCAGTCTTTTTTTTTTGCCAGGCAATGAGGGTTAAGTGACTTGCCCAGGATCACACAGTCAGTAAGTGTCAAGTGTCTGAGGCCAGACACAGGCAGTCTTAAAGAGAGGGGCTGGGGGCGGCTAGGGTGGCGCAGTGGATAAAGCACCAGCCCTGGATTCAGGAGTACCTGAGTTCAAATCCGGCCTCAGACACTTGACACTTACTAGCTGTGTGACCCTGGGAAAATCACTTAACCCCCATTGTCCCGCAAAAAAAAAAAAAAAAAAGAGAGAGGGGCTGTGCAGCTTTTCTAGTGTGGCGGAGTCAGTGCAGTCTCTGGGTCGGGCCCCTCTGCTTCAACTAGAGGCTTGGTCTTTGGCCTGAGGAGCTAGGCATCTCCAGGTTTGCCAGGTGTCAATTACTTCTTCATTCCCTCCCTCCTTCCTTCCTTCCTTCCTTCCTTCCTTCCTTCCTTCCTTCCTTCCTTCCTTCCTTCCTTCCTTCCTTCCTTCCTTCCTTCCTTCCTTCCTTCCTTCCTTCCTTCCTTCCTTCCTCTCCTCTCCTTTCCTCTCCTCCTCTTCCTCCTCCTCTTCTTCTTCTTCTTCTTCTTCTTCTTCTTCTTCTTCTTCTTCTTCTTCTTCTTCTTCTTCTTCTTCTTCTTCTTCTTCTTTCTCTGTCTGTCTCTCTGTGCCTCTCTGTCTCTGTTTCTCTGTCTCTCTCTCTCTGCCCCTTTCTTGCAGACAGTCTGTCAAAGGGTCCACCCTTTTCCTTTAAAACCCAACCCAGTGTTTTCAAACCACAGATCCAATTTGGATTTGTTTCCCTACAGGAAACACAATCTTTATCTGAATTTGACTGAGACTATGGAAATTGGAGCATACGGGTCCCTGCAGAACTATATGCTTTCTAGCTGCCCATCTTCCGGGTCACTCCTGAATCTTGTCTCTCCTAACACAGAGAACTCCAGGTGGGCTCAGATCCACCAGTACATGCTCCACCTCCCAGCTCTCTCTCCTCAACCCTACCCCTTTCCCTTTCGGGAAGGCAGGCAGTGAGGGGAAGGCTATCAGTCCTTGATTCTCTAGGGATTGCCTCTAGATAGGACCCACCTGACTTCTGGAGGCAGAAAGAAAGAGGACTGTGGGGGTAGAGAAGTTGCAGGGTGAATAGCTGGCTCTTCTTGTCCCCAAAAGAGGTCTCACATGAGGAGAGCCCCCAAGGAAGGATAAGGGGGCGGTTGTTTCCGAGATGAAAAGACACCGCGCCCCCCCCCCTCCCCTACACACAAACCAGAACTGAGGACAAGAGTTAGAAAGCCCTTCTCTGGAAGGAGTTAATTTGTTTCTACCCTTCTCCTCTGTCTCTCTCTCTCTCTCTCTCTTCCCATATCTATGGCTTCATTTCTGTCTCTGCTTTTCTCTTGTCTCTTTCTGCCTGACCCCGATGTATCTGCTTATCACCCATTGTACCTGCCTGTTTTTGTCTGTTTCTCCCTGTTGCTGCTGTCTGTCTTCACTGGTTCATCTGTCTCTGCCTACATTCCTATATCTGCCTGTCTCCTTTATTTATTGTCTCCTTTTTTTTTTCTTTTCTTTTCTCTCTCCATTGTATCTTCCCATCTTGGTTTTTGTCTGACTTCTGTCTCTGTCTCTGCCTCTGCCTCTGCGTGCCTCTTCACCTCCATCTTTGGACATCACTGCTTGTTTCTAATACACATCCCCCTTCTTCATTACCTTCTGAGGCTCTTATCTCCTCTGAGTAGGGACTGGAAAGAAAATGATCTCCAGTGAGTTTTTTTAATGAGGACACAAAAAGCCTAGGCCTCAACTCCAGGGTCTAGAGAGTTTACCTACTGGGGAACCACATGTAATTACTGGGAAATCTCACTTGGCATCTGCAACTTCAGGCCCTTTGGACGGTCAGGGGAGAGGTGGAGCTTCTAGTGCAGCTCATGGATTCTGTTTTTATTTTAGAATGTTTTGAAGATTCCCACTTTTTTTTTTTAATACCACAGTTACTCCCAATATTGCTTCCCTACAATAGAACTTTCCCTTGTCACAAAGTAAAAGAAAGACAACACTGATCTCATAGGACAGGATATGCAACATTGTCCATCATAGTTTTTCACCTCCCTTCTTAGGGGAGAATAGTGTGTTTCATCCTCTGTCTTCTTTTTTTTTTTTTTTTTAGTGAGGCAATTGGGGTTAAGTGACTTGCCCAGGGTCACACAGCTAGTAAGTGTTAAGTGTCTGAGGCCAGATTTGAACTCAGGCACTCCTGACTCCAGGGCCGGTGCTCTATCCACTGCACCATCTAGCTGCCCCCATCCTCTGTCTTCTACAATCAATATGGTTCATTGCATTGAATGTGAATTCAGGTGCCCATTTTATGTTATTTTCATTTATATTAATGTTATCATGTCATGCTGTTCTTGAGATTCCTAGCAGCTGAATTCTTTTTTTTTTTTATTTCTTTTGCGGGGCAATGAGGGTTAAGTGACCTGCCCACGGTCACACAGCTAGTAAGTGTCAAGTGTCTGAGGCTGGATTTGAACTCAGGTCCTCCTGAATCCAGGGCTGGTGCTCTATCTACTGCGCCACCTAGCTGCTCCTCATGGTCTCTTTTGGTAGTAGCTTCCTTTGAGGTCATATCAGATGAAGGAATGGAACTTGGTTGGAATCCATGGTCCCTTCTAAGTCTATGATCTCTTTCATCTTCATGTCTTCTCCTCCTGGAGCACATGGTGGTGCCAAGGGGATGGGCTGTATGTTAGCAGTAGTTCACCCAGGAGCTTTCTGCTTCAAGCCCCATTGCCCAGCACCATTCCTGGCCTCTCTAATTGCATCCTGGAAGGCAAGAGAGGCATTCCGCTCCAATTGAGTTGGTCTCTTTTAAGGAGTGGCAGTGTGGAAAAGAAAGGACTAGGAACCAGGAAGCCTGAGTTCAAATCCCACTTTTGTCTCATTTCCTTATCTGTTAGGTGACCTAATGCAATCCACCCTGTCTGCTAGGTAAGGTTATTGTGAGGGTACAATGCCTGGGGAAATTGCTATAGAAATCATCATTGCCAGCAGCAGCGGCAACAATTCAATTCAGCAAATATTTATTGAATATCTACTGCGTCCAAGGCTCTGCGCTAGATGCTAGAGACAAAGACGAAAACATATTTCCGGCTGTCAAGGAGTCAATATTCTGCTAAGGAGACACAATGTATACAGATAAGTGAATTCCGGGCAATTGGATATAGGAGAATATAATAGCAGGGGTGGGGGAGAGTGTCACAGGAGAGTCCAGGAGGGCTTCATGATAGAGGTGGCACCTGAGCTGAATCTTGAAGAAAGATAAGGATCTGGAGAAGTGGAGGTCAATTCCAGGCTTGGAGGATAGTCTTTGGGAACATCTAGAGGTAGGAGGCAGGGGGCTACATCTAGGGAAAAAGCTATTGGTCCAATTTAGTTGAAACAGTGCATGCATGAAAGGAAATTATACCGAATAAGTTTGGAAAAGTAGGTTGGAGTCTGGTTATGGAAGGTCTTAAATGCCAGGTTGAGGTGTTTGGGTTTTTTGTCCTAGTGTCAAGGTGAAGCCAATATAGATTTTTGAGCAGGGAGTGACCTGGTCAAACTTGTGCCATTGGAAGATTAATTTGATGGATCAGAGAGTGAAGAGACTAGAGGCAGGAAGATCAGTTACAATAGTCTTATCAAGAAAGGAGAATCTGAACTCTGATGATGGTGGTGGAGAGAACAGATTTGAGAGACGTTGTTGAGAGAGAATTGGCAGGACTTGGTAAAAGGCTATTTATATGGTGGGAGAGGGGAGGGAAGAGAGGGGTAAGCATCTAAGATGACTTGGATGTCTCAAAACAGAAGAATTAGAAGGATTGGTGGTACCTTTAACAGATGTGGGGAAGTCCAGGGTAGAAAAGATTTTAAAGGGAAATGATGAGTTGGAGATGCTGACAGAGTGTCTAGGTAGAGACATCTACCAGGTGGTTGGAGAAATGAAATTGGGATCTAGGAGATATATGAGGGATGGATGGATGGGTGGGTGGGTAGATGGATGGATGGATGGATGGGTAGATGGATGGGTGGGTGGGTGGGTAGATGGATGGATGGATGGATGGATGGGTGGGTGGGTGGATGGGTGGGTGGGTAGATGGGTGGATGGATGGATGGATGGATGGGTAGATGGATGGGTGGGTGGGTGGGTAGATGGGTGGATGGATGGGTGGGTGGGTGGATGGGTTGATGGATGGGTGGGTGGATGGGTGGGTGGATGGATGGATGGATTGATGGGTAGATGGATGGGTGGATGGGTGGGTAGATGGATGGATGGATGGATGGATGGATGGATGGATAGATGGATGGATGGGTGGGTAGATGGGTGAATGGATGGGTGGATGGATGGATGGATGGATGGATGGATGGATGGATGGATAGATGGGTAGATGGATGGGTGGGTGGGTAGATGGATGGATGGATGCATAGACAGACAGCTAGCTAGCTAGATTTGAGAGCTGTATGCACAGCGATGATAATTGAATCTATGAGAGTCCATGAGAATGTAAAAGGGCTGAGCCTTTGAGGACATTCTTGCAAAAGAGGTAAGAGATGAATGATAGTCCAGCAAAGGCAACAGAAGTTGGTAGGAGGAGGTAGGAGGAAAACCAGGAGAAGGCAGTGCCATCTAAACAGAAGGAAGAAAGAATATCCGGGAGGAGGAATGGTAGTCAACACTCTGAAGCTACAGATAGGTCAAGTAGGTGAAGGACCAAGAAAAGATCTTGAGATCATCCATAACTTTTGAGAAGCCATTTCAGGAGGTAGGATTTAAACCAGATGGCACAAGGTTGGGAAGTGACTGGTCAATGGGGAAAATTACTTTTTTTTTTTTTTGAGAGTTTATCTGTGAAAGAGCAAAGATATAGGCTATTTGCTTGAAGGGATGGCAATGTGAAGTGAAACCTTTTGAAAAACTAGAGAGGGGGCAACTAGGTGGCGCAGTGGATAAGGCACTGGCCTTGGATTCAGGAGAACTTGAGTTCAAATCTAGCCTCAGACACTTGACACTAGCTGTGTGACCCTGGGCAAGTCACTTAACCCCAATTGCCTCACCAAAAAAATAAAATAAAATAAAATAAAGAGTATAAGTAGAAGCGTTGACCTTGACACAGAGAGAGGCCACTTCTTTCTCAGAGACTGGAACAAAGAAGAAGATAATGAAGCCAATGTCTCTGGGTTTTGAGGTATGGGGTAGAGGATAATCGGGAGCTCACAATGGTCCAATTTGGGGTTTTCTTGGCAAAGATACTAGAGTAGTTTGCCCTTTTCTTCTCCATCTCATTTTACAGATGAGGAAACTGAGGCACACAGGGTGAAGTGAATTGCCCAGGGTCACACAGCTAGGAGATGACTGAAGCCAAATCTGAACTCAGGAAGATGAGTCTTTCTGACTCTAAGCCCAGAGCTCTATTCACTGTGCCACCTAGCCATTCATGGGGTGGGCCCAATAGGCTTCTCACAGCATCCTAGAAGTGAATCATCTGGCATTGAGGTTTGGTAAGTCCATCTATGTGCCAGATACCAAGATGTATACTATACAATCCCTGCTTTCAAAGAGGTTATAGTCTAATTGGGTAAAGTAGTTCATAAAAAGATAACCAACAACACTAGACAAGTCATTGTCACTAATTCCAAACATGCTAGAAGTAGTCATTACCATAAGAGTTCAGGGGATGGGGAGGTAGATCCCTGTGAGTTTTAGTGGAGTTTGTCATTTTGTTCTTTCTGGTTTTTTAACTAGAAAAAAAATCAGACTGCCTTTAGAATCTCAGTCCATCACTTTTGGAAGTGGCTGAGTGAGCTAGAGGATTCCTTTCCCCTCTCCCCCTTCTCCCTCCTCTCCTCCGCTCCGAGATTCCTTTGCAGTGGCTTGGGTCCAAATCAGTCCTGGGAGGCATTTTTGTGGTGGGTCTCCTGTCTTATGGGTGAGAGCCTGAGGGAGGGGAGGGAGGGAGGGAGAGAGGGTGAGAGAGAGAGAGAGAGAGAGAAGAATAGAAAGGAGAGGGGGAAGGGAGAGAGATGGGGGGGAGGAGAGAGGATGCCAAAGGGAGTGGGGACATAGAGGGGACTGTTGGGCCTTCCAGAGAGAGCCCTGTTTCTTTGAGAACAGCAGCCAGTGGGATAGAATGAATCAGCTTCTTCTAATTTTCCAGTATTTTTTTTTTTTTGGCCTCCATCTTGCATGGTTCTTCCTCCTTTCCTCAGGCTTTTGTGATAGGTCGAAGGCTATATTTTAGGCGGCGTGTTGCCAAAGACACCAGTTTTGATTGTGGGTTGTTGTTGTTTTTTCTTTTCTAAGAGGTCTGACAGCAGGAGGTGCCCCTTCCCCCACAGGGAGTCCAGGGAGCCTGTGGGAAACCATGGCAGGAGATTTGTCCAAGTGCAAGCTCGCACCCAGTCACCTTGATCTCTAAGAAATTCTCCAGCTCTTTCCCTTTCCTCTCCATCCCCCTTGCCCCTTCCTCCTCCCCACACACTCCAGGAGCTGAGCAGCCTCTGGATAGCTTTGAGAGAGAGGAAACATCACAGCCCCAGCCCTAAGGTCACCAACCTTTTATGGAAGGCTTTGGAAAGAGGTCAGAGCGGGTCAGGGAAATGGCAGTGTGCCTCAGTGGTCAGAGCAGGAACTTGGGGAATTGGAGCTGGTGAAGGGATGGGGGAGGAAAAATGAAATAGCTGGGCTAACACTTCAGGGAATCTCTTCTTTACCAGACCAGAATTGAATTAGTCCCCCGAATCCTCCTGCAGGACCAGCAAAATCTACCCAATTGCAAAGGTAGTTGCAGAGAGTGTTGTGGAAGAAGGCAGAATGCTCAGAAGGCCCAGGAAGAAGTGGTTGTCGGTGGCAGTGGTAGCGGCTAGCTAAAAGTGACCACCAGAGCGAGGAGAGGTTTGTTTTGCTGCCAGAATACTACTGATGGCTGTAGAATCTCATAAATCTCTATTTTAAAAAAAGTTGAGGAGGGGAGATGCTATTATTTCTGAAATTGCATTTATTTGCCATGGATGAGGTTCTTGTTTGGATCAACTTCTTGGTGTCAGAACCACAGCCCAATCTTAGAGGAGATAAAAATCAGTCTTAGAGACTCAGCAGGTCATTCACATGGCACCTTACACTGCTTTATCATTTGCAAAGTACTTTCATGTCTGTTATGTCATTGGATCATCTCATTAGGTGGGATTGGCAGGGCAGAGATTATTATTTCCACTTCGTGGATGGGGAAACTGAGGCCAATAGAAGACAGGTCTTTGCCCAAGGTCACACGGTCATTTAGCAGCAGAAGTAGGACGCGGGTATTTTTGTTCTCCCTCTGGTGTTCTTTGCTCTCTGTTGTTTTTCAAAGACCTTTAAAGTTTTAGATGAAATGGAAGGGGGAAAATGAACTTGGCAGATGCCAGCTGCCTGGATTTTTTTGGAGGTGACTAAGATTGAATCCCAAATCATGGAAGGGCGGGTTGTATGATGACATTTGGTCCCTTATCCCCCCAAGGACTCCTTTGAGGCCACGGTTCAGCAGCTTGGAAATTCCCATTTCCCATCACAGGAGCTTGGTATAGCATTTGATTGAATGAACAGCTGCTTTAGGGGTTCAGTTCTGGGGTGGGGATAATGCGGAATGAAGTGACCTGGAAATGAAGTTCTCAGCCAAGGAATCCAGGGAAGAGTTCACTTTCCAGGGCTTGCAAAGCCTCCTTATGAGCCAAGAGATTAGCTAGATCACCACCTTCTTCATGGCTGCTGACAGAATAGAGCAGTAAGCCTTGATCTGAGAACTTTTCAGGGGGCAGAGACCATGGTGCCCCATCCTCTATATACCCACCACATAGAAGGAATTAGTGGCTCAACTGGGACTGGGAACTAGGAATGTCTGAGATCTATTCCTGCCTCCTTGGCCTTCTCTGAGCCTCAGCTCCCACCCTGAGGGCTACCAGCTCTTACAGGCCTCAGTCTATCCTGGGTTAAAATGAGATTAGCAGTCCTTCTCCAAAGTGGGTCGTCACTGAGCTGTGGCCCCCACCTCCAAATGGTCTTGCCTGTCCCACTGCCGCCTGTCAAATTCTTGTCTAACAAAGCCCTGAGCTGGTGATGACTATAAATAGACCGTGTATACATCAGGCTAGGGGGGCCAGGCTGCACCGTCTCTGAAGCCCTGCCGAAGGGAGATGTCTGGTTTCCTTCATCCAGACAGACCAGAAGCCATCGCTTTGCTAGGGATTTGGACAGGGGCTGTGCTCACCCCTTCTGGGGGCTCTGGGATGAGGGGGTGGGGCAGGGGCCCTGGGTGGCTTTACTAGTCTTTGACCAAGTTCCATTAACACTGACTAACCACTCACAGTGGACCAGGCATGAGTCGCTTGGACGAAGGGGGCCCTCAACTCAGCTGCACATCGAGGGGCTGTTACTAATTCAGTTCCACAGGAAGCAGGGACAGGGATCAATAGGTCTAGTGAAGAGTTGGTTTGACTTAGGAACAAATAAAGTCAGGGCTGTAATAACAAAGAGGGGTGCGTGTGCGTGTGCGTGTGTGGAGAGAGAGAGAACATCACCTGAGTACCCCTCTAAGTCTTTTGTCTCACAACCAACATTTAAAGCATTGAGGGAGGCTAGTGTGGAAGACAGAGAAGGTTCCTTTGGGCCCAAGCCTCACTGCCCTTCCTGGCCCATTCTTTTTTTTTTTTTTTTTTAGTGAGGCAATTGGGGTTAAGTGACTTGCCCAGGGTCACACAGCCAGTAAGTGTTAAGTGTCTGAGGCCAGATTTGAACTCAGGTCATCCTGACTCCAGGGCTGGTGCTCTATCCACTGTGCCACCTAGCTGCCCCAAACAGAAGAGCTCTTTTCCCTGTCCCTACCCCCTCCTTTTTTTTTTTTTTTTGGTGAGGAATTGGGGTAAAGTGACTTGCCCAGGGTCACACAGCCAGTAAGTGTTAAGTGTCTCAGGTCAGATTTGAACTCAGGTCCTCCTGACTCCAGAGCCAGTGCTCTATCTACTGCGCCACCTAGCTGCCCCTCTGGCCCATTCTTAACCTCCTTCCACATCTCATCTTCTGACTTGGATACTTATTAGCTGTGGGACCACGGACCAGCTCCTTCCCTTCTCTGGACCCAAGTTTCCTTATCTTGAAAGTGAGTAGAGGGGTGGCTAGGTCATGCTGCAGGGGATAAAGCATCAGCCCTGGATTCAGGAGGACCTGAGTTCAAATCTGGCCTCAGACACTTGACACTTACTAGCTGTGTGACCCTGGGCAAGTCACTTAACTCTCATTGCCCAGCAATAATAATAATAATAATTTTAAAAAGCAAGTGAGTAAGTGAGACTATATTTGCTCCAGGGTGCCTTCTAACACTAAATTCTATAAACCTCTCAACTCCTCTCCTTTCAGGCCCTCAGCAGCAGCTTGTACAAGAGTGCATCTCCCTATGGCTCTCTCAACAACATCGTGGATGGGCTCAGCTCCCTCACCGAGCACTTCTCTGACTTGTCTCTCTCCTCGGAGGCCCGCAAGCCCAGCAAGAGGCCACCCCCCAATTACCTTTGCCACCTCTGCTTCAACAAGGGCCACTACATCAAAGATTGCCCGCAGGTAAGAACCAGGCTGCCCCGGCACCCTGGCCAAGGCTCCTGACCTCTTATGAACACTCATGAGAGGGCAAATTCGTCTTATTAGCACCAGGTTTTTCTAGTCTAAGTTCATTGGAAAAGTTAACCACTCACTGTGGAGGGGAAGGAGATATTTGACCTCGAACATTGCTTACTTCCAAAAATGAGTGTCCAGTGCAGCTTTCTGTTTTTCTCCAATATCTGCCTCTTCTCTCTCTCCCTCCCTCTTGCTCTCCTTTTCCTTCTTTTTTTCCTTTCTCTTTTCTTTCTTTCCTTTATGCCTCCTTCCTCCCTCCTCTCTCTCCTTCCTTCCTTCCTTCCTCCCTTTCCTCCCTTTCCTTCCTTCTTCCTTCCTTCTTCCTTCCTTCTTCCTTCCTTCTTCCTTCTTCCTTCTTCCTTCTTCCTTCCTTCCTTCCTTCCTTCCTTCCTTCCTTCCTTCCTTCCTTCCTTCCTTCCTTCCTTCCTTCCTTCCTTCCTTCCTTCCTTCCTTCCTTCCTTCCTTCCTTCCTTCCTTCCTTCCTTCCTTCCTTCCTATCTTTTTAAGAAAGAAGTTGGCAGGTGTTAGAGATTGGAACAAAGATGATTGCATGCCCCACTTCCAGTTTGATATTAGGCAGAATTGGCAAATGTTTTGCTGTAACACTTTGGGGAGAAGAGAAATTTATGAGTTTGAATCCTGGGATTCCTGGTCCCAATGTCCTGGCCAAGAAGGAAGGCCAGGAAAGGGCCCCTACTAGTAAACTTGTCCCATTTGGAAGACTTGAGACTGAGATTCCCAGTTCCCTGAACCTAGGAGAAAGGTGATGGGGGACAATTTTCCACAGACTTCTCTGGCCTCCCTTTTCCCCCTTTCCCCCGAAAGCTTCATGGCCAGGTTTCCTGTTGGCTCGGGTTTCCACTTGGCCCAGCCAGGGGGTCCAGGCCCTGGTGGGAGGGGAAGCTGGCAAGTACTGCAGCCTCCTCATAAGGCCCCCGCCTCCTCTCAGTCACAGGGAAGGAATGTGGGGTGGCTGCCAGGAATCCAGATGTGCTTGGTTGTGGTGTTCCCCTTCTACCTCAGCTGCCTCACCTCCCTGCCTCTTCTACCCTGTGACCACTGTGGGGAATCCTGAGAGAATCAGAGGGTCTCCAGGGCCCAGGAAGGCCAGGCCTCTAGGAAAAGGGCTGGGCTCTAAGCCAGGGGGGCTGGCCTGAGATGCAGCAAGGGAAAGAGGGCTTCCTGGGAATAGGATCGCCTCTTTCTACTATGGAACAAAAGGGAAAGAGGCAAGGGGCGCTTGGGAGTCTCAGAAGTACCATGGAATTAAATTCACCATCCTCCATCTTCGGCTCCATGACAAAATGAGTCTCCCTGCCCCCATCACAAGTTGAGCAGACTAGCAGGGACCGAGGACCTCTTAGTGCTTCCCGCCCAGCACTCAGAGAGAGGTCATCTTGTCACTTTTTGCACAGTTCACCTCAGCACAGCCTCCTTAGCTGAGTCCATAGATGTTAAGATCACTTGTAAGAGTGGGTCTGGGGCTTCTCCCTCTTATCTCTCAGTCCTGGCTCCAGCAGAGGCTCTGGCCTGCCTCACAAGCTAACAGAGAGACCTTGACCTTGGTCATGGCCCATTGGGAGAGGAAGGTGAGTAGCAGAGTTCTCATCCACCAGGGGTGTCTAAGTTAGTGATGGAAGACGGGGGTGGGGGGGTGTAAAGAACATCTGTTCACAAAGATCTGATTGCCTGCCAGTTATCCTCAAGTAGATTATCTACTTTAGGGGTAGAAGAGTCAGGGGCAGCAACTGCTGAGTTCCTCTCCTTTTATATTCAATCCACGTAGCTCATAGAGTACAAATCCCTCTTATTAGCAGCAGTGAAACAATGAATTAATCTTAATATTATTCATCAATAGCTATTAATTAAAATGAATAGCTAAGTGAATTCATTCAGCAAACATTTAAAGGACTACTGTGCGCAAAACTTTCAGCGGGGATTTCCATGCCCACTTCTCATGTGGTTCTCAGGCTGCTTAATCTCTGTTTTCTTCTTCTGTTATTGGGAGAGAGAGAGGGAGGGCAAAAAGAACAATTCGTTCAGTTTGTATGAATTCTATGACAGGCCCAGCTTTTTGCTAAGCACTTTGGGGAATATGGAAACAAAAGACATAGCTCCTCCCTTTAAGGAGCTGGTGGTTTATTGAGGGAGATGAGTCCTAGATATCTAAAATAACTACTAAACATCGCAAGACAGGACAGAAGTAATGTAAAGGACTTACACCATAGGCTGCACCCTACACGCTCATCACCTTCTATACAGAACTTCAGAGGTGAGGGGAATCAGAGCTAAAACAGAATCAGATTCAGAGATTACTAGAGCAGAAAGAGAGTTTAAGTATTATCTAGATCCAGTATTTCACTTTACAAGTGAGGAAACGGATCTCGGAGGGATTGAATGACTTGTCCAAGGTCACACAGTTAAGTTAGTAGCAGAGCTAGAGCTGCAGTCTGGGTTTTTTTGATGGGTATATTTCCAGAATGGCAACACCAACTCACCTCTCTCCCTTTCACCAAAACTGTGACTGGCTGGCTATGCTACTATGCTACCCATCAGCATCAAGGCAGCTTGCAATTTTTTTTTTTTTTTTTAGTGAGGCAATTGGGGTTAAGTGACTTGCCCAGGGTCACACAGCTAGTAAGTGTTAAGTGTCAAGTGTCTGAGGTCAGATTTGAACTCAGGTCCTCCTGACTCCAGGGCCGGTGCTCTATCCACTGCGCTACCTAGCTGCCCTGCAATGTTTGTTTGGTTTTTTTTAACATTTTTTATTTGGTTGTTATTTCATAGCTAGCTGCCCTGCTAACGGCAGACAGCTGGGCCAGCCAGTGTGAAGAAAGAGGTGGGAACACAGGGGGACCATTAGCCATATTCCCTTTAACTTTCCTCCTGACACTGATGCAGCAGAAGGAGACTGAGGATTCTGTGGACCCATCCTTGCTTCAGAAACCGTGTTGCATTAGTAGATGGTCTGGACTCCTGTCTACTGTTTAGTGTCTCTGTGTTATACTTCACTGGGATGGTGCCGCTGATCAGTGGGTTCTGGCTGAGGCCTGGCCATCCCTAGCTGGGACAGTGTCCTTAATCTTTTGCTTAGGTGGGATAGACAGCTGCCCAAATGGTATTTTGAACATCCTAGGGCACTCCTTGGTCTTCCTAACCTCCAGTCTCTCCTATTCCAATCTATTCTTCAGAGTGCTATTAGATTCCTTTTCCTCACTCACAGACCAGATCATATCACTTCTTTGCTCAAAACCCTTTCCCAGCTTCCTGTTTTCAACTGACTACTTGTTGTACCCTGTTCACATCCTAAGCCCTCCTGGTTTTGTGGTCAATGGTCCCTGCACCTGGAATATCCTTTCCTTCCTTTATTTACCTATTCATTTTACTTTTGGGGGCCAGATCTGTGATTTCATAAGCCTTTGTTTTGTTTTTTGTTTTTTGCGGGGCAATGAGGGTTAAGTGACTTGCCCAAGGTCACACAGCTAGTAAGTGTCAAGTGTCTGAGACCGGATTTGAACTCAGGTCCTCCTGAATCCAGGGCCGATGCTTTAACCACTGCCCCTTGATTTCATAAGCCTTTAAATAGTGCTTTAAGGTTTGCAAAGGGATGTACATACATCAACTCATTTGATCCCCAAAACAACTCTGGAAGGAACTCATGGTGAGGAAACTGCCCTCCCCCCGCCCCAATGCAGATCACCATTTGTTTTGCAACTCACTGTCTTTATAGAGTTACTGAGACAACTTGTCTAAGTGACTTGCCTAAGGTCTCACAACCAGGATGGGTCCAAGGCAAGACCTGAACCCAGGTCCTCCTAACCGAGGCCAGCTCTTTAGGCAGCATGCCACCTCGGCTTTCTTCTTTACTTACTGAGATTAAGCCCAAGTCACAGCCCTCCTGCTTCATGAAATCTTCCCTGATGCCCCAGTCAGAAGGGATAGCTTCCTCTGTAGAACTAACAGTGTTTTGTCTGCTCCTTCTCTTTTCACTCATCACATTTTGTGTTGTATTATGATTATTTGTTACAGGTATTTGTATAGAAGGGCAAAGGAAGTGTCTTATTTAAACCTTTAATACTTCCTCTCAACACTTAGCACAATACACTTGGCACATAGTATACACTTAAATATATTCATTCAACAAATGATTGTTAAGAGTTGTTGGGGAGTCCTCCTCCCCAAGTCGTGGTGCCTAAAGATACTCTACCCAACCCCCCTCACAACTTCAAATAATTAATGAGACTCTTCTGGTTACAAGGCATCGTATTATTAGAAAATCCCTGCGAAAAGTTGAATTTCCTTGGTTGGGGTAATGTGGTTGAGCCATTATCAGACATTAATATGTTAGTGTGAATTAGTTTATTGACTTCTTTGCAGCTTTATGACTGAAAAGAAGGTAGGGCAGAGAGGGATCCAGAGTATAAAGCAGTGGCCAGGGAGAGGTGGCTTGCTGTTGAGGACAGACAAATGGTCATAAGCACTCAAAGGGTATTGGGTGCCCGAGGTGGGCGTAAGAGGGCATTGAAAGTCGGGGTGGGAGGGTGTTAAAGACAAAGCTTCATAGTCTTGCAAAGGGCCAGCGCTGACTAGACACACTGCAATGCAAAGACCTGATCTGGCTAAACTCTAGCTAATGTCAGCAGAGGCCAATGAGACCTAGCTAAAGGGGAACCTCTGAAGAAGCAGCCAGAACTTGCAATGTTTCCATCACTCTATGGGCACTTGGTGAGTATGGTGGAGACTGCTCAGAGTCCAGAAAATAACCAAAGCCTCTCCTGTATTCCTTCCAAAGAGTGAAGATATTACTTGGCCTGTAGTAGCAATGGCCAGAGTTTGGACTTTGACTGTAAGCTCCGTAAACACAGCGCCATGCACTTCAAAAACCCATCAGAGTTACTGAAACACACAGTGGGCAGAGATAACCCCAATATCAAGAGAGTGAGGAAATGCAAATACTCAGAGTGTTAAGCCAGGCCCTAGCTGAGGGTGCCTCTTAAGGACCCGAATGCTAGTGTAGTTTGTGTGTGTGGATGTGTGGATGTGTAGATGTGTGTGTGTGGTGTGTGGTGTGTGTGGATGTGTGTGTAGGGTCTAGACACACCTGTGCATGCATGCTATCAGGGTTCCTGAATGAATTTACTGTATAACAGGAGAAGAGGGTTTGACTGAATGTGGCTCTTGCAAAGAGCAGCTGCCTCTATTTTCACACAGTTGTTCTGTCCCTTTCTTCCTTTCAGGGTGGCAACTGTCTAGGGGTACAGCAGGATTATGGGGGTGGGTTGGTTTTATAACCTCATTTCCAATGTAAGCTGCCTGGGAGTCTGAGACATCAAAGGCTCCTTCCCCGACATCTGCATTTCAGAATCTTGCTCAACCTGTGAACAGCTGGCTCTTTCCAACGCTTGGCTAGCCAGCCTGTAACTTAGACGGCTTCAGTGTGCAGAGGGAGCAGGGCCCTTAGTAACCACAACTGGAGCATTTTGCTCTGAACAAGCTGTCCTCACAGAGTACCAGACCTATGAGTGTGTGCTTGTGTAGATGAGCGGGGGGGGGGGATCTTCAACGTTAAATAGGGTGTGTGTGTGTGTGTGTGTGTGTGTGTGTGTGTGTGTGTGTGTGTGTGTGTGTGTGTGTGTGAAAAAGAGAGAGAGACAGAGAGAGAGAAATCTGTATCCCAGGCACCATGGGTGTGTGCATGAAGAGAAAGCTCGAGGCTAGGCAGACTGAAGGGGCCTTGGGGAGTGGCTCGAAAGGGGTGGGGAGCAGCTTCAGCCCTCAGCAGAGATAGCCCAATGTGGACACTGCAGCTATTGTCCCTGAATTCCCAGTGTCTTCCCAATGGATATGGTGACCATGACTTTTTTTTTTTTTTGGTGAGGCAGTTGGGCTTAAGTGACTTGCTAGTGTTAAGTGACAGCTAGTGTTACATGTCTGAGGCCAGATTTGAACTCAGGTCCTCCTGAATCCAGGGCTGGTGTTCTATCCACTGCGCCACCTAGCTGCCCCGTGACCATGACTCTTTAAGGCAGGCCTGATCTCAGATATTCAGGTCTAGTTCCCAGAAGTTGTGGGAATGTCCAGTGAATCCCGATCCTTTAGGAAATTGAACGTGAATGAATGGAGCCAGTAAACATTACAATGAAAATACAGAGGCCACAAAAAAAATCTCTCCCAACAGCCTGAAGAAGCATTGTGATCATTCTCTGCCATTGTATGTACCACCTGTAGCTAGGTGGGTGCTCTCTACCAATGGGAGTCATGTAAAGCAGGCTCGTGGAACAGTGGGCAGATGGGGATGCCTGACAGAGCTAGCTGAAACTGCAGCCAGCACACACTGTGCACTAAGATAAAAGCTTAAGTAAGTTCCCTGAGTTCATGAAGACACCTGAAAAACAGATCTTTTGTTAGACCAGGGTTTCTGACTTTTGGAGCAGGAAAAATGGTCACTAGGCCTGTGGAAGACAGTGTGCTTTTCAAAAGAGGAGAAAAGGCATATGGCAGGGATGGGGGTGGGGGTGGGAACCCAGTAAAGCCCCAAATCACATTGCTACACCCATGATTCTGGAGAGAGGAAGGGGGCGGGGGCTGTGTGGCAAGAAAGGTTTCAGAGAAGGCTCTTTGGAACTGAGGAGATGTCCCAATAGGAAAATATTTGTCTGAGTGCACACGGTGCCGGGGGCGGGGGGGGGGGGGGGGGGGGGGGGGGGGGGGGGGGGGAGGGAAGGATCCCGGATACAGTTTTTCCTCCCTCCCCCTTCCTTGGTCATAGGATGGATTCTGCTATGTCCCCTGCTGCATCGAGACTTATGCCACTGGGCTTCTGATCAGGCACCGTGCCCTTGGATCTGTTGGCCTGGATGGTTCTGTCTGGGTGGTTTAGTGTAGACAGGAAGGGATAGGAAGCAGAGTCTGATGGTTGCCTCCTCGCTCTGGGTAAATTGTAGTTCTCTGCTTTCGCAGGAGGTTTCTGTGACCTGGAAATAGGTTCTGCAGTACTGTTGTTCTACTTTTTAGAGGAAAGAGGCAGCTTGGTCTAGAGAGAAGGGGCTCCTTTTGTTAGGCTGCTATGGACACATTTACTGTGTGACCTTGGGCAGGTCACTGTTAAGGTGGCCATGGCAATTCTAAGTATTACCAGTTTGAGGACACGGAAGCTCAGTAAGGTTAAGTGATGACCAAGATCACACAGCTAGTTAGTGGCAGAGCCTGGCCTGGAACTGGGGTCTCTTTATCCTCAACCACTTCCTTAATTCCTACCTTGTTATCTTTGTTCCTGGTAGGATCCGAGACCTAGGGTTGGGGTGCAGGGGGTGGGGTGTCAGCAGCTCTTACCCAGACCCCATATCCCTCTGCCAGTGCTCTCCCTCCACCCTCCACCCTCCACCCCCCATCCCCAGCCAAGTCCTCAGTCGGGCGGGGCCAGCGGCCAGATGGCAGGATGCCCAAACTCCCTGAGCAAGGAAGGGGGAGGGGAGTCTCTGGCCCGGCAGCCCCGCCTGCTTGCCTGCCCCCTCCTTGGCCAGCCATCTTTTAGAGCTTGTTTACTCTTCCCAGGGAGGCATCCACTGGGGTTTAGAAGTACCACCCCACCTACGCACGCGCGCGCGCGCGCGCGCGCGCACACACACACACACACACACACACACACCTGTAGTACACATTTGTATGTGTGAGCTAGGGCATGTATATGTGTTGGGGGGGGTGTTTGGAGGAGAATTTCAGAAGGTCTTGAGCCACTCCAAGGGTTTAAAGTCCCTCTTGTCCCAAGGGAAGCAACCATTCCTGATTCAGCATGCTTGAGGCCACTAATGAAATCCAGATGTCAGACACAAAACAATAATCTCTCCCACCCATCTGGCAGATCAAGTTTCTTGGAGATTGCAAAAGAAGAAGGAAAAAAAAAACAGGGAGAGATTCCTAGAACAGCTAAAACTTTAGAATTAGGCATGTAAATAGTTCCAGGACTATTGGATGGATGGGGTGGGGGGAGTGTGTGAAAGAGTGGGGGAAGAGATGGCTTAGGGAATAAGGGGGATGAGGTAGGAAGGGAAAACAGACAGAACAGGGAGAATCTGGCATATTTCCTCCGTCCCTTTCCCTCACCCCACCAACTCTGAAGGCTTTCTATGTCCCTGTTCATTGGGATTCTCTGGCTGTCAGAGTCTCTCTGCCATTTCAGTCTTCAGGATGTGGGCCTGGGTTTCTGCTTTAGTACTTTGTGTCTCCCAGGTATCCCCAGCTGTTGGGTGTGTACATACCCGTATGGTTTTCTCAGGGGGGCATTTCTGGGTCCTGGGTGAGGGGAGATGACCCAAAGCAGGACAAATATGCTGGACCCCTGAAGATGGGAGATGCTCAAGAAGAAACTACAAAGATCAGGGAAGGGTTCAGTAGAGCTTTTGCCTGAGCCTTGCTGGGAAATACTCACTTAGGTGTTTCAGGAAAAGCAAATACACTTCACATTGTGTCTGCCTATGTCTTTTTTTTTTTTTGCAGGGCAATGGGGGTTAAATGACTTGCCCAGGGTTACACAGCTAGTAAGTGTCAAGTGTCTGAGGCGGGATTTGAACTCAGGTATTTCTGAATCCAGGGCCAGTGCTTTATCCACTGCGCCACCTAGCTGCCCCCTGCCTATGTCTTTTGTTGCCGCCATGTTAGTTACTAAGCCACAACAGCACATGAGCTATGGATCCATTAGATTGGAAGCTGCCTGAGAGCAGGGACTATTTTTTTTTTGCCTTTCTTTGTATCTCTAGCACTTACATGGTGCCTAGCCCATAGTAGATGCTTAAGAACTGGTTGGTGTTGATATGTCTGTTCTTTCCTCTCTCCAGGGCCATTCTCAGGCTGTTTGGGTGAGGTCCATGTAGGTGAAACACTTGAATAAGTTTAGGGGCCCAGAGGCTGTATGTGGCTCCCTTGAGCAAAATCCTCTGGACCACATTTCTCCCAGTTAACCAAGTAGTGTGTTTGGTTGTATCTCTATGAGGAATCTATTATTTCAAGGACCATGAATTTCCTCTTTCCCAGCATGGGATGCAACCATCACGGCTCAAGTAGGTGTGTCTCCCTGCACCTTCTGGGGCAGAGATCAGTGAAACATCTGCATTGAAACAAAGAACTCCAGTGAACATGCCAAGGGCTTTGTCCTCTAGCTCCCAGGTGTGTCTAATTTACAAGGGCTCACCGGGTCTCTAGGTAGCTCTGTAGCTTGTCAAAAGTGAGCATCAGTGGCCTCCACAGTGGACCATAAGACCACCAGCATTGGCGCCAAGTCCTCTAAGTGCTGATTGAAGGAATAGTGAAGAAATAACGAAGGTGATGAAGGAATGGTGGTGCAGGAGGCAAGACAAGGCAAGGGCTGCAGGTGAAAACTATCCTTCAACATAAACAAATCAGTAAATAATTTTTTAAAGTGCATGCAAACACATAATTATTAAAACCAAAATTCAGTGAAGGGGTAGGTAGAGCTAATTAGTCTGGTGGTAGGAGATTTACCATCTCTGAGGTACTACTATAGGGTTCATTTGTATACTTGGAGGGACTAAGGGTGGTTAGTGATGGAGAGAACAGTTAAAAGAAGCTTATGGTCTAGCTAGAGGAGAGAATATAGACACACATGTGCATGTATGTATGCATATACACATATGGACAGGTATGTGTATGTATATCCATATGTAAGTATGCACACATACCTGCACATATGGGTATATATATGTATATATGCGTGCATACATACACATATACATACATACACGTCTTGAAAGAAACTAAGCATTATGAAAAATGGAGGTGAAGAGGGAGTGCATTCCAGGCATGGGAGATAGCTAGTACAAAAGCATGGTGGTGGAAGATGGAGTGGCAGGTATGCAGAACAGCAGGAAGGCCACTTAGATGCAGCTAGATGTTGCAGTGCATAGAGCACTGGGTCTGGAGTTAGGAAGATCTGAGCTCATATCTGACCTCAGACACTTACTGACTGGGCAAGTCACTTAAACTTCTGTCTGCCTCAGTTTTTTCAACTGTAAAATGGGATAATCACGGCATTCATCATACAAGGTTGTTGAGATATTTGTAAAGTGCTTAGCACAGTACCTGGAACATAGTAGAAGATTGTTCCATTCCTATAACATGCATGGAAGGGAGTAATGTTCAATAAGGGCAGAAGGGTAGTTTGGGGTCAGGTTGCAAAGGGCTTTAAGTGTCGCATGAACTATTATAACCTCAAAAGAAACTATGTAGGTTTAGGTAGGCTAGGAGGGACAAGGTGGCAGACTATCTTTAAGTCTTGGGATTCACTTGGGGTGGAAAGCCACCAGAAGTTCAAAGAGTCATAAATATAGAACTGCAGGGGCCATTACTCTCTCATTTCATAGATGAGGGAACTGAGGCACAGAGAAATTAAGTGACTAGTCCACTGTCACCCAGCTAATAATTTTCTAGTAGGCAGGCTGTATTCAAATTCAGGTCTCTCTAACTCCAAGCTTAGCACTCAATCTACTTTGCCACCTAGGTTGGGAGATGTTAGAGGTTCACAAGAAGATACAGTAAATAGTATCCCATAGACCCCTTTTATATTGACTGGTACTCTCTCTCCTGGTTAAAACCCACCTTTTAGGGTCCTATACTTTTTAAAAAAATCTTATTTTTATTTTGTTTTAATATCAACTTCATTTTAGACTATATCCACTACTGCCACCACCCTCACAGTGTCCCAGACCTTTTAACAAAGAACAAAAAAGAAAGAGGGGAAAAAAATCAGTTCAGCAAAACCAACCAATTTGTCAGCTCTGTCTGACAGCTCAGTTCCATACTGAGAGTTCCGTCCTAACACTCCCATCTCCCCAAGGCACAACCCAAGAACTCAACTCTGCTGAATTGGCACTTTCCAATTGTGCCCAATAGGTGGTGCTCCCTGTTCCTGCTTCAATCATATTCTGATGAACTAGATTTGTTTGCCTGGGTGGACTGAATAAAGCAGTGCATTGTCCAAGGACCCCTGTCCTTGAAAAAAAAAAATACTTGTAAGCTACCAAAAGGGAGAGGATAAGTGACAATCTAAAAGGTATGACCTATGTTTGAATCTGCTTGAGTTTGCTATCTGTGTGACCTTGGAAAAGTTACAACCCCTCTATGCCTCAGTTTCCTCATTTGTAAAGTGAGAGAGCTGGTCAAAATCTGTCATTTCTAACTCTAAATCTATGGTCTCTCAACTCTGTGACTACTGGGCCTATGGTCCCAAGCTTGGGTCTATAGGCCATTTAGTTGAATGCAGGTATTCTGGTGGAATGGTTGTCCCTGGTCCCAAGATCCACTCTTGGGAACTTCCTGGTGCTGGTTGGAGGCTCTGAGTCAAACTTGACTCTGGCTACAGCAGTCTTCTGGGATGGATGGATTGGATGACAGTGCCCTCTGCTTCAAATATAATCTTTCTAGTTCATCAAGTGAGATATAACTCATGACATCTCAACCACACAATTCTGAGCACCAGCAAAAATAGAAGTGAGCTAGGGAGGTCTGGGTCCACCATTTCCTAAAGTTCTCCCACTTGTATCTATAGGGGAAGGGGCTTGTGGCTCATTAGGTCAGACATCAGGAATGCCCAACCTTTGTGTCAACCTCAACCAATATGGACCAAGGTGAACTGGAGACTTCCTCCTGTGGGGCCTGGGTGAAGTCTGAGAAATGGCAAAAGGCCCATGAGACCATGAGGGCTTCATCCTGAAGGTCTTGGTTATTGGGGAGCCTCCACTTGACAAGGAAGAAAGGCTGGCTGACTGATTTGTGGCTGAAGAAAAAGCCTGAGGCGGTGGGGTGTCGAGCCCTTCTGTTTTCCTAGAGACCCCAGGCGAGGGCAATTGACCTACGGTCTAGGAACAACTTCCCTAAGTACTATTTGGGTCTTGGCCCTGCCTCCCTGCATCGGCTCTTCTTCTATGAGCATGGTGGGCCATACACAGCTGGGGTCAAGGGGTAGTGAGTGGGTCTCGGTTGTCCTAGAAATAAAAGTGTGACTTAATTTAGATGCTTTATTAGGCAAGCCCCTGAGGAGAGCCAGTCACCTTCACTCAAGCGTGCTTCTACTGGATAGGATCCTTCAGGGTTTTTTTGTTTTCTTTTTTTTATGGAATTAGTCAGAGGGTGGCTTCATCCCATAGGAGAGCCTGACTCTGTTCCTGGGAAATGCTTTGTGTATTATACTCCTGAAGGGTGCTACGGTTGAAGCTAGCCCAGACATTGACCTTTATGGTGGTGAGTTTTCAGATACGCCCTGTAGTTCCCTCAAGAGGTACTGCCTTCAGTCAGAAAAGACATACAGTCCACCAGCTAGCATGGCCCACTAGCCCCAATATCAGAAGATCCTAGGAGAAGTCTTATAGTGACGTCTAAGCCAGGAAGCTGCCTTGTTCACCTGTGTTGCCTGTTATTTCCTCTAGGCAACTAAATGATTTGGGTGAAAGTGGGACTCCTGGGCCAGCTGTGACCATAGATAGCCTTCCCTGGCATTTCTCTCTGTCCCCTCTAGTTAGCATTGTCCTGCTGAATCTACTCCGGCTCTGTCAGAAATGTGGCCTCAAGCATTGTCTCCACATCTGAGGTCAGCCTTGAAGCCTCCTCACCTGGGTAATTTTCTCTGAAGGGAGGGGTGCAGCCACGTGTTCAGTGAAGCCAATAAGATGTCACCACCCTGAAGAGCCACAATCAGAGCCCATGTGACAATCCTGTGTCATCAGCAGAAGACAAGAAGATTATCAAGAACCAAAGCTGCGATAGTCCATATTATCTGGAGGAAAGTGAGAGATTAATTTCCCAGGGTAGGACAGAAGTAAATATACAGTGGGGTTTGAGAGAGCTTGTAGAAATGATCCCCAAGGAGGTTTTAAATCCATCACCCAATGTTAAGTGTACTTTCCAACCAGTCACAACAAGGGCAGGGTGATCAGGGCCTTGCTGCAGGGCATGGAATTTAGAGGGTACTGACAACACTTATACTACTTCAGCAGCATAGAAGTAATGGGACTTATTATATGGTTAGCAAGAATAATTAGTTAAAATAGGATGCTTTCAGAGGGTCAGTGCTTCTTCCAGGGTGTGTTCGCTCTCTCCATCCCCATGCCAAAGCATACTTACTGGATCTTGGATCTCTCTGCCTTCTCTCCCCATCCCCTCCAAAAACAAAACCCAAAAAACTTTAACTGAATTTTGTTTTTTTTAAAAGTTGATTTTAGGTCACTTTTTGGGCTGCTTGCCCCTGCTTCACTTTGTGAAACATTTAAAAAATGCTAATTGTTGCTCTATTTCCTATGTTTTCCAATGCTGCCTTGTGTTCTTTGTTTGAGCTGCAATATCTGAGGGCATATGGTTATCTTAGAAACTCAGAAAAAACTGGAAGGGACCTTAAAGATTATTGAGTCCAATCCCCTCATAGATAAGAAAAATGAAGCTTGGAGTAAGTCAGGGCCTTGCTCAGCTGGTGACCCACTGCATCCAAGTATTACCTGATTCCAGTACCAGGGGATTCCCTGGTACTCTGACTTCTGGTTCCTCATCTCACAGTGCTTCTCTCCGTAAGAAAATCCCCTTTACCTCTAGGCACCCACCCTTTTCCCCTCCCGACCCCCACTTTAGGCATGTTTTATATATATATATATATATATATATATATATGTGTGTGTGTGTGTGTGTGTGTGTGTGTGTATGTATGTATGTATGTGTGTTTGTGTGTGTGTGTGTGTGTATATATATATATATATATATATATATATATATATATATATATATATATATACATCCCACAGAGCTGGAAACATGTGCTCAGATGGTGATCTGATATATTGTAAAGAAGTGAAGAATTTTTTAAAGTTGGGAGGAATCTCAGTCCAATCTCAGTCCAATTCCTACCTGAAAAGGAATCCCTTCTACAGTATAGCTTATGAATGGCCATCCAACACATGTCTGAAGACCTCTGGTGAGAGAGAGTCCACTCTCTTCAAAGGAAGCTCGTACTACTTTGGGGCATCTCTAAATGGTGGGAAGTGTTTCTTGATCTCAGCCTACATGTAGCTGTCGGCAGCTTCCACCTGGTTCTGCCTTCTGGAACTAAATAGAACAAGTCTAATCCCTCTTCCACTTGAAAAAGTGAAAACAGTAGGAGAGAGACAGAGACAGAGACAGATGGAAAGACAGACAGACACAGAGAGACAGAGAGAGAGAGACAGACAGACAGACACAGACACAGATAGACAGATGGGAAGACAGAGAGATAGATAGAGAGAGGGGGGGAGGGAGAGAGAGGAGAGACAAACACAGACACAGACACAGAAGACAGGAGAGGAGGGAAAGAAGGAAGAAAAGAGGGAGGGAGGGAGAGAAAGAGAGAGACACACACACATACACCCAGAGATATGTTTATTATTCTGTTTGGCAAAAACAATCTTTCTTTTCTACTTCTATTCTAAAACAGATCTCCAAGTTCAAAATAACTTCCTGCCTTCTTTCTCCTTTCCTTCTTCCCCCAAACCAAGCTTCTTGTTGATGGTGGTGTCTAGAAAAAGGAGAGAAGTGTTGAAAGGGAAGATAATGGATGCCAAACACAACCCATTATCTCTCTCTCTCTCTCTCTCTCTCTCTCTCTCTCTCTCTCTCTCTCTCTCTCTCTCTCTCTTTGCGGGGCAATGAGGGTTAAGTGACTTGACCAGGGTCACGCAGAACCCATTCTCTCTTCACAATTTTGTTACGGAGAGAAGCGCTGTGAGATGAGGAACCAGAAGTCAGAGTACCAGGGAAATTTTTACAGTAGTCTAGGTCTGAGGTGATTTAGGAGAGAGACATTTACTCTGACAATGACAGGCAAAAAGTACTAACAGGGAGATGATACCTAAGATAAATAAGGATACAGTGAGAGAACACCTAGTTGTCCTAAGTGAAATCATTCACTATACCTGGGTGAACTCCTTGAGTCCTGAATGAACTGGCAGATGTGATTGCTGAGCCATGATCAGCAGTATCTGAAAGATCACTGAAAACAGTAAGGGGGCCATAAGATTGAAGTCAAATATCCAGATTTTCCAAAAGGAAAAAAAAAGAAGATTCCACAAATTCTAAGTCAGTGAGCTTGACTTCGATTCCTAGAAAAGTTCTAAAATGGGTCATTAAAGAGATGGTGGGTGGTTGTCTAGAAAGGAAAGAGGTGATTGCAAAGAACCAGCATGGCTTTCTCAAGAACAGATTTTTCTAGACTAACCTTATTAGACAGAGTTGCTAAAATAGTAGATGAGGGGAATGCTGGGGATATCATTTACCTAAATTTTAGGGCCATTGTGCTTGTCTATCTCTTCCATGGATTCATCACCTAGTCTCCCATCTCACAGTCATCTCTCTGAACTTAGTGAGACTAATCCGTGGGTAGGACACAATCTGTTGCTGAGACTCTCAAAACTTTTGTGACTCGGTGGCACCCAGCAGAACTTACTTTTCACTAGCGTAGCCTTCAAGGACCCGGGTCCACCTCCATGACATCATGAGAAGTAGGATGAAGACTTGACAGGTACCACCTCCACTTTAGAGTGAGGACATTGAGATACTTAACGAGACATTACCTTATCCAAGGCTCCACCTATAGCCAACAGCAGAGCTAGACTAAGAAAGTATTGAGTTCTAACTTAATGGCTCTTTTCATCAATGCCATCAGGCTGGTGGGATTGTAGATGACACAAAGCTGAGTGAGATAGCTAATAACACAGTTGATGATGGTCAGGATCTAAAAGGATCTTTACAGGCTAGAGAACATTGGATGGAATCCAATGAGATCAAATTCAGTAGGGATAAATGTAAAGTCTTTCACTTGGCTACAGAAAACTAGTTTCATACATATCAGATTGGAGGGGGGCATGGAGAGACGACAGTTATTGTAAAACAGTGGGGTTTTAAGTGGATTATAAGTTCAATATGAGTCTGTAGTCTATTTTGGAAGCCAATGAAGCTCATCTGATCTTGGGCTAAGAGGGGAATGGCTTTCAGGAGAGTAACAAGGGGGTGAAGGACCTTGTGTCTGAGCCACATGAAGTTCTGTTGAAGGAAGTGGACATGTTTAGCCTGGAGAAAAGAAGACTCAGTGGAGCGAGATAGTTGTGTTCAAATATCTGAAGGGCTGTCAGGAGGAAGATTAGGTTTATTCTGTTTGGTCCTAGAGAACTGAACCAAGAACATAGTGGGGAAGGTTCCATTCAGGCTTGATGTCCATCTTACCAACCCTTGGTAGCCTGATGTGCCACCTCACCCTCATTCTTAATGTCTTCACTGAAATCAAGCCTCTCTTATTGGACATCCCCTTTCTCAAACCAAAGCTATTTAGACTTAGCAGAGGTGTGAGAACAAGGAAAGAGTTGTCTACAAATCTATCCCCTGTGGTAGAACGGACCAGAGAGTACTGGTTGGGAAGTCCAGAGTCCCCAACTAGGAACCTCACACCCAAGATCTAAAACTGAAAGGTGACCTGCTCACTCTCATTTTTCAGAGGTCATCAGGAGTGTCAAGAGCTTAAGTAATGCTAGCAAGTTGCAAAGCCAGGCTTCAAATCCCAGTCCTCTCACTTTCTAATAACACAGAGAACTCTCCTCTCTAAGATTCTCTAACTTCATTGGCCATTGGAAATTGGCTTGGGTTTCTAGTCAGCCTCAGTCAGGAAGATAAGGGTTCAAACTCAGTCTTTGACAAAAATTGTATATATGTATATATGAGCCTGGGCAAATCCACCAACCTCTGAGAGCCCCCAAATAACTTCCTAATCCTATAGATGGCAGAACAGTGCCAGCGGTAGAAGGCATTTTCTTTTCTGGAGTTCCCTACACCAACAGGTCACCAGGTCCAGACCAAAAAACAAAAGCAAAGACAAAGACAACCCCTCCCTCCCTCTAATAACTGGTCCTGGTCTTTCAAACTCTAAGTCAATTTCACCCCCGAATTTTAGTTGGAAGTGGCTCAGCCTCTCCCCCTTCCCCAAAGTCAGGCTGCCATCTTGGCCTAGAAAAGATCCCCCATGTGATCTTCCTACTTCTCAAGCCTCGGGATGATTCCTTCTTGTCAGATGTTCTGGGAAGGCCTTGGCTTTGGCTCTCTTCTGGTTCTCCTGACTTAGACCAATTTTCAGGTTTACCATACATGTTACAACCCTGGCCAATCAATAAAGGATACCTTTCCCTGGCCCTCCCCTTCCACATAGTCACTTTTTATAATCACTACATCACTGCGCAGTTTTGCCTACAGGGAAGAGTTAAATGCACACGTGACATATATAACTTTCTTTGCAGAGAAAGAAACTCATTTGGTCTGGTTTTCTCTATTAGACTGTAAGCAATAAAAAGTGAGCCTGAGACTGGCTCTGCTGTACTCTCATAAATTCTCATTGTACAGTGGAAAAGAATATTGAACTGGGGAGTGGAGTTTCATTCCTAATTTGTCACTAACTAGAAGTGTGACCTAAAATGCATCATACCTTTCTGAGCCTCAGAAATTTCATCTGGATAGAGCAGAATGATGAGCCCAATCTAATGACAAAACAAAAATCATAAATGTCAAGGACTACCCTTGGGTTTAAAAGTCCATTGCCAAAACCTAGATGGACAAAAGTTATATATTTTTTAAACAGTTCTGAGGGTTTTAGGCAGCAGCTCAGTCTAAGTTATCAGCGTGACAGTCACTAAAGCAGCGAATGGAATCTTAAGGCTGCATTAAGTGAAGCGTAGTCCGGCTGCATATATTTCTCAGGTCAGACCACATCTGGACTATTGTGTTCAGTTCTGGGCCCCACAGTTTTAGGAAGGATGTTGACAAATTTGGATCCTGGCGAAGGATGATGGATAGAATTATCCCTCCATCCGGGATGATGAGTGGGGTGGAGACTGCCACTTGAGGGTTAATTGAAGGATATCGTGGTGTTTAATGTGGAGAAAATGAGACTTAATGGGGACTTCTTTTCCGTTTTCAAATATCTGAGGGGCTTGCTCTGCTTGGCCTCAGGGGTCGGAACCAAGAGCTTTGAGTGGAAGTTGGCAAAAGGAAGATTTCAGCTCAATGTAAGGAAAAAGTTCAAAGCAATTTTAGCTGTCCCCACATGGAATAAGCTGTCACTGAAGGTCTTTAAGCAGAGATTGGGTGATGACTGGGAATGTTGTAGAGAGTAGCACAGTGAATAGGGTGACAGGTCTGGAGTCAGGAAGACCTGAGTTCAAATATCGCCTCAGATGCGTCCTAGCTGTGTGACTCTGGGCAAGTCATTTAACCTCTGCCTGCCTCAGTTTCCTCATCTGTAAAATGGGGATATTAATAGCACCTACCTCCCAGGGTTGTTGTAAGGATCAGATGAGATAATAATAGATAGCACTTAGCACAGTCTGGCCCATAGTGAATGCTATATCAGAGCATTCTTTTTTTTTTTTTTTAAGGTGAGGCAATGGGGGTTAAGTGACTTGCCCAGGGTCACACAGCTAGTAAGTGTCAAGTGTCTGAGGTCGGATTTGAACTCAGGTCCTCCTGACTCCAGGGCCGGTGCTCTATCCACTGCACTACCTAGCTGCCCCGTGAATGCTATATCAATGTTAGCTATTATTATTATTTGGATTTGAGTTTGACTAGATAGCCTTGGAGGGGCCCCCCACCTCTGAGGTTCTGCTGCAGGAGATCTCTAAGGTTCTGCACTTCTAAATCCATCCCAGTACAGAGGAAGGAGTTTAATATGCCCCACCAAAGGTCTCATAAATCAAGGGTAGGTGGTTTGGATCTGTCCTGGTTCTTCATCAGGAGCCAGTGCTGGGAAGGAGGGAGGGAAGGAAAGTCAGGAAGCTGTCCCACAAGCCATTATGCTGCTCGCCCCCCGCCCCCCCCCCCCCAAGGGCCTAGGTGGAAGGAGTCAACTGGGCAATCCAAGCAACAGCCACCCTGGCTTTTCCAGCCAGAACAGCTGCAGGGGTGCGGTGGGGAAGGGGGAAGGGCAGAGGGGTTAGCTTTCATGACGACCTTCCTGTCTGCCAGACTCCCAGCAGGAAAAATGCCATCTGGGGCAGTTTTCATATCCTTGGCGGCAAGTTTTCAGTGAGTTCTCCTTTTTAAAGTGGTCATGGGGCACTGACTCTGGGCTCTTCACCAGGGCCTGGCTCTTGTGCCTGTCTGAAAGCCCCCTTGCACTGTTACCCCCGAGTCGGATAGGCCTCCTCCTATAGGAAACCAGAGAGCATCATCCTACTGAGGACAGGGCCTGTGCCTGGCCCATTTGCTAACTGGTACCAGTGCCAAAGCCAGGTCTGGTTCTAAGCTCTGTGGGGATAAAAAGTTCCCATCCAGCATCCTCACTGAAGCATTTGTGATCCATCCAGGTCATAATGACCTTTAATTCTCCCAAACCTTGTACCACAGGGTTTGTATTGAACTAATATATGTTAGTGAGCATTCTTCATGTTTGTGTATCTTGCCTCACCCTATAGACTGTAAACTCATCGCTCTGCCATGTGTGTGCTAGGTACCTGATGATAATAAGAACAGTAATTGTGCACCCCTTGGGAGGGCTTCTTCATTCAGCCTACCCTCCAGATTGCTGAATGCTTGGCAAGGATCGCCATTTTTTGAGGAGCCATGATGCTCACTTCACTCTCTGGACCGCCCCACCTTCCCACCACCTGCCTTGCCCTTCCTCCTCTTCATAGGTCCTCCCCGCCACCAACTTCCACTTTGTTTTCTCTTCCCTGGTAGAATGTAATAGGAAATGGAACTGCTCCTTGAGAAGAGGAATTGTTTTGTTGTTTTCAATTTGTGTCCCTGGTACCTGGCACAGAGTATGTGTTGGCTTGAACCTATCATCCATCTCTCATCTATCTATCTATCTATCTATCTATCTATCTATCTATCTATCTATCTATCTATCTATCTATCTATCTCTATCTTTCTATCATCTATCATCTGTCTATCCATTTATCTATATAGGAGAGCTTATATTTATACAGTTAATGAAGCACTTTCCATCCTTTATCTCTCACCTACTGCATAGAATTATAATCAAATGAGATAAAACATGCAATGCACTTTGTAAACCTTGGTTTTGCCAAAGGTACACCCACCCTTGCCGGACTTGTGACTTCATTGGTAGAAGCCATTCCTAGTAAGAGCCTTTCTCTTCTAAGGTAGAGCAGTACCCGCTCTACAATTTGTAGTCTTAAAGACTTGCCTGGGGAACTGACAGATTAAATGACTTGCTCATCATTCCACAGTCAGTATGTATCAGAGACAAGATTTGAACCCAGGTCTTTCTTCCTCCAAGGTTAGCTGTTTTCCCAAAGATTATATAGTGATCTATAAATATCAGCAAGCTTCATCATCATCCTATTCTCCTCATCATTGTTATTGTCACTATTAGCTCATTTTCACCTTCTCTGATATGCTGATAATGCTGTCATTCCTCTCATCTGATTTGAGAGGGTTGAGATAGAAATGGTCTTGGGACAAGATACTCTCCTGATGGTATTCTTTTTGGTTTGTTTGTTTTTTTGTTTTTGGTTTTGTTTTTTTTTGCGGGGCAATGGGGGTTAAGTGACTTGCCCAAGGTCACACAGCCAGTAAGTGTCAAGTGTCTAAGGCTGGATTTGAACTCAGGAATTCCTGAATCCAGGGCCGGTGCTTTATCCACTACGCCACCTAGCTGCCCCCCTGATGGTATTCTTTTATATCTAATATACTTTTATATCCAATAGCTAATAAGGGTTAGGGTAAGCCTGTGGACTATTCCACAGGCTAATAAAATCACTGCTTTTGTTTTCTCTTTTTTAAGTGGTAGGATGGAAGCAAGTCCTCTCTAGGCTCACTGCAAGTGTCCTTGGATTCAACTCTAGTAGCAAACAAAATAATGAGGATGATAATAGGTATCTTGCCCTACTCCCACCTTCCTCTGATAGATTTCTCTGTTTAAAAAAGATTTCCACTCCTTGTAGTTTGGCAGTTAGGAGTGTTTGGTAATGGCAACATATATTAAAACATCACCGGGGGCGGCTAGGTGGCGCAGTGGATAAAGCACCAGCCCTGGATTCAGGAGGACCTGAGTTTAAATCCAGCCTCAGACACTTGACACTTACTAGCTGTGTGACACTGGGCAAGTCACTTAACCCCCATTGCCCTGCAAAAAAAAAAAATCCAAAAAAAATCACCTTAATGTTCTTAAGAATCAATGTTATGCAGGTGATGATGGGCAGCGATTCAGACTATAATAATGATAGTTTCAGTTCAATTGAGTTTTCCAGAATATTTTGAGATCTGTATTTGTAGAATAAGGAATTATTAGCCCGTGAAAGATAGAGAGCGTATGGTATGTAATTCTGGCCTCCAGGACATGTCTTGCTGACTACTTTATCTTACGACTATCAGTGATGGGTTACATGGCTTCTATCAGGTTCTATCTTGGGCTTCTAAATCCAATTTCAGCATCATTTCTCAAGGGTTTAACTATCAACTTCAGGCAGATAGCTCCTAGATCTATATACCATGCTCCAGTCTCTCTCCTGAGCTTCAGTCTCACATCACCAGATGGTTGCCTATCAGACGTTTCATGCTGGATGTCCCAGAGACATCTTAAATTCAACACGTCTGAAGTGGAGTTCACTGCCTTTCCCCCTAAACCTTCCCCTCTCCCAAATCTTTCTGTTTCTGAGCAAAAGAGCACCATCCTCCCATTGTCTTAGGTTCCTTCTCTTGGCATTATCCTCAACTTCTTTCTCTCTTACCTCAACTATCCAATCAGTTGCCCAATCTTGCCATTTATGTGTTCACAACATCCGTCCCATCCTGCCCTTCCTCCCCACTCACATTACTACCATCTTAGTTCATTAAAGTCCCCATCACCTCTTGCCTTCGTTATTGCGGTGGACTTCTACCAGATCTCCCTGATCATGTTTTCACCTCTCTTCACCCTCCAATACACTAATGTCAAAGCAATTCTCCTAAAGTGCTGATCTGAGCCCATGATTCTCCTACTCAAGCAAGTCCAGGGGCTTCCTATTGTCTACAGAAGCATGTCCGAGTGAAGCAGCCATTACCTCCCTGAGGGAAGTGACTTTCATTTCATCTGTGTATCCCCATTGTCTGGCACAGTACCAGGAACATGCTAGCCAATCAATATGTGCTTGTTGAATTAAGTTACATGTGACTAAGTGCTGGGGATACGCAGGTTAAGATGACACAGTGCCTGACCTCAAAGAGCTTGCAGTTGTTTTTTTTTAAATTTTTTTATTTAATTTTTAATTTTTTTTGTGGGGCAATGGGGGGTTAAGTGACTTTCCCAGGGTCACACAGCTAGTAAGTGTCAAGTGTCTGAGGCCAGATTTGAACTCAGGTCCTCCTGAATCCAGGGCCGGTGCTTTATCCATTGTGCCATCTAGCTACCCCAAAGAGCTTGCAGTTTAATGGAGGTGCGGGGGTGGGGAAGAAGTGGTGGAATGCAGCAATACTAAGACACATATACAGATACTTATGATGCAAGTTTGAATGTGATAAGCACATAGGAAAGGTCAAATAGAGATGGATGGAAGCATCAAGGAGGTGACTTCTATCTGAAAGGCTCAAGGTAGGTCTCTTGGAGTTACTAAGCTCTGTGATGTCCAAGGCAGGCCTCGTGGCATAGGAGGAAAAGGATTTCAACAGGTAGAGAAGTGGTTATTGGCAGGTTCCACCTGTCGCCCGTGTCCAAGAATGTGGGATGTCCTGTGCGATGCCACAGAGGCAGGAAAGGTCAGGATGAGATCAGGGAACAGCCAATAATCCTGTTTGCCAGAAACAGAGAGTCCACAAGGAGAGTGGAGTGAAGTTAAATGAGAAAGCAGATTGGAGCCCATTTGGGGAAGGCCTTCAAAGCCAGGCTCGGCAGTTTGAGTTTTGTCCTATAAGACAACAGGGAGTGGAGCAGCTAGGTGGTGCAGTGGATAGAGCACCGGCCCTGAAGTCAGGAGGACCTGAGTTCAAATCTGGCCTCAGACACTTAATACTTACTAGCTGTGTGACCCTAGGCAAGTCACTTAACCCCAATTGCCTCACCAAAAAAAAAAAAAAAAGACAGCAGGGAGACTTTGAGGGGTTTCAAGCAGGGGAGTGATGTGCTCTCACTTAGATGAGTGGACTCAAGGATGGAGCGCTCTTACCACATAATGAACAGGACAGGGAATGACAGTGTCTCCTTCATAGGGGACATTTATGACTCAGAGTGGCTCACAAAGGGACTGAATTCTCGTTTCTTCATTAGAAGAAAACTGACAGGGGCAGCTAGGTGGCGCAGTGGATAAAGCACAAGCCCTGGATTCAGGAGGACCTGAGTTCAAATCCGGCCTCAGACACTTGACACTTACTAGCTGTGTGACCCTGGGCAAGTCATTTAAACCTCATTGCCCTGCAAAAAAAAAAAAAGACAACTTGACAGATCCTTCCCATAGGGCAAGACTGCAGCAGGCTTGCCACCATGAAAGCTGATATTATTTAAGTGGTGTTCCTACCAGTTTGACCAACTCACTTCATTTTGTTATAACTAAGCATGAATCCCAGCAGGCACTTTCCCATGATCATTGGTCTTCACTTCACTTCAGCTACTATGAGTTTGGAACCCAAACAGTTCCAGGCTCACAGAGACTACCCAAGACACATACACTTCCAAAACTTAGCCCCCTCCTACATTTCTATGCTGCTGCTGCTTCTTCTTCTTCTTCTTCTTCTTCTTCTTCTTCTTCTTCTTCTTCTTCTTCTGTTGTTTTTTGGTTTTTTGCTTGAGACAATGAGGGTTAAGTGACTTGCCTAGGGTCACACAGCTAGTAAGTGACAAGTGTCTGAGGCCAGATTTGAACTCAGGTCCTCCTGAATTCAGGGCTAGTGCTTTATCCACTGAGCCACCTAGCTGCCCCCCCCCCATTTCTATGCTTCTTACACCTTATTCCCCACCGGCTACTCTTCAATACAGTGACACTGCCTCCTGGCTCTTCCATGAACAAGACACCCATGTCTCAGCTCTGGGCACTCCTTCTCTCTGGCTGTCCCCCAAACCTGGAATGCTCTTCGTCCTCATCTCTGCCTACTGACTTCCCTGACTTCTTTCCAGTCCTATCTAAAACCCCATCTTCTACAGGGAGCTTTTTCCAACTCCCCTAAATTCTAGTGTCTTCCTTCCTTTAATCACTCCCTATTTATCTTGGATGTAGCTTGTTTGTACATATATGTTTGCTTGTTGTCTTATCTCCCCCATTAGATTGTGAGCTCCTTGGGAACAGGACTGTCTTTTGCCTCTTTTTGTATCCTCAGAATTTAGCATCGTGCCTAATATATAGTCAACACTAAATAAATGTTTATCGACTCTCTCTCTCTCTCTCTCTCTCTCTCTCTCTCTCTCTCTCTCTCTCTCTCTCCCCCCCCCCCCCCACACACACACACACACACTCCACTTATGGTCCTGGGTACCTTTTCCACATGATTAATGATCGCTGTGCATGCTTGCAGAGATTAAAGGGGAAAACTCACTGACAACTGTGACCACTCCTCAGGGCTACTTTTGTAAATCCTCCCCAGGTCCTAGTGCTCACCACCTCCTCCCAAGATTCTCTCTGCAGTAGCACCAATGGATGGGCTAGTTTGAATTCACTGGCAATGAAAATTTGGTTTCTTCCAGATCTTAGAGGCAGGCTGCAGACAGTCCAAGGTTCGGAAGAGAGGTTGCCCCTTGCAGCAATCCCTACTCTTACTATTGCCCATTCCACAGCCCCGCTTTCGCCATTACCTGACTGCTAAGAATAGCATCTGTTTGTCACTTATTGTATTACCACCTAATACTGTAAGTTTTGTGTCCGGTCAGTCCCTCATGTAGATGATAATCTCCTTGAGGGCAGGAACTCAATCTAACAATTTTCTATCCTTCACAGTGCCCGGGACCCAGTAGACCAGTACAGTGTAGTGGAAAGACCACTGACCTTGAAACCAAAAGACCTGAATTTGAATCCTGATTCTACACTTCCTAGCTGGCTCCCCATAGGCAGCTCTCCTTATTTCTACAGTAGGGATACCTGCATCCCTCCTTCACAGGGCTATCATGAAGGAAATGCTCTGTAAATTATAATAACAGGGGCAGCTAGGTGGCGCAGTGGGTAGAGCACAGGCCTTGGAGTCAGGAGTACCTGAGTTCAAATCCGGCCTCAGACACTTAACGCTTACTAGCTGTGTGACCCTGGGCAAGTCACTTAACCCCAATTGCCTCACTAAAAAAAAAAAAAATTATAATAACAACTCAGAATAGGCTCTAAGATGTACAAGATGCTTTCTTCACAACAGTCTTGTAAGGGAGAATATGAGTCTGATCACCCCTATTTTACAGAGGAGGAAACCCAAGTGACTTACTCAGTTACACAGCTCTAGAAAGGAGATGAAGTAATTCAAAGCCATTTCTCCTGATTCCAAGCCCTGTGAAGCTGCCTTAGCATGAAGGTGTTCTATAAATGTGGCCCATTAGCAATGAAGTCTTCCTCATTGCTTGCTGCTTTGGGCTGCTGTTGGCTCATAGCAGGCCCGAACAGGGTTTCCTGTACAAGGCTTAAAGTTGGTCAGGGGCCAACAAAAACCCCTGCTTTCTGACCTCAGATGTATTTTTTTCAGTCCCAGGGGCTTGGGTCTTAGATTTTTTGGGGGCTGCTCACCAGCTCCTCCATTTCCTTCTCACTCTCCAGAGATGACTGGGGAAGAAGGCTGGTGCAAAAGAAGGGGGAGAAACCCCAATCCCTGGATGTTTGCCCTAGGTGGGCCAGGGAGTTAAGTTTCTGTGGCTTTGTGTTGTGAGTGAGGATGATGAGGGACCATGGCCTGAGGCAGGAAGGCTGGTGAAGATCTAGCTTCAGGGCTTTGGCCTTCCTGGGCATGATGGACTTTTCTTTAGCTTTTAGTTTTGCTATGAAGAGGAGTACTGGGTCATGAACCCCAGAGGAATTGGCTGTAAGGTCTAGGAAAAATAATGAACCTGGCCTAGCTAGAGGTAAGCAGCATGGTTTAAGTAGAAAGAACACTGTACCTAGGGTCAGGGGACTGAGTTTCTGCTTCTGGCTCTGACATTTGCTCACTGTGGGAGAGGCAGTTTGATTTTGTCTGGGACTCAGTTTTCTTATCTGCAAAGTGGGGATAACACTGACATTACCAACCTTATGGGGTTGGGAGAAAAGTGCTTTGTGACCATTAAAATAAGATTTGAATGTGAAGTATAATTATGTATTATTAGACACTGGGCTTAGCCAGTAATGAAATAGCCCTTGTCTTCATTTTCCTCTCCATCTTGATACAGAGGAAAGGGAATTGACTTTGGGGTCAGAGGACTGGGTTCATATCCTGCCTGTTATATTTACTACCTATGTGACCTTAAACAAGTCTCCTAATATCCCTAGGACTCAAGTTAACATCTCTTAAGATCCCTAGGCCATCCTTAAAATGAGGAGGCTCTGGAATGAGATTCCAGTGAACTCATCATGAAACATGTGACTCACACCTTCTGACAGAAGTGATGGATTCAGAATGCAGAATAAGACATATTTTTTGGACATGGCCAGTGAGGGAGTTTGTCTTGCTTAACTGTGCATATTTCTTACAAGGTCATTGCTTTTCTTTTTCTTTTTTTTTTTTTCTGAAGGAAAGGGGAAGGAGGTAGGAGGGAAAGAAACTGATTTTTGTTCATTGAAAAAAATCAGTCATTGAACAAAAAAAGAATGAGGGGGTCTGGAATGGATAGTTTCTGAGGAACCTTCCAGTTCTAGACTCAAGAGTCTATGGTTCTATGACCTGTGATATAGCAAGGGTCCATGGGCTTCAGAACAAGAAGTCGGGGTGGGAATAGTGTCAGGGCAGGATGTCTTCCCTTTCCCAAAGGCTTAGCTTCTCTTACCCCACATGCCCCATTCTGGGAAGCCATGCCAGCCTCCAACATGGACATAGAGTGACTTGAGTCTTGGGTGATGTGCTGAGGAGTTTAACCCCAATCTTCTTGGGACGTCACTGAAGGGTTCTGAGATGGAACTGTGGTATCCCATTGATTTACATTTCCCTGGGGAGGCAGGAAGAATGACCAAGTCTTACAGGCTAGAGTAGTAGACCCTCTCATGTTCCTGCCCCGGATTCTTTCCAAGGACAAAGAACAGTACATTCACAACTGCTTCATTCTCTTTTCCACAAACCAGTGCAAGACAATGGGATACTATAGGGATTTTTTTTTCTTTTCAGTGTTAGAACTAAAAGTGAATTATTTAGTCCAATCCCTTCATTTTGCAGATAAGAAAACTAAGACCCAGGGAAGCAAAATATCTTGCCCACAGCCACATGGCTAGTCAGTGACAGAGTTGGGATTCTGTGCCAAATCTAGAATCATTTCTGTATACTATAGAATAATCTAGAAGTCATGCATATTTGGTTTTAGAAAGCATTGCATAACATTTTTTAGGGGAGATTTGCCTTCCTCCTTGCTTAGATGAACAATAACTCATATTTATGCTGCATTTTTAAGGCTGACAAAGCACTTTCCTTGTAACAATCGCGTGAAGCAGATAGCGGGCATTCGTATTTAGCCATGGCAACTTCAAACCCACGTGGCCAGATGTGTCCCTGGGCTCTTCTATTCAATGCTGAAAACACACAGTCATCACTAATAGAGCTAGCACTGGGTTGTCTGGCAGGAGAAAACTGGCCCAGACAGTCTTTTTAGTAGGTACCTCTGGCTAGTTTTACCAGGCCCCTGGGACAGGCTGCCTACTATGGGTTTTAATCCTGGCTCTGCCAATGACTACCTCAGTTACCTTGGGTAAGTCGCTCACCTCACCTGCCTAAACCTCAATTGGCTCATTTGCAAAATGAAGGCATCCGGTTGGATGATCTTTGAGGCCCCCTCTAAATCTAAACCTTATGGGGCTCTGCTATGTTAGTTCCCATGGGGGTCAGCAGGCAGAGGAATCTATTGCATGCAAACTGTAGATATGGCATATGGACAGGAGGAGACAGAATCAGGCTGAGGGTGGGGAGAGGGAGAGGGAAAGGGAGTGGGAGGGGACAGAGAGGGGAGGCAATATGGAGAAAAAGATGATAAGCCAAGAGATGTTAGAGAGAGAGCGAGCGAGTGTGAGGTGGGGGCAGAGAGAGGCAGAAGGAGAGAGATGGGAGCCACCTTTGGACAGCACACCAGGGCCCAAGTGCTAAGGGATTGTGTTTCCTCAAGAAGGAAATGGGAAATGCTAAGAATCTGTGTAGGTTTCCTGCTGGCTTGGGGAGAGGAGGTGCCTGATTCAGGCTGCTCCTGCATCTCCCAGGGGACACTGTTAGTGGTCTCCTACTTCCTGGGCAATATAGCATTTAAAAGTGGAAGGAGCCATGGACACGGACGAATCCAGCCCTCTCATTGTTCCAGGAGAGGACACTGACTCCCAGAGAGGTGAAGGGATTTGGCTAATGTCACACAAGTCATCAGTGTCCAGAGCCAGGATGTAAACTTGGCTCTTCTGACCCCAAATCCCATGTTCTCATCCCTGTATTGAGCTCCCTTCCTGCCCACACTTGTGAGGTAGTGCTTGCTTCTCTTTCTCTTTCCTGGGTTCCAGTTCTTCCTCAACTCCCCATCTACTTTGGCTCACTTGCTAATTTCTGCCTTCCCCAGTTTTCCCCTCAGAAGGAACTCTTAGTCCTTCCTCAGTTCCCACAGTGGAGGTCCACAGGGGAGTGATTCAGCCCTAGGCCTGGACTCCTCACGCCCAAGAAGATAGCCTGGTGGGAATTCCTGGGCTGTTCATGTTTCAGCTCTGCTTGATGCTGACATGGAGGGAGGGCCCTCCCTTCCTTTTCTCTCCCTGTGGGTGGGGAGGATGGTGAAGGAGCCTCCCAGCCCTTTTTTCTCCTCAAATCCTGGAAGGGAGCTCTCTACCGGACAAGTTGTTTCAAAGAAGGAAAACCGTGAAAAGTCCCCTCTGCTCTCTGCTGTGGTAACAGCAGCACCAGATGAGAGAAAGAGTCTCTCTGTCTTTCCTGTCTCTCTGCCTCCATCCTTTCTCCGCCACCATCTTTGCCTCTGTCTCTCCCATCTCCTCTCTCCTTTTGTTTTCCTCTCCGTCTCCCTCTTTTCTTCCCTTTCTCATTTGCTGTTGGACTCTCTTTTTCTGACTCCAGTCATCCTGTGAGCATGGAGAGCATGATTTGGAGGCAACAAATCTTTACTGTCTATTGCAGTAGTTCTCTGCTTCCCCATTGGAAGTGACCGGGCCCTCAAGGACTGATTCAAGTGCAGGCAGCAGAACATTGTGGGAGAGAACCCTCTGGGTGAGGATGCTAAGGAATTTCCCTTAGCCTCAGCAGGGAGGCTTCCAGAACATCATGCAGATCATGCTACCTCTTAGATTTAGGGAATAGGAAATACTTCTTGGGTCATTTGAACTGGATAAGCTCTCTGTTTAACAGCTAAACTCTGCTTGACCGTCTGGGTTGGGAAAGACAGGGCTCTGAGTCCCAGGTTTGTTCTTCCTTTCTTTCTTTCTCCTCCTTTCTTTCTTTCCTCCTTCCTTCCTTCCTTCCTTCCTTCCTTCCTTCCTTCCTTCCTTCCTTCCTTCCTTCCTTCCTTCCTTCCTTCCTTCCTTCCTTCCTTCCTTCCTTCCTTCCTTCCTTCCTTCCTTCCTTCCTTCCTTCCTTCCTTCCTTCCTTCCTTCCTTCCTTCCTTCCTTCCTTCTTTCCTTCCTATTGGGGTTAAGTGGCTTTCCCAGGGTCACACAGCTGGTAAGTGTCTGAGGCCAGATTCAAATTCAGGTCTTCCTAACTTCAGGTCAGGTCTTCTATCCACTTCTATCTCTATTTCTTTCCATGCTGAGGAAATAATAGCAGGCAAACCTTTGGGGCAAATCAGACCCTAACTACCCACTGTGATCTAAGCTGACCAGGAGTCAATGAGTAGGTAACAGATAACTTTTAGCTATTTATTACAGGTAAAGCACTTTACCTGCATTACCTCATTTATTCCTTACAATAACCCTATAAGATAGATGGTGCAATTATCCCCCTTTTATAGAGGGGAAATTGAAGCTGGGAGAGATTAAATGACTTGCCTAGGGTCACACAACTCTCAAGTGTTAGGGTCAGAATTTGAACTCGAGTATTGCTGACTCCAAGTCCACAGCTCTAGCTACTTTGTCATCTAGCTCTCACAGTGAAGGGAAAATGAAATGATTTTTTTTTTTTTAGTGAGGCAATTGGGGTTAAGTGACTTGCCCAGGGTCACACAGCTAGTAAGTGTTAAATGTCTGAGGCCAGATTTGAACTCAGGTACTCCTGACTCCAGGGCTGGTGCTCTATCCACTGTGCCACCTAGCTGCCCCTTGAAATGATTTTTAAAAGCCATTTTCCTTCGCTCTTCAACTTCATCCACAAACCACAGGCCTTAGGCTCCTTCTCCCTGCAAGGGCCCTGGATTCTCCCTCATGGTCCACCCCATTATGGAGGATGTCAGAGAGATGGAGAACATATGAGTCCCGCTCTCCAGGAGCTGCCAATCTGCCTGGGAAGGCCAGGCTTGCACCCGTGAAAAGATATGAAACAATACAAGGGTGTATATGGAAGTGGTGCCAACGGTGAAGGGCTTACAGAGTTCGGGGTGGGAGAGGACTGGAGGGCATCCTTGTGGAATGGAGAAGGCCCAGGTCACAGATCTGGATCCCATTCTGTCCCCTGCAGAGTGATGCAGCAGGGAGAGGAAGAGGGAGAGAAAGTGGGGGCAAGGGAAGGAAGGAGCAGGGAGACTACTTCACCTTGCCAGCTCCTTAAAGGGCAGGTCCTGTCTGCTCCTCTGCCTTCCTTACAGATGTCTGCCACAGATAGAGACACAGGCAGAGCTAGAAGGGCCCCAGAGGCCCGCTGGTCCAACCCTCCCATTGTCCAGATGAAGAAGTTGAGATCTCGAGAAGTTCAGTGACCGCCTGTGGTCACCCCAGTGGTGGACATCAGAGGTGGACACTGAATGCAGTCCCTCTGGCTCCAGAGGTCCTGGCACTAAGTATTTGGGGCTCAATAAAGACTGGGATTAAACTGAGACTCAGAAAATGGAAAGAGCTTTTTGCTGAGGAGTGAGCAGACCAGGGTGCTGGATGAGCTAGCTTGAAATTGGCTTCTTGCTTTCAGGCTCGACGGTTCAGAAGCCCCATGGGTACTGCAGAAGTTCTCAGGGGCAGCTAGGTGGCACAGTGGATACAGCACCAGCCCTGGATTCAGGAGGACCTGAGTTCAAATCCAGCTTCAGACACTTGACACTTACTAGCTGTGTGACCCTGGGCAAGTCACTTAACCCCAATTGCCTCACCAAAAAAACAAACAAAACAAATAAGTTCTCAGCCTCAGTTTCCTCATCTGTAAAATGAGGGGGCTGGATTAGATGGGTGTCTGAGGTCCATTTCAGCTCTAACTCTAGGACCTGGGGGTCCCTAATGATTCCTCTCTTGGCTTTCCTCTTGGCTAGCCATGTGACCTTGAGCAGATCATTTAACTGCAAATTTAAGGGGTGGCTGTGATGAATTGGAAAAGTAGTATCAGAGTTGTTGACTCAGCAAAATCTCTGAAGATCCTAAAGGATGTCACTTCCCGTTAGGCAGGTATTACCTGATGTTACCCAGAAACCCTCACATGATCAGCTCCTTTTTGACCCCTGTGCCCTCATCCTCTCAACTCCATTTGTTTGGGGACAAAGTCCTAAGTTGAAGTTCCCTGCAAACACACCTCTCCTCTGCACAGGTGGTTGGAGGAAGGGGGCTGCCTGACAGTTTCTCCCAATAAATGTTTCTGTGGGTTTTTTTGTTTTGTTTTTTGGTGGGGCAATGAGGGTTAAGTGACTTGTCCAGGGTCACACAGCTAGTAAGTGTCAAGTATCTGAGGCCAGATTTGAACTCAGGTCCCCCTGAATCCAGGGCCGGTGCTTTATTCACTGTGCCACCTAGCTGCCCCCTTCTTCCAATAAATGTAAAGGGCTGAGAGACCTATGAAGAAAGGAAGGTCAGTCTGGGCTCTTTTAGCATCTCTGTTCTTCTTGCCTCTATCCCTGGGAACCCAGCCCCTAGAACTCTTACTTTGGTTCTCATTACAGGAAGTGGGGGGCCTGGGGGAAAACCAATCTCTTAAGGAAAAAGCTGTGCCCCTCCCCCCCCATTGTGGGAGTTTCCACCAGCTCTGCTCACATGGAGTAGGAGGGAAGATGCTGGAAGTATGGGGCAGGGGTAGGAATTCTGGCTGTAGCCATACCCCTTCTCTCCTCCTACCAGTGAGGACAGCCCCCAAACTGTCTCCCTGGCCTTGATGGGTCAGTCCCAGCTATGGCTTTACTCATTGGCCCCGTCCTCGGGCATTGTGACAGAGGTAGAGAAATAGAAACAGAGACAGTGAAAGAAAGGGACAAAGGTCTAGACAGAGGCAGTCAGCAAGAGTTCACAGACAAAAAGCAACCGGGAGGGGGGGGGGAGGATAATAGTCTTAGTGCTGCCCAGTTTGTCAAACCCTTTCCCCCACCCTCACTCAGCAAGGGAGGCCGTATAAGTTATTATCCCCACTTTACAGATGAGGAAACTGAGGAAGAGAGAGGAGAATGATATCCCCAGGATCACACAGATAGTGGCAGTGCCAGGACTCAAACCCATCAGAAGGAGAGAAAAATAGATGGGGCGAGCAGAGTAAGTGAGTGTCAGCTTGGGGGATGGAAGAGGTGTTAGTGGAATGGCTCAAAATCAAACCCAGGTCGTCTGCCCTCTAGTACTGTGTTCTTTCTTTGTCCTACCCCACCCCCAACTCCCACCCCCACCCCCAAAAAAAAAACCTCCTTTCTTACAAATTAAAATTTTAACGTCAATAAAAACAATTTAACTTGCTAACATTTTGCATTTGTGTTAATGAATTCCAGTGCATGTAAATACAGTGAATAAGTTTCTACCACTCCCTCTAAGTTCCCACAATTCTTTGTTCATTCCCATTCGCTTTTCCTCTTCTGTGGTAATAATTGGTACAGACTCCATTCTTTGGGTTTTGCTTTTGTTCCACTTTTTCATTACTCCATAAAATTTTCTTGAGATTACTTTGTATTACTTGTTGCTCTCATTTGCATTATGGTATTCAGTTACATTCATTTACCACAGTTTATTCACCCATTCCCCAGTTGTTGGACATTTAAGTTGCCTCCAATTTTTTTTTTTTTTTTGCATTTACATATAAATGCTGCTATGAAAAACTTTGGACAGTCAGCTCATTTTTGTTATTGTTTATAATATCCATTTGGGATATATTCTCAACAGAGGAATTATTGGGTCCAAGAGTAAGATTATTTTTATAACTTGTACTGAATACTGCCAGATTGATCTTGGAAAAGATTCTCTGGGTTTGCAATTCTACCAGCAATGAATGAGTGTGACCGTTTATCCAGAATGCTGCCAAATCCGTTTCATTACTTTTCTTCATTAATGCATATGAGTTAGTACCTCAAAGGTTTGTTGTTGTTTTTTTTCTAATTTAGCATGCCACCCTTTCTTTCTGTAATAGCATGATATTTTTCATGTTATAATTCTACCATGAGGGAGGATAACTTCCCAAAGCCTGCTTCCATTCCCAGCTACCTTTGAAGCAAACCTGGAGGGCTTTTTCCACATTTTCTTTGGCTGCTTCCTTCTTCCTTCCTCAGTGGCCTCCTTGATAACATCATGCTATGGTAGAAAGGAGGCTGGTGCTTGCTTTGAAGCTTGTCTCTCAGCTGGGTGACTATGGGCAAAGCTCAGCTTCCCTGGGCTTGATTCCTTATGTGTTTTGTATATTGCTGTATATGCTTCACAGGATTGTTCCAAGAAGAACACTGTCATTAATAGCTCTTTTAAAAAAATCACCTTAGGGGGCATCTAGGTGGTGCAGTGGATAAAGCACCAGTCCTGGATTCAGGAAGACTTGAGTTCAAATTCGGCCTCAGACACTTGACACTTACTAGCTGTGTGATCCTGGGCAAGTCATAAACCCCCATTGCCCCGCCAAAAAAAAAAAAAAAATCACCTTAATTTTCAAATACATCCTTCCCCAGAGGGTATTTGTAGTTCTGTAAAAAAGAAGAAAAAAAGTGAAGGAAAAAAAAAGGTGGTTCATCAAAACTAAGCACTATCAACCAAGTCTGACAAGGTATGCCGTGTTCCACACCTGTAGCCACCCACGTCTGGAAGGAAAGGAGGGGACATATCCCATGCTTAATTTCCCTCTTCCATTAACTACAGGGACCAGTATGGAAAATAACATGATAAAGATTCATTAACTGCTAACAAATAAAATCAAATGTTAGAGAGATGAACAGATAGTCAAAAAGCATTTATTGAGACCATCTCTCTCTATATATATATATACTCATACATATATACAAACATATACTATCTATATGTATATATGTAATATATATTATATATACACATACAAATTGTGTGAGACACTATAATGTCAGCAGGAATTCTTAGTGATCTATTCAGATTCTTGCAGAATTGCTTATCTGTCTAGATGTCCACTTCTGCTACAATGAAAGTTTTTGCCATCACTCAGGAAACAGAATTCAATCCATCATCAATTCAGTTCAATTTGGCAAATATTTGTCTAGTACCTACTTGTTCAAGTCACTGTTCTGGGTCCTGAGGATACAAAGATAAAAAGAAAACCACAGCCCCTGCCCTCAAGGAGCTAACATTCTAAGACAGTCTGCTGCCAAAGATCAACAAATGTCTACTCACAAAAATAGGTGAAAGGGGAGGAAAGGTGGGAGTATGGCCAAGAATTAATGAATTGATTGATTGACTGGTTAATCAATCAATTCATTCATTCATTCATTCATTCCTTTAACAAACATTTATTAAGCGCCGACCATATTATTTATTTATATAATCTGTTTATGCTATTATTCATAATATTAACACTCAGGTTTGCCAATGAAGCTGACAGAATCGTTGACATAAAGCAGGCCCTGCATGGGACAGTCCAACCCCTCCAGTCCACAGAGCTGCCACGGAGCCACCATTCATTCTAGAATTGCCTTTAAAGTCTCCAGCTTTGCCTCCTGTGGCAGAGAGGATTGTATGAAGACCAGAAATATTTTTTTCCCATTCTCTATTGGAACAGACCTATGAGGGGCACAGCGCCTGCCTCCCATCATGATCTGCCCCAGGGGTGCATCTTAAACCCCAGTTTTCCCATGAGCAAAGTTAGAAGTCATTGCTTCCTTACACTCTTTGGTGGGGCAATGAGGGTTAAGTGACTTGCCCAGGGTCACACAGCTAGTAAGTGTCAAGCGTCTGAGGCCAGATTTGAACTCAGGTCCTCCTGAATCCAGGGCCGATGCTTTATCCACTGCGCCACCAGCTGCCCCCGCTTCCTTACATTCTTAAAAGTCTTGGTTTCCTCTTTCTTCTCCACTGCCAGAATGTTGTTTTTGTTTGATCTTCATTCTCAAAGAGGACCATGACATCAAGTGATGTCATGACTTACAGTGATTGGATTTAAGTGAGGCAGGGCTGTGCAGAGTCACCAGCCTCACTCTCTCCTCCAGAGCCATCTGGGTCTGGTGGTGAGATATATATCAGAATGAATGGAGATGGTCCTGGATGTTTAAGGCAATTGGGCTTAAGTGACTTGCCCAGGGTCACACAGCTAGTAAGTGTCTGAGGTGATATGTGAATTCAGGTCCTGCTCCCTCCAGGGCCAGTGCTCTATCGACTGTGCCATATATATTTCTTTGTTTCTGTTTTCTTCACTGTGTTCTGATTCATGTATGTCAACTGATCAATCAACAAGTATTTTTGTGCATCCACCATGTGTCAGGCATGGGGCTAGGACTTGGGGATACAAATAAAATGAGTGAAAAAAAAATCACTATTTTATGGGAACTTGCATAAGTTTTCCCAAAGTTCTCTGAATTTCTCATTTTCATCTTTTTTTTTTAATTGTGTAATAGTATTCCATTACCTTCGTTTACTCCCAAGCTCTTTCCGCAGCGCCCCATTGCCAAACTATTTTGTTTGCATTCACTTGTTTATAGGGAAACTCCTTTGTGATGCTGGGGTTGGGGTCAGGACAAACAGCTGCGTGTGCCACTCATCCACCTCACAGAACTGTAGGGAGGAAGAGGTTTGGTAAGGCCTACGCTGCTCTATAAATCTGAGTTGAGACGTGTTAATAAGTCATGTTGTAACAACTTTTACTCCATCTGCTTTATTTATGTCATGGAAGAACACTAGGTTCAAAGTCCTGCTTGACTACTTTTGTGACCTCAGACAAGTCACATAGCCTTTTGGTGCCTCAGTTTCCTCATTTGTAAAATGGACTAGCTGATCAAGTCCCTCCCAACTCTGAGAGTCTTTGTTTTAAATCAGTGGGTTTTGATTGCTTAATGGATGGACCGAAGGCATCATACTCAAAGGGATTAGGAACACAGGACTAAATGACCATTGATTTTTTAGAGCTGGAAGAGACCCTTAGAAAACATGTATCCCATTTAATAGATAAGGAAACCGAGACCTGGAGAGGTAAAATGACTTGAGGGTGGCCAGATAGGGAGAGCCCCAGACTGAAAGTCAAGTGACTTCATGTAAGCAGGTCAGATTTGAACTCAGGTGGCACTGTGGATAGAGTGTGCCAGGCCTGGAGTCAGGAAGAGTCACCTACATGGGTTCAAATCCATTCTCAGACATTTACTAGCTGTGTGACTCTGGGCAAGTCACTTAACCCTGTTTGCTTCAGTTTCCTCATCTGTCAAATGAGTTGGAGAAGGAAATGGCAAACCATCCTAGCATCTTTGCCAAGAAAAACCCAAATGGGTTTAGGAAGAGTTGGACACAACTAAAAACAACTAAACTTCCTGACTTCAGGTACCACTCAGCCACCTGTGACACATCATTACATAAGAGAAGTACTAAAAGGCTTTGTGAGGCCCAAGGGGGAGAGTCGTACTGACTGGAAGTATCAAGGAAGGCTTCGTGGAGAAGGTGGCATCTGATCTGGATTTTAAAGAATCGGGAGATACAGAGAAATAGCATCCATCAAGGCACGGAAGCAAAAAAGTACAAGTTGTCTAGTCGGGGGCAGAGGGGGAGCGGTCCAGTTTGTTTGAAGGACAAAGCGTATGGAGAGGAAGAATCAGGCTGGAAAGAGAGGGTGGAGCCAGTTGGTGGTGGGCCTTGAAGGCCAAGTGAATAAAGTTGGAAGATGAGAGAGAAGCACAGAAGTTTTCTGAACCAAGGAGAGACTTGAGGAGATCTGCAGGTTTGTTTGTTTGTTTTTTTGGTGAGGCAATTGGGGTTAAGTGACTTGCCCAGGGTCACATAGCTCGTAAGTGTCAAGTGTCTAAGGCCAGATTTGAACTCAGGTCCTCTTGAATCCAGGGCCGGTGCTTTATCCACTGCGCTACCTAGCTGCCCCGAGATCTGCATGTAAGAAAGATTACCCTGGAAGTGATAGGAAGGATGACACGAAGCAGGAGAGACTGGTAGCAGGACGACCTGATAGGAAGTTATGGAAGTAGTTGGGGAGCATGGATATTGAGTGCTGGTGGCAGTGGGAACAGAGATGGGAGACCGAGATGACAAATGCTGCAGAGGTCTCGAGAGCTGAGCAAAAGGAAGGCATCAGAAGGAGCACAAAGATTTGGTGACTGTGGGGGTGATAACACAGACAGAAGTGGTGGAGTCAGAGGAAGCAGGTTTAGGGAGAAAGGATAGGCCTGGTGTGGGTCATCCTGCTTTGAGGTAGCTGGGACGTGGCTGGATGCAGAGGAAGCTGTGTCTTGTAGGCAGTCTGGGACAGGAGGCGGGAGCTCAGCAGTGGGTTTGACGTGGAAATAGAGGTTCGGTAACCATCTGTTTGTTTTGGTTTTTTGTAGGGCAATGAGGGTTAAGTGACTTGTCCAGTGTCACACAGCTACTAAGTGTCAAGTGTCTGAGGCTGGATTTGAACTCAGGTCCTCCTGAATCCAAGGCCAGTGCTTTATCCACTGTGCTACCTAGCTGCCCCAGTAATCATCTGTTTGGAGGTGATCATTGCAACCGTGGAAGTGAATGAGGCTGCAAAGGGAGAGAAAGCAAGGAGAAAGAAAAGGGTCAAAGACAGACTCTCAAGGGACATCAAATTACTCCTCAGTGTCTTGGTTCCCGGGCTGGGTGCTTGCCTTTGATGCGCCTATCCACAGAAGGCTAGCCTTATACATAGACAAAGTAGGTGCTTGCCTACTTGTATAGTTATTCCTCGCCCCACCCCAAACCCAGCTTTTCTCCGAGTGAAAGATATTTCTTCAATAAAGGAAAGGTGTTTTATTTTTTTTTATAGTGAGAGGGAAGGCTTCAGATGCAAAGAGCCTTGGGGAAAGGATGGTACCATCACTTACAGTCAGTCACAACACCTAACAACAAATGGCTAATAGCCAAGCCTTTCTTTTTCTTTTTTTTTCTGACAGTGGGGTCTTGTAGGGCCAAGAGAGAGAGAGAGAGAGCATAGGAAGCTGGGAAACTGAGCTAGAGAGATGGGGCGCAGAAAGGGAGGTAGAGAGGTGGCTGGCCACAAAGACAAGCTTTGTCAGCTTTGCTCAGTCCCGGTCTCCAGGCCTAGACTGTTGAAGGTACTTAGACAACTGAACTACAGATACCCCTAACACAAACCGAGGAGATTAATTGTTTATTTTATACTCAAGCCCCAGGGAAGTACATTTGTGAGTCAGTGAATGTGTGTTTATTTGGGGCAGGTGGGTGGTAGGGTTTCATGTTTTGATAGAAGGAGTTGGGAGAAATCAGGGGCTGAGGCCCAAAATGATGTTAGAGAGCTGGAAGGGCCTTGAGTATTTAGAAGACAGAGTGAGGGGAGGTAGCTGTTATGTCGTGCAAAGAGCCCTAAACTCAAAGTTGAAGGCCTGGGTTTCACCCCCAATTCTCTTTTTTTTTTTTTAATTTTATTTATTTATTTATTTTTTTTGGTGAGGCAATTGGGGTTAAGTGACTTGCCCAGGGTCACACAGCTAGTAAGTGTCTGAGGCTGGATTTGAACTCAGGTACTCCTGAATCCAGGGCCAGTGCTTATCCACTGCGCCATCTAGCTGCCCCGCAATTCTCATTTTTACTAGTCCTGTGACCTTAAATAAGTGCCAAGCCCTCTGAACCTGACTTTTCCCCTCCTCATTCTATTTTTGGGGGTTATTATGAGGCAAGTCCATTGTAAAGTATTCTAGACTATCAGAACTGTTAAGGGACCTCAGATTCTGATCCCCTCATTTTACAAATGAAGCTGGGAAATGAAACATCAGGAAGACTCCGAGGGAGGTTGAATCTTAGGAATGAAACAAAAGAAGTTTGTTGTTGCTTTTTTGGCCCCTTCCTCCCCTCCCCCAGCCCCCACACCCCACCCCTACTTCTTTTTAGACTTTGCCTAACTTCTTTCTAGGCATGGGGCTATCACCTTGGTTAACTGAGGCTGATGGCTAGAAAGAGGGCACCTAATCCTTCGAGAGCACAAGGGGAGGATGGTTGTGGTGAAAGGAAGGTGGGGTAGAGAAGAAGTTAGTGATGTAAGGGATCTTTATCTGCTGATGTGAGAGATACAGAGAGATGTTCAGATTTCCCACCCTTGGGGCAGCTGGGTGGCACAATGGATAAAGCACAGGCCCTGGATTCAGGAGGACCCGAGTTCAAATTTGGCCTCAGACACTTGACACTTACTAGCTATGTGACCCTGGGCAAGTCACTTAACCTTCATTGCCCTGCAAAAAACCAAAAACAAACAACAACAGATTTCCCACCCTTGCCCTCAGAAACCCCAACTGCCTGGAGTTCAGCTGATGAGACTCCACTCAGAAGGTTATTAGGGAGAGAGAAAGAGATAGAGGAACCAGTGGATTCCAGTGAGAGATGGACCTCAAACACTTGGGTATCTGCACTCATACGTACAAATGCACACACACACACACACACACACACCCCATATGTACACAGGCACCTGGATACCATATCTATGTATATTTACAAGTAGCCCCCAAGGATCTCTGAGAACAGCTCAGCCAATTCCTCCTTCAGCACAAAGGAAGAGGTTTAAGGAGGAACTATCCACCTTAACCACCAGACCCAGGACTATTGATTTAAAACAGATCTTGGAGGTAATTATAACCTGGCTGTTCCTGCAGCCTCGCCTACATGTGTGTGCGTGCTAGCACCCAGCTAGCCACAGAGCCAAAAACAACTCTAGGGCTGCTGAGAGTCAGAAAAGGGGACTGGGAATAGAATGGTCATGGAGCCTTAAGAAAAGGCAGAAAAGGTCTGCTGTGGGGGCAAGGTGGAAGGGGGGAAGTTTAGGAGCAAGATAAGTGGCAGCAAGATAAAGCCTGGCTTGCTGCCCTCCTCCCTCTGCCCACAACAGCCCCTTGCTGCCTCTACCAACATGCAACTCATGTTGTTGGTTAATCTGAAAGACAAACCCAGCCACCCAGGGAATGTCTTCCTGGCTCTTTTAACTGGAAGGACAAGACTGTCTTAGGCCAATATGGCATTTTTAAGTCAGCCCATTCAGCCAAAGCTGTCCACCCCCTTGTTCTTATCTGAGCTGAAGGAGAAGTCTGGCTGGAGTAGCCTTTTCAACCCCTAGGGCCACTTGGGGCTTAGAGCTCAGAATAAATTCTCAGGACCACACATTCTTCTCTATGGAATGTTGGTGATTTCATAAAGATCTAGACTTGAGGTTGACGATTTCCCACAAAATACAGCAATGTTCTCCAGCTTGGCTTCTCCCAAGACAATTGGAGCACCCCACTCCATTCATGTCTGACCAAGCTTTGGGGACAAAGCAAGACTTTAACCTCTTAGAGAGCAGTATTCAGTCAACTAGGCGCTCTGTGTTGATATGACACCATCTTGGATGCTCTCCTCTGAACTTGGACCAGCTTGTCAATGTCCTTCCCAAAATGTGGTACTCAGTCCTGAACTCAGTGTTCCACTTGTGGTTTGACTAGGGATGGACACACGACTGTGATGTCCCTTATTCTGGGAACTGTGCCTCTCTTACAGGTAGCCTAAGATCACCTCAGCTACTTTGACGGCCACATCACACTGCTGACTCTTATTAAGCTTTCAATTAACTAAGACAGCCAGGTGCTTTTTATAGTATTTGGAGTTTTGCAGTTTATTTTTTTCACCCCACGGGTAGGACTTTACACTTATGCCTATGAAAATAATTAGACTTTGCCCATCATTCCAAATAGACCAGATCTTTTTGGATATTTTATTCAATACATTCGCTCTCCTTCTCAGCTTCACATCATCAGAAAATTTTAGAAGCATGTCATCTATGCCTTTATCAAACTCATTAGTAAAAATGCTGGGGAAAATTCAATGTTAAGGAGAGAGTTCTTTGGGAATGTACTAGAATTGTCTTCCCAAATCTCTTTGGTTTCAGTCTTTCAACCAGTTCTGATTACCGACTGGACTATTATCTAGCATAACACAACTATTTAATGTGTATTTTACAGAATGAAAAGCTTTGTTAAAAATCTTACTGACATCCAGGTATGTAGAGGCTATAACATCCTCCCTGATCTGCTAGTATTGTGGGGGATAAGTATTGGGCTCAGACCCATGATTTTGGGGGGGGGCAGGACAATGAGGGTTAAGTGACTTGCCTAGGGTCACACAGCTAGTGTCAAGTGTCTGAGGCTGGATTTGAACTCAGGTCCTTCTGAATCCAGGGCTGGTGCTTTATCCCCTTGTGCCACCTAGCTACCCAGACCCATGATTTCATTAGTATGGGGAGAATGAAGAAACTCCCTCCACCAATGCAGATAACAACTTCTCTATTAGACAGTTTGCCTGAGTTGCTTAAAGGTAGTAATTTGCCCAGGACCACCATAGAACATATCAGAAGCAGACTCTGATCCAAGATCTTCCTGACTCCAAGATCGACCTTCTATCTGCTGACTCTACTTTCTGCCCAAACGCAGATGAAACCCACTTTCCCAAAGTCTAAGGTACTATTTGGACTGCCTGACATTCCCTTTCTTAATTGCATAGTCATTTCCCGTTGTTTCTCCCTTCTCTTCTCTGCTTTTTCTTTTCTTCCCTTTATGTCATCTCTCAGTATCATTGTCAACATCGTCACCATCATTACTTAGGGGACTTGGGTTTTTGTTTGTTTCTTTCTTTTTTAGCATATTTAATTCAAGCATTTAGTCAGTACCTTCAATGTGTAAGGCAGCAGGAAGTATACAAAGATGAGTAAGACATAGCCCTGGCCCCATGAGCTTATAGATCAGGATCCTCTAAATGAAGTCTATGAATAAACTATTGACCAGAAGTCTGAGTGAGGTGACAGGTACAGAGATGGATGTGTACCCAAAGTGTCCTCAATTGAAAAGTGAGTGAGCTGGACTAGATCTCTAAGATGTGTGCTCGCTCTGCGTCCATGATTCTATGACCCAGAATTGGTGCCAATAGTAGCAGCCAGTTTTTTTTCTGTAAGATGTCTGGCTATTGTAATCAGCCTGGCTTTTTCCTCCCCACCCCATTCCTAATTCTTGACAGGGAACTATAGGATTGGAGGGGTGGGGACTGTGGATGGGGAGAGACAGGGTGAAGTTGGGGGGGTGGATTTATAGATTGTTGACAGGGATTTCAGGAAAGAACAGCTCTTCATCTTATAAATGAAGATTATTATCAGGAAGGCTTACAGTGAAGACCCTCTATCCATCACTGTCTCTAAGGAGTGCCTAAGATGTTTCTTGATCATTCATCACCTACTTAGTTTAAGTCATCGTTCTCACCTCCTATACCCCCTCACTCTATCTACTTATCTCCTTCCCTTTTGGTGCCCCCATCAATCCTCCCCCATTTCATAAAGCCAGTGCCCTCAGGTTCCTCTTGTTGAAGCTCGAAGGTCAAAAGCATCTTATAAACTCACTCGTTCAAAGGTATTTGGGATTTAATGTACATATCCCCCTCCCTGGGGGAATATAAAGGAATAACTATCTGATAACTTCAGAAAGTGGAGTAGACACGTGTGGAGAGGCTTTTGGGTAGGAAGGTGAGTGGGGTATAGTTTAAAAGAAAAACCTATTGAGTGCAAGACAGAACCCGTGGGAATGAATTAATAATGGGAGGAATTTAGATATCTTGGAAGGATGCATTTAGGGGCCTTTTCGGAACTCCTAAAGCTGAGTTACTCCGCTATGCCTTTGTCCCTTCCTCCAAATTGAGTGGCTGGCTATCCCTTCCTCCAGGATTGGAACCAAACATCCAGGCTCCTCCTCCTCTTCCCTCCCTTCTGGAAAGCACATAGTGACCAAATCCTTTGCTTCCTTTGAAAATGCTGTCCCACCCCTGCCTGGGAGCTTCCTGCCTAATGTGTTGTTTCCAAGAATCAGTGATAGGGAGGGAGGTAAGAGAGATCTTTGGCCCTTTCTTTTAAGAAACAATCTTTCCCAGCTGCCGAAAGAATTTGTGACATGGTCCCCTGCCCTCTAAAAATGTAACAAGTCTAATTGGGAAGCCAGAATTCATGTACACTGAACCACTAAAAAATTGTTAACCTATATGGTCCTAGTTATAAGTACCAATAGGAGTTCTGTATAGGGAGAGATCAGAATGGTCAGGAAGGTAGACTTGAGCTGGGCCTTTAAGGATGGGCAGGTTCCAGATAAACCAAGAAGAGGGAGAGCATATTCCAAGTGCGTGGCTTAAGAGAATGAAATGAGCAAAGTCAGATAGAGGGATAAACAGAAGTTTGAGGGAGAAGCTAAGGAGTTAGGCCTTGGTTGTCTAGGCAAGGGAGAGCCATTGTTGGTGCTTGACCCGAGGAGTAACATGATAGAAGACCAATATGGGGGTCATTGCAATCCGGGACTACCTTGGCCAAAGCCTTGGAAGGCCTATAGTGTCAGCCAGAACTCCCTATTCTGGAGGCCAACACTCATCTATAGATTTATATTTATTTAGAGTCTCTCTTTCCAGTTATCTGGAAGAACTAAGGTATGGGGCAGGAGAGCGCACCCAAATCAAAGGTAATTGTCATATGGTGTGTTAAGGTTTGCAAAGCTTGATTTATGATCTCATTTGATCCTTACAATTACCTTGTGCGGTAATAGAGGTTTACCTCGGAGATATTGCGGGTTCAGTTCCAGACTACTGCAATAAAGAGAATAAAGTAAGTCACATGGATTTTTTGGTTTCCCAGTGCATATAAAAGTCCCGTTTACACTATATTGTTGTCTATTAAGTATGCAATCGTATTATGTCTAAAAAGCAGTGTACATATCTTAGTTTTTAAAATGTTTTATTGATTTTTTAAAATGCTAGCCATGATCTAAGCCTTCAGCAAATCAGTCTTTTTGTTGGTGGAGGGTCTTGCTTCAGCGTTGATGGCTACTGATTGATTGGTGTGGTGATGGAGCAATGAATTCCTCCCAAAGTCTCTGCCAGATGGGTACCCTCTGTCCCACCCTCCCTTTTCAGCTCTCTTTTGTGTATCATCTTCCCCCATTTGATGGGAAACTCCTTGAGGCCATCTTTCTTTTTTGTTATTTGTATTCCCAGAAATTAGCACAAAACCTGGCAGTAGTAGGTACTTAATAAAGGTTTATTGACTATTGACCTAACTGCCTTTTTGTCTTCTGCGGTTGGATGATTTTCTTCTCCCCATTGAAGTGGCAGTGAGGAAGCTTGAACTCCAGCCCTGATTCTGCCAGTGACTCACTCTGTGGCTATTGGTCAGTCTCTGGATGAGCCCCTTGTTTCTCTCCAGATCTAAAAGTTTATGTATCTGTGACTAAGGATGGCCTTGGGATCCATCACCCAATTCCACAGTATAAGTGGTCATTTATGTTTCCAGAGCACAAACTCTTCTTCAATCAAGGGAATCACAAACGAGGAACTGGGTAAGAATGATGTGACAAGGAGAGCAGAATCCCCAGTCCCACCTCTCGCCCTACACCAGAGCCTACCCTCTCAGCATTCTCTTGGCTGCTGGGGAAATAAGATCTTCTGGGTCTAAGTCTCAGATCACTCTCCTTGGTTCTGGGCCAAGACTGTTTCTCTGAAAACTACCCTAACCCTAACTCAGAAGTTTCCAGTTCTGTTTATAAAATCTCTGCTCTAATATCTCTTTTGGGGGTCAACTCCCCTGCCTTCTTATGGGTGGCTCCATGTAGTTACATTTCTTCTCTTCACCTACAGTTTTTTGAAAAGCTACACAAATTGACCCCTTACAGTGTCTACAACCTGGGACTTCAGGCTTCCTCTCTTGGGCTCTATATCTCTCCTCAGGAAGTGACCTTGTTTAGGCACTCGTCTCCTGGACTAAACATTAGCATCACATATGAGTACATCTGCAATTCAGTTCACACTGACATCTGACAGATCTAAAACACAGACCTGACAATGGCCCCTCTGCCCTCACTCAACATTTTTCAATGATGCCTTATTGCCTTTAGAATAAAATACAAAATCTCCAACCTGGCATTACAAGTTCTCCACAGTCTGTCTTTTGGAACTTTTTTTGGGGGTGGGGGGATGAACTTAATCATCAACAAACAGGAACATTTCAGCACAAAAAAGAATAAAAAGAGGATAGCTTATAAAATTATGAATTTCTCTACATATAGTTTATATGAACGCACATGTATAACCTATATCTGATTGTTTACCATTTCAGGGAAGGGGGAGGAGGGGGAAGACAGGATAAAATTTGGAACTCAAAACTTTAAAAAGAACCTCAAACCTGTGTTAAAAAATTGTTTTAACATTTAATTGGGGAAAATTATATTAAAAATGAAAAAGTTATATATTAAACTTAGCATGATTAACAAGATTTTACTCTTTTTGTGTTCTATTCTGAACATTTTTCTTCTGTTTAAATTTTTCTTGATGTTCTCTTTTTCCTTTTTCTTTTTATATATCTATCACTACCCACTAACTCACTCTTCCCCTTAAATAGAAACTCCCTCTTGTATAACAAATAAGTTGTCAAGCAAAAAAAATATTCAACACATTGGTATATCTGAAAAGTCTGTGTTCTTTCTACTAAATCAAGGGATTCTATAAGAAAAAACCCAGGCCAGGGTTAGAGACCCACCCCGGAAACTTACCTTCAAACTTGTATCCCTTGAAGCTCGCCTTTGGAGTTAGTTGTATTTTTGTTTTTCCTTCTCCTCCCCTTCCTCCCCTCCTCCTCCTCCTCCTCCTCTTCCCTCTCCACCCGCTTCTCCCCCTCCATCCCCCCATTGTGCCAGAGCTCTGAAAAGCAAGAGGGAGACAATATACAGTGCTTAAGATAGACTCATTAGTTAATTGACTAAGTGATGGGTGACCCATTGAATTCTTTCTCTTTACTGCCACTACCTAAGGCTCTTTTTCACCTTATTTACCTCTTTTTGTCCTATCTCTCTCCTCTGAGTAAGTTAGGGACATCAACACCCTCTTAGGCTACAAAATCTGGTACAACAAAATCTTTTTTCTGGGAGTGATAATTGCTCAAAGCCTAGAGTCCATCCAGAGTGACCATTAGACCAACATAGGTGCAGGGGGCAGACAGAGACCACTTCAGGAAACAATCTTGCCAGTGATAGAGAAATCTTTTCCTTCCATTCTCTATTGAAATATAAGAAGAAGAGGGGGCAGCTAGATGGCGCAGTGGTTAAAGTACCGGCCCTGGATTCAGGAGTACCTGAGTTCAAATCCGACCTCAGACACTTAACACTTACTAGCTGTGTGACCCTGGGCAAGTCACTTAACCCCCATTGCCCTGCAAAAAAAAAAAATATATATATATATAAGAAGAATGCTAGGGTTCCAGTCCTGCTTCTGTTATTCTATCGGTGCCCCAAGACCAACTGATTTCCAAACCAGCTGTTCCCTCTCAAGCCTAATCCCCTTCAACCCTCAGCCAGCTGGGGAAACTAGAGCTCATCACATTCCTCGTATTTGTTCCTAGCCTAGGTGTTTCTCTGCTACTTCTCCATGCAACTGGTGTCTTCCTGGTAACCAGATCCCAATGAATCCCCACCTCCCCCCCACCATAATCTCTTGAACTATCCCCTGACTTATGCCAGAGCTCTAGAAGGCCTCTGGTCTTCTGTCTTTCCACCTGGAATCTTTTTTAAAATCTATGACCTAGTTCTTCAGGTTTCAAAAGCTTGGCATTTCATCAGGAAGGGCACACACTCTGCTTTCACCCTTTTATAATCTTCACAAGTCCTTATGGCCAAAGGGGGGGGGTGCAGAATTGCCCAATGATGAACCTTTCCCAATCATCAGTCGCTATCCAAGGTGTGGCTTGCATCCTTTAGATGGCAGTATTCAAGGGCTTTCCAGGTGGTTGATCCTGCTTTCAGAGCCTTTAAAAACCCAGTGGCGCCAACAAAACAGTACATGATAGATTCGTCATTTCAATAGGTAATGCTCTTTTTCTGTCCTTCCTATATGGGAATATTCATGCTTCTTGATGACAGTCAAGTTCAGAGTATTTTTTTTTAGAGAGGAACCCAGGGTCACCCCATGCTGGTGAGTGAGTTCTTTAGTCCTGTATTGAAGAATTTTCAATAATTAGTTCTGAGTAATTTACTATAGTAATTAGCACATATGAGCGCAATCATGCAAAATCAATAGACTGAAAGCATGGTGTCAGCAGCAACTGATATCACTCATGGCACAAGTGGAAGCTAAATTTAGTTGGTGTTTGAAGACAGGCGAGCATACAGGGGCTAAGCTGTCTGGGGACTCAGCTTCTGATTCTCTTCCCCACATTGCTCCCAGACTCAGCTCAGAGGGTGACTCTCTAACTGTGACATAATGGAGATAGGGATGGAGTGGACCAGTGTCCAGTATACCTCTCTCTTCGCCCTTCTTTCTCTCTCTTCCTTCCTTTCTTCCTTCCTTCTTTTCATTCTTTCTTTCTCTCTCTTATCTCATCTCATCTAATCTCTCTCTCTCTCTCTCTCTCTCTCTCTCTCTCTCTCTCTCTCTCTCTCTCTCTCTCTCTCTCTCTCTCTCTTTCTTTCTCCCTCTCCCCTCCTCCCTCTCCTCTCCCCCCATCTCTTCCTCCCTCCCTCTCTGAGCAGCTGGGCATCTCTCTTCTCAGGAGAGATAGATGGGCACTTGTCTTTGGAGTTCTCCCTCCCCCATCAGTCACTCTACTTGCTCCCCTCCTCCGCCTCCCCAAGTCCCATCCTAGACACTTGGTGCCCAGGACAGGAAATTTCTGGACTTCCCATCCCAGCTGCCCTCCTTGTCTAACACACACTATTTAGTGCTCCAGCAGGAAGAGCGAGCTGTCCCAAGGCCTGACAGAGGCCTCATTGAGCAGGGTCCCTCTTCTCCCCAGTCTCAGAAACAATGGGGGCTACTGATAGTGCTGGTCCTGGTCCCATGCCTTCCCCACCCCCACTCTGAAAAAAATAGGGAAATCAGCTTTAAACAGGGAGTCTCTTCCTTCTTCTCTATACCTCATTCCCTTCCTCACCCACTTCCCTCCTTAAAGAGAAAAAGGTAGATCTCTGCTCCATCTTGAAGCTTTCTCAAATTTACCTCCTCTGCAAGCTATTCTGACCCTGCTGCACCAATTTTCTTCTCTCTGGTGATCAGTACTGCTCCCACTCCAGCACTCAGAGATCCATCATTTGTATCACTAATACATCCCATTTTTTGCTCCCAGCCCAAGAGGAGAGATCTGTGAACCATAGAATAACCCAGCAAGACAGCATCTGTCTTCCTGTGGTCAGCCTCTTCTGCAGAGAGCCATAAGTCCTTCCAGACCTGGGGTCACACAATCTTTTGGAGGTGTGGTAAGGTCACTGTACTAGGGGCAGAAGCCCCTACTCATCACTTGCCAAGGGCCAAAGGTTCTAAACAATCTATTTAAGGACCACAAAAGATTATTAGATAGAAGGACTAGGTGAAGGTCCTTTCCAGACTAAACCTATTATCATAGATAGATAGATGGATGGATAGATAGATAGATAGATAGATAGATAGATAGATAGATAGATAGATAGATAGATAGATAGATAGATGGATGGATGGATGGATGGATGAATAGATAGATGGATGAATGATTGATAGATAAATGATAGATGATAGATGATAGATGATAGATAGAGATAGGGATAGAATTTCTTAAGGGCTTACTACATGCTTGACACTGTCCTTAGGGGATATATGCAAATAAGACAGTCCCTACCCTCAAGGAGGTTACATTCTAATGGGGAAAAACAACATATAAAAGGGAAATGGAAATTGGGGGAAGGAAAGGATACTTGAGGGTCAGATGAGGAAGGGGCAAGGCAGCTAGTGAAGAGATGAAGTCAAAATAAGATTATATTGGAGGCAGCTAGGTGGCGCAGTGGATAAAGTACCAGCCCTGGATTCAGGAGGACCTGAGTTCAAATATTACCTCAGACACTTACTAGCTGTGTGACCCTGGGCAAGTCACTTAACCCTCATTGCCCTGCACCAAATAAAAAAAAGAAAGAAAGAAAGAAAGAAAGAAAGAAAGAAAGAAAGAAAGAAAGAAAGAAAGAAAGAAAGAAAAAGATCATATTTGTAAAGTGCTTAGCACAGGGTTTGGCATATAGTAAGTGGCTAAAAAAATACTTGTACTCTTCTCCCTTAAAAAGGCACCTTAGAGATGTGATAAGATCCCTGGATCTGGTGAACTCAGTCAACTCCACACCTTGTATGACCTCAGGGAAGACACTACTCCTTTGTGGACCTCAGTTTTCTCATCTGTAAATTTGGGGTAGAAGAGATAGATGAAATGATTTCTAAGGTCCCCTTCATCTCTAAGTCCAATGATTTTCTATTTTATGACAACATTTATATATATATATAAAACAGTAGCAGGTGATATACACAAAATGCATTGTAATCCTTCAAATATCATACAAGTATCAGCTAACAAAGCACACTAAACCTGGGAGATGTAGTGTGGCATAAAAAACATTTGATCTCTGAGTTACGAAGACCTGGGTTTAAGTCTAAAGTGTGACTCTGTGACTCTGGGCAAGTAATTTAACCTCTCAGTATACCAGGCTACTCTCTAAGACTACTTGTTAATCATTATAGTTAACATTTACATAACACTTTGCTTATGTAATCTCATTTGATCCTTACAACCATCTTGTGAGGTAGGTACAATTATTATCCCAGTTTTACGGGTGAAAAAACAGACCTTTCAAAGTTAAGTGACTTGTCCAGGTTCTGAGGCAGCATTTGAACTCATTTTGAACTCAGGTTTTCTTCCTGATTCCTTATCTATTGTGCCACCTAACTAATTAATTTTTGGAGAGGAAGTGTTGATCTGTATTGGTAGAGTGAGCTCCTTACCAGGAATTCTCTACAAGATAAAACTGCAGGTACAGTGGGTAAAAAAAAACCTCTGGCATGAAGTGTGACATTGTGAGGTGCGGATTGAAAGAGCCCTCAGAGTTCCTAGTGAAATGATAGAGGAATGATTGGCTATGGCTCCATCATGGTGATGGTGGATCTTGAGCTGGGATGTGAGGAGTCTTCTGTGTTGGCTTTCCTGGAATCTGGAAGTTCTTTTGTGCCTCTTTTCCCGACTCTTCTGACTCAGCCCCCAGTCCCCTGCTGACATTCTTTGAGCATCAACAAGTCCTCTCTTTTCCAGTCCCCATGGGCACTGAGGATAGCCCAGACAAGGGAGACTCTTGTTTTCCACAAAGTCTCCTTGACCTCTTCAGCCTGGATCTTTGCAATCTTGGGGGCAGGGAGAATGAGTGGAGCCAATCAAGGAATAGGACCAAGGTCATGGACTCCAAGCCCTTGTCATCATGAGGGGAGGGAGAGAATACCATACAGTGACTGGAGGTGGGTGCTGTAGCCAAACACTGATTAAGCACTTACTATGTGGTAGGCACCATACTAGGCACTGGGGGTACAAATACAAAGAAAGAAACCCCTACTCTCAATATGCTCACATTCAAACCAGAGAGTTCCAGATCCTGGTAGCTGATAGAGGGTTCCCCCTCTAGATACACTGGGGCATAGTGGAAAGAAGAGTTAGCTCTGCCTGTTGTGTGTTATTGGACAAGTCACTTGTCCTAATCAATAAAATGGTAATAAAAAATTCAGCTCTATCATCACAGGGGGTGCTGTGAGTCATGGGTCATGACTGAGAAAATGCTCTTCAGACTCTGAAGCCCTGTACAAATGGAGAGTCTTGTATCAAACTTTATCACATAAGCAGAAAAAGCACCAGACTCAGAAGAGCATAGCAAAATCCCTCCCACATCTGTGACCTTGGACAAGTCTCCTAACCTCCTCTATGCCTCAGTTTTCCTCAAATGAAAAATGGAGATAAGATTTGCCTTCCCTTCTTCCCTGGATGCTTGTAAGGAAAATACTTTGCAAAGTATATAGCATTCTCTATACCTGTGAGGTATTGTAATTGGTACTCAGCATTGCCCCCTGCTTTCTGCTGAAGGTTGCTGTCCTGCCAGGTACCTACTCTAGCTTGCTCAGTGGGGCTCAACCATCTGGGAGCCGGAGAAGGCAGCACCCCAAGTGACCAGTAAAAGGGCCTGCCTCCAGTCCAGTCAAGCATCTACTGGGGGCCCAGTCAGTGATTAGGTCAGTCAGAAAGCATTTATTAAGGAATTAGCACATCTGAGGCCCTGTGCTAATCACCAGGGATACTAATAAAAGGGAAGCAGTCCTCCTCAAAGAGTTTCCAATTTATCGAGAGAGAGACATCATGTACACAGAGGTAGGCATGGTAGTAAGCACTTAATAAATGCTTATTGACTGGTGGATTGAATATATATGCAAAACAAATACAAAGTTGTTCAAGGAAGGGCTGCCCTGGCAGTGCAGGGGACCAGAAAAGGCTCGATGAAGGCAGGGGGCTTCATTAAGGTGGCAGAGGTGAGAAGGGCATACATTACAGGCCTGGGAAATGCTGGCACGATGGGAGATGGGGTGTCCTGTGTGTGGAACACCCACCAGGAAAGTATGACTTGAATGAAGGGAGTGAAGAGGAAGTGATGTGGAAGAAGACTGGAAAAGTAGGAAAGAGCCAAGCTGTGAAGACTTTAAACGTCAGAGACATTTATATTTGATAATGGAGGTAATTGGGAGCCACTGGAGCTTACTGAGAGTGGGGAGGGGGTAACACAGACCTGTACATGAGGGAAATCACTTTGACAGCTGTGCAGAGAATGGGTTGAGGCCTGAGGAAGGGAGAATGAAAAGGAGATTAGTACTGGAGTTCTGATGAGAGAGAATGAGGTTGACTAGAGTATGGGTGTGTGAATGGAGAGACGTGGAGATAGAAATGACAGGATTTATCGACTGATTGGCCATGTGGGATGAGACACTGAGGGTGTGAACCTGACTGGGAGGATAGTGGTGCCCTCTATAGCCTAATAGAGAACTTTGGAAGACAGATGGGTTTTGAGGGAAAAATAACAAATTCTTTTTATTGACATTTTCTTCTTTTTTTTTTTTAAGTGAGGCAATTGGGGTTAAGTGACTTGCCCAGGGTCACACAGCTAGTACGTGTTAAGTATCTGAGGCCGGATTTGAACTCAGGTCCTCCTGACTCCAGGGCCGGTGCTCTATCCACTGCGCCACCTAGCTGCCCCAACAAATTCTTTTTTATACATGTTGACCTGGGACATCCAGTCTGAAATGTGTAAGAGGTTGGTAAAGCAAGACTGGAGCAGGAGAGATAAGGATATTTAGACCTGCACAGAGACCATGATCTAATCCAGAGCAGCCAATAAGGTCATTAAGAGAAAGAGTTTGTGGAAAGAAAAAAGAGAAGAGAGCCCAGGACACAGCCTTGGGACTATTGTTGCTGTTCAGTCATTTTTCAGTTTTGTCCAATTCTTCATGACCCCATAAGGAGTTTTCTTGGCAGAGACACTGGAGTGCTTTGCCATTTCCTTCTCCAGCTCACTTTAAAGATAAGGAAACTGAAGCAAACAGTGAAGTGACTTCCCTAGGGTCACACAGCTAGTAAGTATCTGAGGCCATATTTGAACTCAGGTCTTCCTGACTCCAGGCCTGGCACTCTATCCACAATTAATGATCATGAAATAAATGATGAGTCGGCAAAGGAAAAAAAAAGACTGAGAAGGAAGAGGTAGGAAAACCAGGAGGCAGCAATGTTCCAAAAACTGAGAGAGGTAAGAGTGTCAAGGAGGAGAGTGTGGTCAACGATGTTACCTGCGCCAACAAGGTGAAGGATGAGGACTGAAAAGAGACCATTTGATTTGACAGTTACGAGATCAATGGTTTGGAAAGCATAGTTTTATTCGAGTGATGGAGTCAGAAGTCAGATTGTAGGAGGTTAAGAAGAGAGTGAGAGAGAGGGGGCAGCTAGGTGGTACAGTGGATAAAGCACCAGCCCTGGATTCAGGAGGACCTGAGTTCAAATCCAGCCTCAGTCACACTAGTTGTGTGACCCTGGGCAAGTCACTTAACCCCCATTGCCCTGCAAAAAGAAAAAAAAAAGAATAGAGTGAGAGAAGAATAAATGGAGGCTAAGGTATAGGATGGGAGTGTCTTCCCATTTCTTTTCTTTGGGGTCATGCTTATTCTTTATAATTTTGCAATATTCACTGTTGATTTTTTTCTCACGTGGTCATTCTTTTCATTTACCTTGTTGTAGTCATTGTATTCTCGGCTCTGCTTCCTTCACTCTACATTGGTTCATGTAGATCTTCCTTCCCATGCTTCTCTGTATTCATCTCATATATCATCATTTCTTACAGCACAGTAAGATTCTATTACATTCATGTACCACAATGTGTTTAGCCATTCCCCAATTGATGGGCATTTACTTTATTTCCAAAAAGAAGTACTGCTATAAATATTTAGGTATATGTGTGGACTCCTCTATAGTTCTTAAATATAGTATTCTTTTTTTAAAAAAAGCTTTATTGATTCCCTTTATTTTTGCATCACAGTCATTTCCCAATATGACAAACCCCTCCCTCCCCTCCCTGCCCCCATTGGCTTCTCCCTTGTAACAAAGAAGAACATTGAGTAAAACCAAAGTTTATGTAATATTCCAGACTCATGGTCCTCTACCCTTCCCAAGAGCAGGGAGGTATGACTAAGATTGGTCAATACAATTAATGAAGTTCCACTTATTCTTAGTGTTCTTTTAATTTACATTCTAGCCATTGTGTATATTTTTCTTCTGCTTGTGTTTATATTAGTCTTCATCCAGCAGTTCGTCTTCCCATGCCTCTCCAAATTCCCTATTTTCATCATTTCTTATGTCTCAATTCTATAACATTACATTTGTATATCCAGTGTTCTTCTAAGTAGATTGAATATCACCCCTACAATCATGGTTGTACAGTTCACTTATTTAGCAAAGCCCTTGTTCATTTCATAGCCCAAATATCCTTGGTGTTCAATATTGGCCCAAACCTGGTTTGGGCTGGTGGTGGACCCATTTCCCTGTTCTGAGCCCTCTGAACCTGTTCTCTTCTCATCCTCCTCCCTCATCCATAAATCAAAGGCACAAATCGGGCCTGGCTGGTAAAAAAGTATTTGTTTGTATTCTGGGCAACCTGAAGCCAAATATAGCCATGTGTCTATGAGATAAGGATTTCTTTTGGGCTCTGTTTGATTTGGTGAGTCTGGATACATTGAATCCAAGAAGATCCCTCTTTCTTCTCTCTTATTGCCCAGAATTTCAGCTTGGCTGTTGGACTTCAGAATCAGGGGCTGGAGGGAATCAGCATTGATTCCCAGGCAAGTGTTCTACCCATCACACCAGACTGCCTGTGGCATGCACTGGGGTAAGGACAGAAGCCGGAGAAGGAAATGTCAACTGATGGAAACCCCTACTCTTTGGCTGTTTGGGTCATATCTTGTTGGGTATGGCCCCAGCCTCTGCACCCATCTCCTCTATGGGAGAGTTATTCTGCCCAGAAAAGGAAGAAAGCGCTGTATCTTTAAGAACTGGGAAGGAGGGAGGCTGGAGCTTTGGGAAGAGGGAGGAGTTGGGGACGTACAGAGGGCTCCTCTTGGCACAGTCCCAAACTTTTGACTTTCCTCTCTAGCATCTGGAAACCATCAGTATAAACAATAGAGTGTGAGGGCCTGGAACCTCACCGCTCACTCAGCTCCCTTGGGATCTCTCAGGACAGCACAAGAACATGGCTGCTGGATTCCATGTGGCCATACGTTTGGAGATCACCAATACTTGTGCCTGTCCAGGCGCTGTTTGGCTTGGCAAAGACTAACCACTCTCACAATAGGGCCCAGATGTTTAGAAAGCTCCTTTGAAGATTTTAATTTCTCATTGTCTCTCATGGAACCTTACCTAAGCACTTTGGGAATGGTGTCACGTTACCCTGATTGGACCATCCATCATCCATAGCTTTCAGAGCTCCAGCATCATAGAACATCGACTCTTAGAGATGGGAGGGACCTTAGAGCTTCTCTTCTTTCCCTTGTTTTGGTGGGAGGGTGAATCCCTACCTGGGGAAAGTTACTACAAGAGCAGCAACCAACCTGAAATACTTTGGAAACCCCTAGAGTTGAAGGAGATTACCATTGGTAGGGAGTCACTTAGAGGCAGAGGAAGAAGAGAGGTCTTACCACATCGAGTACTGTGGTAGACCTGGCCATGGCTCTTGGTTTCTTGGCAGGACTGATAGGGGTGCTGCTGCTATGCCAAGCAAGGTATCCATTATTTTGAGTTACTTATGTGCTTTGGTATCTGAGTGAAGAGAAATGTCTCCCCCAAGGAACAGTCTGCTTTTGCAGTTTCTAGTCAATTGTAAAGCGAGAAAGTTGCTTTGCTGTGGATTGCAGTCACCATTTATTTATCAGATAATCCAGGGAACAGAGTCCAGGGTCCAGGAAAATGTGTGTGTGTGTGTGTGTGTGTGTGTGTATATGCATATATAAAAAACCCACCCTAGTTGATACAGGCATAGCCCTAAATAACGTTGCTCCAACCAACACAATAGATAGATAGATAGATAGATAGATAGATAGATAGATAGATAGATAGATAGATAGGTAGATAGATATAGATATGTATACACACATATGTGCGTATATATGTATATGTATGTATGTATGTATATATGCAAGATTATTGTAAAATACCTGTACCTAACTAAAGTGGGTAGATTAATGAGAAATTATTCTAGACCCCAATACCCATCCTAATTAGAGGCTGAAGAAATGCTGTTATCCTCATGCTTGAAAAAATATACTATACCCTCCTGTGAGAGAGCAGTTGAACTAACAGAAATTATGTAACAGAAACATTCTTCCCCAGCTACCTTCCTTAATATCAGAATAAACTTTTATTTTTAGATACTTTCCCTGACCATTCCAGACTCATATAGGAATTTCTAAGGTCCCTTCCAGGTGTAGGGTTCCATGAGTCTATGATTCTAGTGCTCTGAAGACTCAAGATGATGGGTTATCCACTCTAGGTCCCAAGAATGAGAGACAGCAAGAGAAGATGTAGGAGGATGAGAAGTAGGTCCCATTGTAGGAGTAGTTAGTGTGTGCCAAGATAAACAGTTAAAACGTACAAACCAGGCAACTGATTGTGTATGACTGTCACCTGAGGACCAGTCTAACTGGTGGTCATGAAGCATCTTTAGGCTGAGGAGGAATCTACCATTTTCCAAGGCAGCTCATGACACTTCAAAAAGTCTTTCCGGGAATCAAACCTAATTTTTTCTTCTGCAGCTTCTACCCTTTGTTCCTAGAACTGCTTCCCTGAGGCCAAAAAGAGCAAGTCTTCCAAAGGACAGCCCTTCCTTCACGTACTTGAAGATAGCTATCATAGCCCCCTTGAGTCTTCTCTACCCCATACCCTGCCCATTCCTGCAACCTATCCTACTTGACCTCGGAGTTCTTTCCCATTTAGCTCTCAATCCATGATCCTCCTCATAATGATACTATCGATGATCCTTGTATTCAAATTGTGGACTGGAAAACAAAGGCCTAGAGTGGTTAAGAAATGTATCCAAGATCGTTAGGATAATAGTTGCTAGGTCCACTATTCCATTTGTCATCCCAAGGTCAAGGATACTTTGGGTGTCCCAAGAGAATTCCAGTCTTTCATCTATAAAAATGGGGCAATTTATAGCCTACCTGCCTTGCCTCCCTCAGAGAGAGTGAAATAATGGATTTAACCAAGTTTCACATCCAGAAATTACTATGTAATGTTAACTATTATCATGAAGTGATAATTATTGCTGGCCACAGAAACTTATTGGAAGTAGTCATGAAATAGTAAGTAGCTGCATCTGAGTCAGAAAGAACCAGATTCAAATCCTGCCTCTTATCCATACTGGTGTGTAACCCCTGGCAAGTCTTTGTGTGCTCTATGCCGCTAGCTTCTTAAACTGTGGGTCACAACCTCATATGGGATCCCATAACTGAATGTGAGGGTTGCAAAAAATCTGGCAACAGTAAAAGGTTATGTATACCTATTTTCTATACCTATTTTCAAAGGAAGTGATGTGGCTGGTGGAAGAGTCTTGGACTGGGAGTTCAGAGATCTGGGTTCTTCCACTGCCTGCCTGACCCTTCTCCCTCTCTGGGCCTTAGTTTCCCCTTCTGTAAAATGAGACTAGAAAGTCTCTTCTAACACTGGAGTCAAGGGGTCATCCCCTTCCTTGCGTGCGAATTGTTACTGTTATTTGCAGTTATGTTTAGGCCAGTATATTCAGGGCAATGCTAATGAAGCCAAGGACAGGGATATGAATCTGCATATCTGCTGTTTAGCTTTGCCTGGCGTCATCTCTATGCCCTCTTCCCACACTGCATCCTTGATCTTAACAAGCTTGATGTTAGTGCCAGGCACCGTGCTAAGTTCTGGGGATAGAAAGGAAAGTCCTGACTTCTAGGAGCTTACGTTCCAATTGGAGAAGATAACACAGTTAAAAGGGTGCCCAGGTGGCATGGTGGATAGAGCACCAGGTCCCGAGTTAGGAAGACCTGAGATCAAATTTGGCCTCAGCCACTTACTGGCTGGGTGACCCTGGGCAAGTCACTTAACCCTGTTTGCCTCAGTTTCCTCATCTCTAAGATGAGCTGGAGAAGGGAATGGCAAACTATTCTAGTATCTTTGCCAAGAAAACCCCAAAAGGGGTCACAAAGAGCCAGATACTACTGAACAACAACATTTAAAGGGGAGCTAAAAAACTGAGGGGCATGGGAAGGAACAGAGTGATCTACAAATGTGATCTGACCAGGGACTCTCATCTCTTTATTCCTGGAAGCCAGGCTCCCCTTAATGTAGCCTAAACTCCCATTACCTTCTTCAACTTCCATATTATGCTATAGACTTGAACTTGCAGTCCCCTAATACCCCTAGATCTTTTTCGGATAATCTGCTCCTATTTTGTGCTTATGAAGTTGAATTTTTTTTTTCAGCTCAAGTATAAGACTTCCGATCTTGTCATAAGCCTCTCTGAACTTAGGCTAGGCCTCAGGGGACAGATGCACAATATATGGTCAAGCCCATACTAAGCCTTTCCAGCTTGGTAAAATATGCCAGACCTTATGCATCACTGGTCTAACCTGTAAGAACCCCGGGTCACTTCTATGCCACATTGAGACCTTGGACAACCACTTTAAATATCTAAATTTACAGAGTGTGTGTGTGTGTGTGTGTGTGTGTGTGTGTGTGTGTATGAGAAAGAGAGAGATTTCTCCTTCCTTAGCAGACCAGAGGCTAAGAGTTTTTACTCATCTGTGGTCCCTACCTCACTGAGCTGTAAACATCAAATGAGTAATATATTCTAGTGCTTTGTAAACCTTCAAATGCTGTCATTTATTGTTCTTGTTATGATAATACTCATGTTATCTTTTCTGTTTGTGTCTTGCATTTAAATCTTGCCTCGTTTATCTAACATTTTAGCTACCTAAAATTCGATGTAGATTAAATGTACATTTAGATATCTAACATTTGAGATTATGTTTATTTAACATCTGTGTCTCATCATTCCTACTTGAGAGCAAGCTCCTAGGAGAAAGGGACAGAGGCTCATGCTCTTTGTACCAACCACAGGGCCTTGTTCATAAGTAGATACTCAGAAAATATTGTTGATTTTAATAGCTAATGATAACAACAGCTAGCATTTCTATAGCACGTTAGGGTTTGCAAAGCACTTCACGGAGATTATCTCATTCGATCCTGAGAAGTAAAAACTATTGTTACTTGCACTTTACAGATGAGCAAGCTAAGACTGGAACTTCCCTAGGGTCTCAAAAATAGTAATTATCAGAGGCTGGATTTGAACTCAGGTCTTCTTCCAGGTCCAGGAATCAGTCATAAAATGTCAGACCTGGAAAGGAATAGAAAGGTCACCTAGCCTGGGCCCTTCATTTTAAGAATGAGGAGGGAAGATAGTATGATGCAGTGAGAAGGACTGGATTTTGAGTAAGAGAACCTCAGTTTAAATCCTTCTCTGTTACTTGCTATCTTTCTGACATTGGGTAAAGTCCTTTATCTTCCTGGGTCTCAGTTTTCATGTCTGTAAAATGGGGCAGCGGTGGAATTAGACAATCTCTAAAGTCCCTTCAAACTGAAATCTGGGATCCACGCTCCTCTATGATCCTGGGAAGCCACTATTACAAAACTGACTGGCCCAAGGGAGCAGGTGGGTTTGCTTAGCTGAGATTTGAGCTGAGAATGCTGTGGGGGTACAGTGGCCAGGAGGGGAGGCAATAATTGCACCTCTGTTAATGTAGGCAAGTCCGATCGTGGTCCCTTTTCTCCCCTCTTTCAGAACAGGAACTGTCCTCAGTCTCCCAGCAGGCCTAGGGTAAGCCCAGCCCAGTCCAGGGCAGCTCAGCCAGGCCAAACCATTCGGCCGCTCTCACTTTACAGAAGCGCTGGGTGTCTCCCGGCCCATGGCAGTTCCCTGCCAGGCCGAGGGCATAGGGAAATCTGATAGAGAGACATCCTTTCGGGGTTGTGTTTATGGTGTGAGGACCGAGTGGTTCATGGGGGTGGGGCAACCCAAAATAGAGCTGAGGGGGATGGGAGAGCAGGGAGAAAGGGGTTGAGTTCCAAATAAGAAATCTGATCAGTCCATGTTGAGAAAAGCCGCTGTCAGCAGGATTTTGGAAACTCTGGCAGGAGTACAAAGGGGCTTGGAACTTTCACCCAGTTGCTGGGGAAGCATCGGGACTCTTCAGATAGAAGCGTGGTAGAGCAGAAAACCCACTGCCCTAGAAGTCGGGAGACCCAGGCTCTTGCCCCACCTTTGCCCCTGACTTAGGTGACCTTAAGCAAGTCACTTCCCATCTCTGGGTCTCAATTTCCTCATCTGTGAAATGCTGTTAAGATTCTTGGATTCTAAACCTGGCCAGCCATTCTGAAAATGGACAAGGAGGACTGGCTAGGATATTGAGACATTTTTGTTGTTCAGTCATTTGGGGTTTTCTTGGCAAAGATACTGGAGTGGTTTGCCATTTCCTTCTCTAACTCATTTTACAGATGAGGAAACTGAGGCAAACTGGGTTTAGTGACTTGCTCAGGGTCACACAGCTAGTATCTGAGGCCAAATTTGAACTCAGGTCTTCCTGACTCCAGGACAGAGCAGCTCTACCCACCTAGCTGCCCATATTGAGGGTGGTTGAATGCAAATCCTTCCTTGATACAGGGGAAAGTTATGCAGATTCACAGAATCATAGCATTAATTATAGCTGGAAGGATCTCAGGGGCCAACTAGTTCAGACCACACCTAAGAATCCCTTTTCCCACATTGCTGATAAATCGTCATGAGGCTTCTCCTTGAAGACTTCAGGTGTCCCTAGAGTTCACTAACTCCCCAGATGACAAACAGCTCACTTCACTTCTGACCAATGAATCCGCTACAGAGATTATTAAGTAGGTCCCTGCTACCAAGACTGTTTTGGAAAAGGAAAAAATAATTTGTACAAAAATATTCATAATCGTTTTACTTGCAATAACAAGAAACTAGAAATATTGGTCCACTTATAATTTATTGCATGTGGTTTGTGAGTGGATCTAATCCCATTTTCCCCATACTCCTGTCCAATTTTCCCAACCATTTTTTATTGAATATTCCCCTCCTTAATGTTTTATAATATTGGATTTTTGTACACTAGCCTATGCCTTTGGTTCTAATACTGGATTATCCATTCTGTTCCACTGATCTAAATATGATACAAGAGAATTTGGATAAGAACTGCTCTTGCCGTCTAATTTGACATTTTACAATCCTTGTTTTTCCTTCCTTTCTATTTTTCCCTTTCATTATTTCCTTCAAAATCTTGTTTGTTATTTCACATAAACTTTACCACTTTATCTCTCCTGATGTCATGGTCCTCTTTGAGAATGAAAGATAAACAACAATTACTTTATCTAATACTGTGAAATAGTCCTTTGGTATTTTGACTGGTATTGTATTAAATTTAGTACCAAAAGATCATAAATCTAAATATGAAAGGGACCTCAGAGTCCCAGTCCCAAATCCATCATTTTATAAATAAGAAAACTGTCCCCCAGAGAAATAAGGGTTCTTGTCCAAGGTTATACAGGTAGTAAGTAGCAGAGTCCAGGATTTAAATTCAGGTTCTCTGCAAATTAATTTGGCTAGTTTTGCCAAATTTACTAAATTGGTTCAACTTGACTATTTATATTTTATTTCTTATAAATTTCTTTATAAGTATCTTTCTATTATTATTTGGGGGGGGCAGGGCAATGAGGGTTAAGTGACTTGCCCAGGGTCACACAGCTAGTAAGTGATAAGTGTCTGAGGTCAGATTTGAACTCAGGTCCTCCTGAATCCAGGGCCTGCGCTTTATCTACTGTGCCACCTAGCTGCCCCCTATAAGTATCTTTCTATAGATAGATGTGTTATCTATATATCTATAGATGTATAGATGTGTTGATCTTGGTAGGTTAATTTCTAACTATTTTGTACATTTTATTTTTATTGTAAATAGTATTTATCTTTCAATTTCCCCTGGTTTCTGTTGGCTATATATTAAAATGCTAGTTAGTTTTTTGATGGATTTATCTTATATCTCATTGTCTTTCTAAAGCCATTTATCTTGGTTAATTATTTTGTTGGTGGTCCCTTGGGTTTTCTAAATACCATCATATCATCTTTGACTAGAAATATTTACCCCCTTCTTTTCTAATGCTTATTCCCTTAATTTCTCTTTTTTACTTTATTGGGATAGCTTCCATTTCTAAAACTAATACAAACAGCAAAAGTGAGAGTGGAAAGCTCTGATTTTCTTCTGTTCTTAGGGGAATAAAGCTATTTTATCTTCATTATATTTAATACTATATCTTTGTTTTAAATAAACACTTTGTATTTTGTTAAGAAACAATCATTCATTCTTATACTGCTTGGTATTTTAACATAGATAAATGTTATATTTTATCAAAGGCCTGCCTCTATTGATGCATAAATATTTATATTTTTCACATTGATATGGCTTATTATGGTGTTTTCCTAATATGAACCATTCTTGCATTTTTGGTTTAAATCTTAAGCACAAGTCATTTCAAAATATATTTTTGTATTCTACTTGACAGTATTTTAATATTTTTTCATCAATATCCACCAAAGATATTCACCTATACTTTTCTTTTTCTTCCTTATTTTTTGCCTAGTTTAAGCTATTTGCCTTGCAAGTAAAATTAGGTCAAATTCCATTTTTCTCTCTTTTATTTTTAACAGTTTGTATAATATGTTATTTATTGCTCTTCCAACATTTTATAGGATTCACTTGTGAGTTCTTCTGGCCCTAGTGCCTTTAATAATCTGTTTAATTTTTCCTTCTAAAAGCCGTTTATTTAGATATTGATTTTCTACTTTGCCAAACTGGGCACTTTATTCCAGGTAAATATTCATCTATTTTTATATGTTTATTTTATTTTTAGCATATAATTGTATATAATAATCTCAAATAGTGGGGTGTTTATTGGTGTTGGTGTTTTTTGGCATTTGTTGTGATATCTCTTTGTTGTTTTGGTTTTTTTTTTTTACCAATTTGTTCTTTCTCTTGATGCTTTTTTTTATTAAAATCTCTGCCTAACAATTTTATTGGTCTCTTTTTTTTTTTTTGGCAGAGCAATGGGGGTTAAGTGACTTGCCCAGGGTCACACATCTAGTAAATGTCAAGTGTCTGAGGCCAGATTTGAACTCAGGTCCTCCTGAATCCAAAGCTGGTGCTTTAGCCACTGCTAGCCTAGCTGCCCCCTTATTGGTCACTTAAAAAAAGAAAACCAACTATTTTATTTTCCTTTTATAGTCTATCATATTGATTTCTCCTCATTTAGTGTTTACTTCATAAACCTATTAGCTATATCATATTGGTATTAAAATTTATGCTGTATATCATTTAACAAAGTGCTTTATATACATTATTTCATCTGATCCTTACAACAACCCTTTGATGTAGATGCTAGGATTATCCTCCTTTTACAATGAGGAAACCTGAAAATCCAGGAGCTTAAGTGACTTGCCCATGATCCCCCATCTAGTAAGTATCAGAGACAGGATTAAAAGCCAGGTGCATCATGGAACTAAATACAGCAAATTTTCTACTACATTTCTTGCTGTCAGTGGTATCTTGGAGTATGATATAATTTTCTTATTTGTCTCTTGTCATTATTTCTGATTCTAATTCAACTTCAGTGGATATTATCTCCTGATTTTCCAAGGCTAGATGAGATTGGTGAATTTTAGTTGATCTTATCATCTTAACTTTATATATTTAGCATCAAAAATCTAGATCTGGAAGAGACATTGGTCATCTCATTTTACATATAAGGAAACTGAAGCCCCAAGGGATCAAATGAGCTAGCAACCCAAATTCACACAGACTGTAAGTAGCAGAGCTAAAATTTGGACTCAAATATTCTGACTACAAGTTCAACCCTCCATTTTTAGCATTTTATCTACTACATCTTTCTATCTTTCTATTTTAGCTTTAGATATATTTCCTATAGGGAGCATATTGTTGGGCTCTATGTTTCAATCCATTGAATAAACAATTTTATTTACATAAGAGAATACAAACCATTTAAATTGGAATTCATAATTTAAAAATTTTATTTACTACCCACAATACTATAAAACAATACTTTTGTTACTTTTACTCTTTTATAGTGATTGCATTAAGATAGCTACTATCTAACCCCAGTCGCAAGGTAGATATCAATTAAATCTCTTAGTTTGATGATTTACATTTATGTCTCTATCTTATCTTTTTCCTTTCTAGTCTACAAGTCTTAGATGTACCTGTTATAAGCTCCTAATTTATCCACAAATTATTCAAAATTCTTTTGATTTTTAAATGTTCATCTTTTGGTTTAGGAAACTGTGTTTAGATTTGCTAGGCTTTGCAATTTGCTTTATCCTCTAGTTTTTACATATATTCCAACTTCTGTTGTTTCTTGGTTTTATATTTTTTAAAATGTTATAAATTGGTGCATTTTGATATGAGTTATGTTAATTCCTGGCTGCTTGTAGGATTATCTTCTTGTCATTGTATTCTCACATCTTGACAATGAGGTGTCTGAGTGAATTATATTTTAGGCTTTTCCTTGGTGGAATTCTGTGAATTCTATCTAAGTGCAACTGTCCCTTGTTTTTAATATGTCTAGGACATTTTCTTGTATAATTAATTTCCTGAAGCAGAGGTCAGATGATTTTCTTCTTCTCAGTTCATGGGAAACCCAATTTTTCTTAATTTCTCCTCCACACCAATCACAATTATTTGCATTACTTTCAAATCTTTTTTTTCAACTGAGAAATCTTATAGGTTAGCTTTCATGTTTTGACTATGCCTCTTCCCCATTATGTCATCCATTAAGAGGTTTTATTTTTCATTGATTTACTTGTTGTATTTGTATGTAGTTCATGTTTCTGGATTTAATTGAAAGAAGGAAAAAATGCTTAATAAAGATCTTTCGTCATTTCATACTGGCTTTTCTCACCTCATTTCAAGTTAATGGGCTTTGATCGTGTAGGAAAAATGGAAATGACAACACAGACAAATCAAGGAGGAGTGATTCACAAGAACTTTCACTTTATAAAACAGCTCTCTTGTAGGACTTTTTTAGATTACCAGCTCCCCTGAACATGTGCAAATAAGATCTAATTTAAAAACTTGGACATTTGACTCTCTGGGAACACATTTATTATATACAGCTCTATGGAGTCAGCTTTTTATTTGAAGTAGGTGGAAAATCAGGAGCTGGGAGGGATGTATAGGGAGTGGGAGGCCTTGGCCTATATGCACAGAGATTGACCTTATGCCCTTTCCTCCAGTTCTCTCACTGGCATCCATCGAATGACCTTCTATGGTGGGTTTGTTACTGTGTGGTGGCAGGCAGGAAGTCATTGACAGAAGTTGCAGAAGAATGTTGGCTTTGCTCATTCTTTCTTTCTCTCTCTTGCTGTGTCTGCCCAACAGACCTGGTCTGCAAAGCTGAATTTGGAAGCCCCCTCGGGGGTCCATTTATATAGTCACCAAAACAAAGGAGAAGAGACACAGGGTAAAGGTGGAGAGTTTCCTGTTCCCCAGCTTAGGGAGTCTATTTCCAATTTTGCAAACAACAGGTCATTTCTGTAAGCAGTTGCTGGTTCTGTTTTACCCACCTCAAGGAAAAGGGAAGCTTCCCCTTCTCACTTTCTCGACCAGGTTCCTTTTATTTCTACCTCCATGGCTCTCTCTCTGTCTTCCTTATTTCTTCCTCTGTGTCTCTGTCATCCTCCCATTAGCTCTTTCTCTTTGTTTCTCTCTCGAGTTTCTCTTGCTGTCTCTGTCTCCCTTTTGCCATCTCCCTCTCCTTCTGTCTCATTCCTCCTTTCTGTCCATATTTCACCATCTTTATGTCTGTTTCTTTTCGTCTAATATTATCTTTTCTCTCATCTCTCTGTCTCTCCAAGCTCCCCTCTCCCTCACTTCTCAGTCTCTCGCTCTCCCCTCCCACCCCTAGCTTTTCCTGAGGCCCTTTTTCCTGTCCCTGTGAATGGTGAATGCTCTCTTTGTTCCAGGGCTTTGACAAACAGCAGTGTTGTGGAAGCAGAGGGACCTTTCTGCTTTCTGTGGTGGCTTTAGGCTGGGGACAGGGGAAGGGGGGATTGTGCAGAGAGTTCTCTGCTGGAGCTGGCAAGGACACAGAAGAGAGAAAGGGACTTGGAGCCTGGCAGTTGAGGGGCAGTGAGGGTGTTTGTGCTGGGACAAGGAGGCCCTTGAGGACATTGGAAGAAGCCATACACAAGATGTGTGTGTGTGTGTGTGTGTGTGTGTGTGCGTGCGTGTGTGTAGCAGGAGATAGTACCGAGACCCAGCCACGGTGGCAGCCCACTTTTTCCCTTCCCTTCCTGGCACACCGGTCACTCAGGCGACTTTCTCCTCAGCACACCTGGAGGTACTCAGGGAGTGCTCCAACAGGAGCACCACAGGAGTCTGGGTGTGCTTTTGTAATAATAACTCATATTTATATGACACTTTAAGGTTTAGAAAGTGCTTTCCTTACAACAATCCTGTGAAGTAGGTAGAGAAAATATTATTATTCCTCTTTTGTAGTTGAAACAGGTTCAGAGAGGTTGACTTTCCCAAGGTCACACAGCTTGTAAGGTAGATGCAGGATTCAAACCAAGCCCTTCTGATTGTAAAGTGGGGTGTTTTTTCACCTACACAGCATCTCTCCCTTTCCTCCCCCTTGGATCCTTGCTACCCTCATTCAGTGCCTCATCACTTCTTACCTGGCCTATAGTACTAGCCTCCAAGTGGGTCTCCCTGCCTCCAGTCTTTCTCCCTCTCCACACAGTTGCCAAAAGAATCTTCCTGAACCACAGATCTGAACCACATTCAGGCACCTCCAAGTATATCTCTGACCCAAGGATGGAATGCAGATTCCTTTCACTGGCATTTAAGGATCTCTAGCCTCTGGCTTGTCCTTAACCTTTCCAGCTTAATTTCACCCTTACCCCGCTGTGATGAACTCTGCTTTACAGCCAAAACACATTCCTGGATGTCCCCTAACTCAATATACCATCACCCACTCTTTTTTTTGCTTGTTTGTTTTTTTGAGAGGGGCAATGGGGCTTAAGTGACTTGCCCAGGGTCACACAGCTACTAAGTGTTAAGTGTCCAAGGCCGGATTTGAACTCAGATCCTCCTGAATCCAGGGCCTGTGCTTTATCCACTGCGCCATCTAGCTGCCCCCATCACCCACTTTTGTACATTCCCTCAAACAGTCCTTGATGCCTGGAATACACCCCCTCCTCAGTGCCCCCTTCCAGAATCATTGCCATCCCTCAAGGCTCACTGCAGGTGGGGCTCTCTCTAAGAAGCCTCCTCTCACCTCCCCAGTTGTTACCTCTCTCTCCGGTCTCAGTTTTCCTTGTGCTATATTTGTGTACATATTGGACCACCCTCCATAGAATATGATCCCCTTAAAAGTAAGAACTGTTTCTTGAGGGTTAAGTGACTTGCCCAGGGTTACACAGCTAGTAAGTGGCAAATGTCTGAGGCTGGATTTGAACTCAGGTCCTCCTGAATCCAGGGCCGGTATTTCTTGTAACTGGCACTTAGTAGATTGCATAATAATAATAATAATAATAATAGCAAATGTTTATACAGTGCTTCCTATGTAGCAGGCACTTTGCTAAGTGCTTTACAATTATTATTTTATCTGATCCCCACAACGACTATGGGAGGGAAGGAGGTGCCATTATCATTCCCATTTTATAGATGAAGAAACTGAGGCAGGCAGCAGTTAAGTGACTTGCCAAGGGGTCACATAGCAAGAAAGTGTCTGAGGTCTGATATGAACACAAGTCTTCCTGACTCCAGGACCACCACTCTATCCACTGTGCCACCAGCTACCACTTATGACATAGTCATTGAATTTAATTTAGGTTCCTCTAGCCCATGCTGCTGCTTTTATGTTTGATGCCTGTAGGTCCCTGTGTGTGTTACTGTATATGTATCTATGTGTATGTATATTATATTTGTGTGCCTATAAGGATGTGTATCTTTATGTCTCTGTGGATATGACTGTGTAGATGGCTTCGTGTGAATGATTGTGTGACTAGATAATCTATGTATATATGAGACCTATAGTGCAGTACGAGTATAGTGGCAAGAACAATACCTTCAGATGCCAAAAGCAATGAGGCTGCAATCCTCAGAATTAGTTAGTTTTTAACTCTTTGCTCTACTCAAATAGACTATAAGCTCCCTGAAGGATTGTCATTGTCATCTCCTCCTCCTCCTCCTCCTTTTCCTCTTCCTTCTTCAGGAGCATTCAGTACATGTTGATTGGTTAGTTTAACTAATATCCTCCTCTGTCAACCTTATCATTCATCCAAACCAATCATATGTCTCTGCTGAGAGATGTCTCTGGGCTCTGAGAGACAGTTATATTCATGAATAGCCTTGAGGGCATAGAACTTCATGTCCTTTAGTAGACAATTATAGTTCTATGCTATAGGAATTTATCCTCTATAGCTAGAAGTGATTATAGATAATACAGTGGATAGAACACTAAACCTGTAGTCAGGAAGACCTGAGTTCAAATCTGGTCTCAGACATTTAGTAGCTATATGACACAAAGTAAGTCCCTTAACCTTTGTCTGCCTCAGTTTCTTTATCGGTAAAATGGTAATAATAATAGCACCCACCTCCCAGGGTTGTTGTGAGGATCAAATGGGATAATAACTATAAAGCCTTTATCACTGGCACATAGTGAACACTACATATATGTTAGTCATCACCACCCCCCCACCACCATCATTAGTATAGCACTTTGCAAACCTTAAAGCACTATATAAATGCTCATTGTTATTATTAACAAACTTTTTGGAAACCCAGTCATTTTTTCAGCCTGTACTTCCACGTCACCCACAAGTTCCATACATTTTTTTTTTTTTAGTGAGGCAATTGGGGTTAAGTGACTTGCCCAGGGTCACACAGCTAGTAAGTGTTAAGTGTCTGAGGCTGGATTTGAACTCAGATCCTCCTGACTCCAGGGCTGGTGCTCTATCCACTGAGCCACCTAGCTGCCCCCATACATTTTTAAAAACAGCTGAGTGTGGGGGCAGCTAGGTGGCACAGTGGATAAAGCACCGGCCTTGGATTCAGGAGGACCTGAGTTCAAATCCAGCCTCACACACTTGACACTTACTAGCTGTGTGACCCTGGGCAAGTCACTTAACCCTCATTGCCCCGCCAAAAAAAAAAAACAAAAACAGCTGAGTGTTTTAGGACTTCTCATTCATCCCAAGTAGGGTGTTCTTAGGGGTTTCTGCTCATTCATATTCCAGTGCTTGATAAAAAAAAATTACAGCAAAAAGTTCAGTCCCACCATGCTTGGCTCTATTTTGGATTTCAGTTCAAGAAGTTCTCTTGGCATTGACATACTAACTGGAGGGTCTGCATCATGGGAAAAATGGAGTGAAGCTCATGGGAGCAGCTTCCTAGCCCAGCTCAGCAAGTCCCAGAGGACTTGTTCAGGTATTATTGCCCTCTGGCAAGAGAAAGGAGAAATCAACAGAGGAAAAAAATGTGCTACCTTACACCCTACCAGTACATAACACCATCTTAATTAAAACCTAACCAATTAAATAATTAAATGCTCAGAACCTCATTACTTAACCAAATAAATGAATGCTCAACATTTTATTATTTAATTAAATATTTAAGATTATTTTTGTTCTCAAAGTACTATCATATACATTATCTCATGTGATCCTCCCAGAACCCCTGTGAGACAACCAAGGCAGAGAGTTTTAGCTTCTGTTTTCAAATGAGAAAACTAAGATTTAGAAAAGTCAAATCACTTCTTCGTGATCTCCTAGTTTTGTATCCCCAGCACTGAGCACACTACCTGACACATAGTAGGAGCTTCACAGATGTTTGTTGACTGACTGTTAAAACTAATATGAAGGTACCACAACTTCTTCAGCCATTCCCCATTTTTTGTACATGTGGGTCCTTTTCCCTTTTCTATGACCTCTTTGGGATACAGACCTAGTAGTGGTATTACTGGGCCAAAGGGTATGCATAGTCCCATAGCCCTTTGGGGCATAGTTCCAAATTGCTCTCCAGAATGGTTGAATCAGTTTAGTGCTAACATTTTAATGGGGATGGGGGAGGAAGAAACTTTTGGTAGGGCTTTAGAAACTTAATGTCTTCAGAGGATGTTGGGGGGAGGGGGGTGGACTAGTTCTAGTTTAAGGGTTTGAAGAGTGATAAGACCAAGAGCAGGTAAAAAAAAACATAATAGAAAGGAAAGGTGAACCTTTTTATGTCACATAATTGGGGTACATGAGAGGTGTATATAAATACACAAAGGAACTTGATCATAGATGTAAAAATTTTTGGTGTAGAAGTATGTAAAACTAAGGTTAATGGTGAGAATAGGGTGCACTTCATTAAGAAGGTGAAAATACTGGGGAGGTAAGAGTCATCATAAAAACATGTCCTTATCCTAATGTAGGGATTAAAAGTTAAGTGATAACTAAGGTCTTTTATTAGAGAGCCTTAGATAATTGGGAAAATGGTTCAACAAATATTGTTTCATTATAAGGAAATGATGAGAGGTGACTTCATCAAATCCTGGGTAGTATGTATGAACTGATTGATACAAAGTGAAATAAGCAGAGTCAGAAGAAATTAAACCAGTATAAGGGCAAGATAAAGAGAAAACAATTCTGAAACTAATGAATACAAAAAATCAAGCCTCCAGGAGACCTGAAAATGCTTTAAACATTACCCTTTTTCATACAGAAGGTGTGGACAACAGATGGAAAAAGGAATATTTTTAGACGTGGCCGTAGTGTGGGTTAACCTCCACTTCCCCATTGTGGAGGGAGGATTTGGGAGGAAGAAAGTAAGGTTAATGGGAGTTTTTGTTAGTAATAATAGTCTTAAGGAGTTGTAATATTTCAGATTCACTCAAGGGAAGATCAAATACATGACAAGCAGAACTTTAAAATTATACTTAGAGCAACTGGTATGAGATAGAATTCACAATTTCATATACAGTCCTATTTTTTGCATGTTTTGATTTACATATGGAAATTATCTGCTTTTTAAATGTAGCATTAAATTAAAAAACCCAAAGAAGTGATAATTTAGCTCTTTTGGAAGACCTTTAGTGATTGGGAACCTACTGCTTTCCAAAGGATCCCATTTTGCCATGTTACTACAATGTATATAATTTTCTTTACAACAGATGGATCTGCTCTCCAAAATTTGGACCCATTGTTTCTAGTTCTGTACTGCTACTTCCCACCTATATTTTTTTTACTTTAAATAAAAATGTTTATTAAAAAAAAAAAAACTAATATGAAGGGGCAGCTGGGTGGCGCAGTGGATAGAGCACTGGCCCTGGAGTCAGGAGGACCTGAGTTCAGGTCTGGCCTCAGACACTTAACACTTACTAGCTGTGTGACTCTGGACAAGTCACTTAACCCCAATTGCCTCACCAAAAACAAACAAACAAACAAAAAACTGATATGAAAACTGGAATTTGGGTTTTGTGCCCTCTAGTGTAGTAGTTCTTTCCTCTACCATCTTGCATCAGATAAAATCTGATTCGAATGGTCTTCCCCAGGCAAATCCCAGAGGGATTTCAGAGCCATCTAGATGATCAATCATCTACTAATCATCTACCCAATGGGGTCTAGTAGAAAGAGTCACAAAATCCCTGGATGTAGACCTGGTCTTGTCACCAGCATGTGTTATGTGACTTGGGACACTGGTCCCTTCTTCACTCATTAAGTAAATGGGGATAATAAATTTTTGCCCCACCTTCTTGAGGGGTGGCTAAGGCCTGGCTAGTATCTTAGGAGATCGGTTAGCTATAATGAGACTTAGCTTTCAGTCTGACCCTGGCCCCCAGGGAATTGGCCCCTGAAGATGAAAGGCGGCTCACGCTTGTGCCCTGTTGCTGCTCAGTGTTGGGAGGTGAGGAAAAGAAAGCAGGGGGACCAGTGTCCTCCCGCAGAGCTGGGTCTCTGACTGGGTTTTCACATCTCTTTGATAGGGGAATGTGTTTATTTAAAACAGGAAGAGGTATCTGGGCTAGAGTCCAGCCTGGCCCCAAGAGGTTATGGAAAGCCAAGTGGGGATTTAAAAGGAAAAGGCAGGAGGGGGGGATGGAAGGAGCAGGATGAGGGGTCACAGAAAAAAAGTGTGCATCCTGGCCCATGTCAGGGAAGCCACCCAAGGGCAGGGGCGGGGGCAAGTTTGTACCTATCAATACAACATCCTCCAGAGCAGGGGTATGGGGTCTATGGATAGATCTTGGGGCTGGGAGGATCTGAGAGCTTGGATTGGGGGGGATGGGGAATGACATCTTTATTTTCACTAACCTTTGGTTCCCTTTGCAATTCTACGAATTTTATTTGGCACATTTAAAAACATGATTCTGAGAAGGGATCTGTCCAAAAGCTTCCCCAGACTTAACAAGGAGACCATGAAACCCAAAAAGGTTAACAGCCCCTATCCTAGAGTCAGTCTGGTGAAATGGAATGAAAGCTAGTTTGGGAAGCTCAGGAACTGGGTCCAAATACTGGTTCTGCTACTTACTCCCTACCCAACCTGTATTATTTAGCATCTCTAGGCCTCAATTTCCTCATCTATAAGAAGAGAGGGTTGGCCAAGATAACTTCTATGGGCCCCCAAGCCTGTGTGTCTTAGGAAAAATATAGGTAATAAGTTTTATCTATCATCAGAGGACCAGCCTAGCTAAGAGAGAACTCCTCCCAACTTAGTAAAGCCCCAGACCCAAATCCTGAGGTTGCTTCTAGAGCTAGTTGAGGTTAATCTGGAAAAGCTTCATGGAGGAGGCAGAGTTGAGTCCTACAGTGGATCTCCTGCATCTTACAGAAAAGATCCTATTACCATCACAAGGGTCACTCTAGAAGGCTCCGTCTTCCTCTGCAGGCTGGTTCAGCTCTAGATGACTACAGACCTTTGGTAGGGAGAAGAATCCTATCACAACATAGAATGTTAGATCAGGAAGGGGCTCTAAGCCAGTACCCTCCTTTTACAAATGGAGAGACTGAGGCACAGAGAGAAGTAACTTATTTAAGGTGCCAGAGACAAGACTAGAACCCAGATCTTTTGACTCAGTCTGGTGTTTTATGAAGTGACGAGCTTGCTGGTCTTCTGACTGGAGCCGGCCACAGTGCTTGTCCCAGGGCTAAACTAAGGAAGCTGGAAACTGCTTGGAGGGCAGCAGGGCTGGGAAATAAGATGGAGGGAAGAGGGGCAGTGCAGGGGGGGGGGGAGGAGAGAATAAAGGGACCCCATCTGGTCTTTATTTCCTCTCCTTGTTTCTTAATAGCTACAGTTAGAGAGAGCTTTCCAGCTGGAAGCAATGACTGCCTGGCAGTGGTCTCTGGGAAGAACTGGCCCAGTTTTGCTTCCTTGGGGGCTGGGGCAGGTCTAACCGCCTGGAGCTCTCTGGCCAGGTCAGCCCCTCCTGCCGCATCTGCTTCTGGGGGAGGGGGGATGGTTGACAAGGAGCGGGGAAGCAGGGACAAGAGGGACGAGCCATCTTCTCAATCCGCAAGAGCTCACCTGATGCGGAGCACCTCGGAGAAGCCCCACCCGCACTCAAGACAATAAGTAGCACTAAGGACACTGGGTCTTAGAATCCGAATGCCTGGGTTTGAGTTCTGCGTTCTGGGTTGAATTCCTACTAACTGTAACAGGGTGGAGTAAAGGCAAAGGAACTAAGGTCAAATGCCAGTTCTGCCAACTTAGAACCTGTGTGACCCTGGCTCACAAGGTGGGGCTTGGGCAAAGGCTTAGACGGTGGGTGAGAGAGAAAGAGGTCTCCAGACTCTGCCTGGCTCTCCCCACCAGGCTGGAGCTCCTCATTCAACTCATTCTGGTGGACACTGAGGGGAGTTTGGGTCAGCAGCAAGGAAGCTAACTTGGCTCTAAACAGAGGCTGGAGAAATTCAGGAACTTGCCCAAGCTGCAGAATCTGAACTTGGACCCGGGTCTTCTGGCCTAACTCCACCAAGCCTCCTTATTCTGCCCCTTTCTGTCCTGTCCTCTGGGGGGAGGAGCACATGGGAACTTCTCTAGTTCTTTCAGAGGCAGCATGGTAGAGTAGAAAGAATGCCAGATCTGGCACCACTTTGCCTGGATCCACCACTTACTGTGAGCAAGTCACTTAACCTATGTGAGTCTCAGTTTCTCCTAATGTAAAAAAAAAAAAAAAAGGACAGCTAGGTGGCACAGTGGATAGAGCACTGGCTCTGGAGTCAGGAGGACCTGAGTTCAAATCTAGCCTCAGACACTTGACATTTACTAACTGTGTGACCTTGGGCAGGTCACTTAACCCTCACTGCCCAACCCCCCCCCCAAAAAAAGAATAACACTTGTACTTCCCAGCTTGGAATAGTGAAGAGACAACCACCCTTGGAGTTAGGACAGCCTGGGCTCCAGTCCTACCTCTGACATGGATTGGCTGTGTGAACCTGGGCTAGTCACTCTCAGTGCCTCAGGCAGCTCTCATTTCAGAATACTTGCTGATCTTCCCTAGGTGGGAGAAGTATCCTTACTGATGGACTCCTACACTGGTCCTAACCCACTTTACAAGATTATTGTGAGCAAAGTGCTTTGTAAATTATAAAGTGCTTTATAAATGTGAGCTCCATTTTTGGTGGTGGTGTTCCCCTCCCTAAACGTAGTTCAAGGCATGCTCCTTTTCTTGGAATTGACCCTAGTGTGGGCTATTGAACAACCCACTCAGGATGCGGGGCCATTGTGGCTCAATTTCCCCATCTGGAAAATGGACCCCCAAAGTACTTTGAGATCCACAGAGGCATTGCAAAAGCAATTCCATTTAGTTTTCCAGAGTTTGGAGAGGATACAGTACTCCCCCTAGTGGGATGCAGAAAGCGATACAACCAAGCATCTCCCCCGTAGTTGAATTTTTTTGACAGGTATCCGACCTCAAGGTTAGATCCTGCAATGTTGGAGTTGGAAAAGGCCTTAGGACCCTCAATTTCATTTCTTTCACTTTACGTTTGAGTAAACCGAGGCTCAGAAAGGGGAGGTGACTTATCCAGTTTCCCACAGAGTTAATGGGAAAGCTGGGACTGGAAATTAGGTATGCTGACAAGCAGCTCAGGACTCTTTCCATTATTGAATTAGGCTAGCTTTCCTTTGATGCCCCTCAACCTCCGAGTGCAGTGACCCTGCCCATACCCCAGATGATGTTGCCTCCTGACTCTTAGCCGGTCAGTAAATATTTATTAAGCACTTATCATGCACCAGGCACTGTACCAAGCATCAGGGAAACAAAAAGAGGCAAGAGAAAGTGTCTGCCCTCAGGGAGCTCACAATCTAAAGAGACTGGCTAGTGCCCTGGCTCTGTACCCCCTTTTTTTGGCGTGGGGCAATGAGGGTTAAGTGACTTGCCCAGGGTCACACAGCTAGTAAGTATTAAGTGTCTGAGGCTGGATTTGAACTCAGGTCCTCCTGAATCCAGGGCCAGTGCTTTATCCATTGTGCCACCTAGCTGCCCCCAAGGAACCCACATTCTAGTGGAGGGACAACCTGCAAATCACCATTAATGTGCCAGAGAAATTCAGTGTAAATGGAAGAAGAAGGGAGAGGACTTTGAAAAAGAGGAGGGGAAAGAAATCTCTTGGCTGCATCTCCTCCTTTTACCCTTTGCTGATGGGAAGACTAGATGAAAGAAGTAGGCTAGGAACTTTCCAGGCACATGCTGGAGCTTTGCTCCTGCCCAGAGATCATAAGAATCACCCCCTTTGCATTTGCTTTGCTGTTTAAAAACAAACCAAACCGAAACCCTTTCTTGGTGTAGTGGAGAATGCACTTGGCAAGCTGTCCAAGAATCTGGTTTTTCCATGTTGAGAAAGCCCATTGCAAGCTCTGAAGCACTGGAGAAGCATGGGTCCTTGTTGTTACTGGGCCTCATAATAACCCCACAAGGTAGGGATTATTATCCCTCTTTTATAGAGGGTGAGTGCTGGGACTTGCTCAAGGTCACACGGCTGATAGCAGCATCAGCCCAATGTCTCAGCACTCACCATTCCCATTCCAATTTTCTGTTGTGCCCCATTGACCTAGAGGAACAAGAGTTGTCATATGAGTAGGGAGGTTACCGAGTGAAAGGAGATGATGGGGCACAGGGGCCAGCTTTAGCTGATTCCTTGCCTTCAGCCCTCTAGGCTTCTCAGCCTGTCTCCGCCATGACTATGACCACCCCAGAATCCAATCAGGAAGCAGTCATGCACATGAAATCAGGCCTCCCCCATGCCATGTGGTCCAGATGGCATTGAGGGGGAAAATGGCTTGGACTTCCCCACGTGCTGCTGCCTTATGAGAGAGACCCAGTTCCCATGATGCGGCTCCGTGGAAAGAGCCTGGGCTCCTTCTTAGTCCAGCTCTGCCACTGATATGTTGTGTGGCCTTGGGCGAGTCGCTCAGAGTCAGGAGCCTGAGTTGCCCATGGAGGCCTCTCTTACCACCCTTTTCATGCTCACATCTTGCAAGAAAAGACCATGTGTTTCTGGGAGGCAGCAAGTGGGAGGGTTTGTGGGGGAAAGAACCCTTTGTTGGAGACAAAAATGCCTTCTCCTTTCTCCACTGGCGTCATTTACAGGCAAAAACTATGCATGCTGGGTTATTCCAGGAACTAGCTCTAGAGACCAAACAAACACAGTCCCCCTTCCGTCTCCCCCCTCCACCTCAGTGTCATCCCTCCTCTGAGAGGGTCAGAGGCAGCCACACAATGTCGCTTGGAGGAAAAGAAGCTCCCCCAGGACATGAGCTAGCTGCACCCTACCCCCATTCTCCTCTCCGCCATTCCTTCTGCCCTTACCCTTGGGATGCCCAAAGCCACTGTGCTCTCTAGAGTCTGGTCCAGCATAGAGGTCTTAGAAGGGAGGGAGGGAGGGGGAAGACATACAGATATGTAGGAACAGATACTGGGTTCTCTTCCTTCTCTTTACTCTGGTCTCAGAATTGTGAGAAATGTGGGGGGCGGGAGGGTCAGGCTTAGGAGAAGGTATAATAGTGGGTGGAACACCAGAAATCAGAAAAAATGAGTTGTACCAGCTTGGCAATTAATACACTTCTTGAGCAACAAGCAAGTCACTTTATATATTGGGCCTCACTTTCCTCTATAAAATAGGACTAATAGTTCCTGCCCTTCCTATCTTGCAGGTCCCCACCCTGAGAATCTAATGAGATAGTAAATTTGAAAGAGATTCTCCTCACTGGTATCTTGGCTGGGGTCTTAAGTCACTCTCCTCGCTAGCATCTGCATGGACAGTACTAATTCCCACCACCACAGCTTTGCTTGTGATCCCTCCACCACAAATGCCTTCTCTTCCCCCCCCCCCCAATCTAGCTCCTCACCACAGTTTGGAACCTACCTCAAATCCCACTCTCTCCATGAAAACTTCCTTGTTTACTGTAGTCCACACTGGTCTCTCCTTCCTTTGATCTCCTACAGGGATTCTGTTCAATACTACACAATCTGACATTTGATGGGGCTTGAGATTAAAAAGCCTGATCAGAATTCTGCCTTTGCCACCCATCAATAGCCATCAGACGTTGGGCAAAAGCATTTCCCTTCTCTGGGCCTCTTTTTTGGTGCTTGTTAAGTGAGTGGGTTGGGTGTATGATCCCTAAAGGTCCTTGCCATTGACTTTCTCTTTCTTTCTTTCTTTCTTTCTTTCTTTCTTTCTTTCTTTCTTTCTTTCTTTCTTTCTTTCTTTCTTTCTTTCTTTCTTTCTTTCTTTCTTTCTTTCTTTCTTCCTTCCTTCCTTCCTTCCTTCCTTTCTTTCTTTTGTTCCTTCTTTCCTTTTATTTCTTTTCTTTCTTTCCTTTCTTCCTTCTTTTCTTTCTATCTTTTCCTGCTTTCCTTCCTTCCTTCCTTCTTTCTTTCTTTCTCATTTTTCTCATTCTTCCTTTCTTCCTTTCCTTCCTTCCCTCCCTCCTTCCTTCCTTTCTTCCTCCTTTCTATCTTCCTTCCTTCCTTCCTTCCTTCCTTCCTTCCTTCCTTCCTTCCTTCCTTCCTTCCTTCCTTCCTTCCTTCCTTCCTTCCTTTCCCAACACAATCAGGCACAGGGAAAAACTTGCTAAAGATATACTATTTGTTTAATTTCCCTTAGTCTGCCAACCCCACAGATATGTGCCTAGTTCCTGCTCTCCATGGATTCCTGATTAGTGTGTTGAGTGCTGAGTTGTGAGGCTAGAACACCCTCTACTCTCTTCAAACTGTCCTTAACCCTGCTGCCACACTTATCTCTCACATGCAGATATCTCATCATGCCACTTCTCTGCTCAAAAATCCTCCATAGTTCTCTACTGCCTACCTAGTCAAGTTCCATCCCCTTTTGCCTGAATTCAAGGAACTACACAAGGTACCTTCACCCAGCTTTTCAGTCTTGGCTCACACTACTTTCCACCACTGACCCCATGCTCCAGTCAAACTGGACTACTCATTATTCTCTGTACATGCCCCAAAGTTCTCTGTCTCTACCTCTTCCCTTATGCAAAGGATCATGGGAGCTATTTATAAGGGACCTGAGAGAGCATGTAGTTCAACCTCATCACTTCTTAGATGAAGAAACCAAGGACCAGAGAAAGAAAATGGAGGTTTCCCTTATCACCTCCCCTCTCCACCCCCCCCACCCATCCTTTAAAGCTAAGTTCAAATGTAGCCTCTTCCAAGTAGCCTCTCCCTGATGCCTCAGTCAGTCATGACCTCCTCCTCCTCAGAAATCACAGGGTAATTCATTTGCAACTCTCTTCAGCATTTACTTCAATTCTTCAAAAACAGGAAGGATCTTCTTTTTTCAAGAATTACTTTTAGTGATAATGTTTTCCCATAACCTATCCCAATCAATTCCTCTCTCCCCTTTCCAGAGATAGCATTTTCTTATAACCAGCAATAAAAAAGAGGGAAAAAACAGTTGAGCAAAACTAATCAACATATGGAAAAAGTAGGACAGTATATGAAGTTTTCCACACCCCTAGTCTCCCACCTCTGGAGAAAAAAAGGGTTGCCTTTTCAGGGTTCTTATTTGAAACCAAGATTGGTTATTATAATTTTGAAGCATTTCAATTTAATTTGTTCTGTTGTTTGGATTCTATCCATTTCATTGTTTTTAGTCATTGTGTACATTATCTTCCTGGATGTGCTTACTTCACTGTGCATCACGTAGCATGAATCTTTCCAGGTTTCTCTATACTCATCACATTCATCCTTTTTTTAAACATCTCAGTTATGGGGGCAGCTAGGTGGCACAGTAGATAAAGCTCTGGTCTTGGATTCAGGAGGAACTGAGTTCAAATCCAGCCTCAGACACTTGGCACTAGCTGTGTGACCCTGGGCAAGTCACTTAACCCTCACTGCCCTGTTTAAAAAAAAAACAAAACATCTCAGTTATGTGTCATAACTCATTAGCCACTCCTCAACCAATGAGCATCTACTTTGTTTCTAGGTTGTCGTTTCTTCAAACAGTGATACCATAAATATTCTGGTGTATGTTGGTTCTTCCTTTTTGTTATTACTCTCCTTAGCATATATGCCTATCAGTAGAATCAGTGGGTTAAGGGCTCTGGCCATTTTAGTCACTTTCCTCAGATAATTGTAGTGGTCCTCTTACCCAGATGGATCCTAAGAAGACAGATAGGTGGGGCAAAAGAATTCTAAATCATATTTAATGGGCTTCTCTTGGAATTTAGCAAGGTAGTACTGGGGTAAGAGGGGAAAGAGGAGAGGAGAGAACAGTGGGTCCTTGTTGAGGGTCAGAAACCCAACTTGGCCAACTTCCATTTGGCCAAGTCCTCTAGGAAGAAGTGAGATCTTTGCTGACACAGCTCAGAAAATGAGTACATTTGGTTTTCTTCCATATTCCCATATTTTTTCAGGAAGAAATTTCCTTCCTTCCTCCTCTCTTCCTCTCATCCCTTCCTTTTTTCTTTCTTTTTCTTTTCTTTCTTTCTTTTTTTTTTGGAAGAATGAGGGTTAAGTGACTTGCCCAGGGTCACACAACTAGTAAGTGTCAAGTGTTTGGGGCCAGATTTGAACTCAGGTCTTCCTGAATCCTCAGAGCTGGTGCTTTAGACACTACAACACCTAACTGCCCCCATCCCTTCCTTTTTTCTTCTCTCACTTCTGTCAGAGTGCTTCTACCTAATCCTCCAGTTTCTCCAAAGCCTGATTCTCCTCCTATCAGGTTTTCTCCACCTTCCTTCCTTCCTCTGTCCTTCTCCAACATTCTCCATGGCCCTTCCTCCTCCCCTCCTCCCTCTGAGCTCCCCAGAGTCTTTTTTTATTGTTGTTCTTCCACCCCATACCCTGAGACTCTGAACCCTTCCCAAATATTCCATCTGTTTCTCATCCGTGAGTCTGCCTGACAACATCCCTCACTAACCCCCCACCAACCCACCACCTCGCCCAAATCTCCCAGCCCTGCTCCCAGACCTCTGTGGCCTACTATTAGTCTCTCTACTGGTTCCTGGGCTGCTCTGACCTCTTCCACCTTCCCCCTTCTTCCTGCTTTCTCCCTAATCTTCTGGAATCAGGGCTGGGAGGAGTGGACAGAAAGCCACAGAAAAATCAGCTTCCTTAGTGGAAAGAAGGACGGAAAAGAGCAGCCTCAGAACATTTTCAAAACACTTTCTCAGCTCCACACAAGATTCTTCTCTCCTCTTAAGCCTTCTAACCCTCTCCCACCAAAGAAACATAGCCGGCTAACCTCTGCTGAGCTAAAACTCTGGAACTGCTTGTATCACTTGGTGCCTCCTGTACTACTCGGTAACCGGGCCCTGAGTGGAGAGAGTACAAACCTGGACTGTCAGGGAATCTAAGACTGAATCCTGGTCCTGATTCTTAGGACCCCATGGGACCTTTCATTGTGCTGAGCTTCTTTCTCATTTGTAAAATTCAGGTGTTAATACCTAGAGCGCTTGTTTTGCAGTGGTGTCAAGAGAAAGCGCTTTGCAAACCTTCAAGCTCACAAAGACAATTTTGCCATAGAAGCATTTACAATAGGTTTGCGATAGAAATGTGAGCTATTATTAAGGGAAGTAGAATGTAAGTTTCTTTAGGGAAGGGACCGTGCCATTTAAAAAAAAACAAAAAAACTTTGCATGCCCATTGCCTATTATAGTGTTTTGTATATACAGTAGGTATCTAATAAATGTCTGTTGAATTGAATTAAATGGAAAGATTCTCACGATCATCTCTGTTCTCTTGGGATGAAGGCTTCCCAAGAACAAATGGACTCTTTTTCCTCTTTCTCTTGCCCATGCAGATTCTTCTCCATTGTCCCAAACTTGAAAAGAAAAAAAAATCTTTATCACTATCTTTCGTTCTTATATCACCTACATTTCCCAATATATCTATGCCTCGTGCTTCCCCTTCCAGAGAGTCATCCCTTTATATATAACAAAAGAGAAAAGAGAACACAGTTCAGCAAAATCTAACCAACCCATCTACAGATACCAACGTTATATATAGCACTCCACACTTATAGTCCCCCACCATGCAAAGCGAGAGAGACTCATTTTCATATGCCTTCTTCTGGGGTCAGCTTTAATCGTTACAATTTCACACCATTTGATTCTGATTTTTGGCTTTTAAATTTTAAAAATGATTATAAACAAACCCCAAAATACAAATGTTAAGACACATAAATAAAAACAAATAAAAGCAAAAATCATATATAAAATTATAAATTTCTATTGAAAATTTAGCAAGAATATTCAAATTAACAGAGGAATATTGACATTCTTCTATTTCTTCCCCCCCCACACACACACACACCAGCCATTTTCTATATATTTTCTGGATTTTGTTACTAGTATTACTTGCATAGTTGGAACCAGTTTGTACATTGTTCTTTTGATTCTATTTTATTTGCTCTGTCATTTGTGAGCTCCTTAAGAGAAGGAGCTTGTTTTGTTTTTATTATTTTATCCCCAATGCTTAGACAGGCCAACATGGCATAATGCAGAGCTGTCAAACACATGGCCCACAGCACTCCCAAATTTGGCCCAAATTAAAATGTAGTTAGTTCCTATTTGAGTAAAGATTGTGTGGTTTTCCAAGTCAACATGTGACCTTTAGGGACCTTTATGTATTGCTTAGTGGCCCCCATTTCTATTTGAATTGGACACCACTGGTACATCAAATAGAGTCACTGGCCTTGGAGCCAGGAAGATTAGAATTCAAGTTCGACCCCAAACACATACAAATACTGTCTCATTTTATCCTCACAGCAATCCTTAAAGGAATTATTATCCCCATTTTACAGATGAGGAAACCAAGACAAACAGGAGGTAAATGACTTGTCCAAGGTCCTACAAGCTAGTATCTGATGCTGGATTTGAACCCAGGTCTCCCTGACTCCATGCCCAGGACTCTATCCACAGCACCACCTAACAGTTTCATCTTATGCCTAGACTATCTTTCTATCACTTCAGCAAAGTAAGGTGTTAAAACATCATCTTCCTTTAGGATCACAGGATTTAAAGATGAAAAGGAATTTAGAAGTCTAGTTCAAAGCCCTCATTTCATGGATGAACAAGCTGAGGACCAAAGAGGTTGAGACTTAACCAAGATTATTTTGTTGTTGTTCAGTTGTGTCCAACTCTTCATGACTCCATTTAGGGTTTTCTTAGAAGAGATACTGGAGTGGTTTTGCCATTTCTTTCTCCAGTTCATTTTGCAGATGTAGAAACTGAGGCAAACAGGGTCAAGTGACTTGCCCAAGGTCACACATGCAGTAAGTGTCTGAGGTCAGATTCAAACTCAAGAAGATGAGTCTTGTTGACTCCAAACCCAGCACTCTATCCACTGTGCCATCTTGCTTCCTTTAACCAAGACACACGTAATCAATAACAGACATATAACCAAGATACATGTAATCAACCAATAACAGAGCTGAGAATGGGCCAGATTCTTAGACTCCAGCCCCAGTGTTTCCTCCACCATTCATTATTGCCTCTGGCCATGCTAGGATCAGGTAGGGAGTGAAAATAGCTATCCCTTGAACTTCAGCCCCCATTGAATCCTAGAATCTTACAACCAGAATTAGCTCTAGAAATGATCTATTACAACCTCACTTTACAAGTGAAGAAACAGAGACTAAGAATCTAAGTGACTGTCCTGAGATCACTCAGGAAATTCCTGCTGATCTGACAATGACATATAAATGGCTGATCAGTATAGCTACTCCTCCCAATTATAATCCCCAGAGCAGAATCATTGAATTGGAGATTTGAAAGAGATCTCATTACCATCTGATCCAACCCATTCATGGAAGGAATTCCCACTATAGCATTTTCATCCTCTCCATGCCTTTCTGACTCTCTTCCACATGGGTTCTACCCAACTAGCTATCAGCCTTCTTCTTGTTCTTTTTTTTTTTTTTTTTTGGTGAGGCAATTGGGGTTAAGTGACTTGCCCAGGGTCACACAGCAAGTAAGTGTCAAGTATCTGAGGCCAGATTTGAACCCAGGTCCTTCTGACTCCAGGGCCAATGCTCTATCCACTGTGCCACCTAACTGCCCCTCGTCTTGTTCTTTTGACGTCTCTGGGTACCAAGGTACCATTCAGTCTGTCCATTCATTGTCTGACATTCTTACTACATGACCAGTGCATTTCATTAGCCAGTCATGATTATCTTTGACAATGACTTTCATGTAACTTGTGTACACAAGTACCTTTTTATAATATTCTTCAGACCACTTGTATTACCCTTGCATCTTTCTATTGTTCTTTGAATCAGTCAGTCAATATGCATTTATTAAATTCCCATTATGTACCAGGCACTGCAGTAAGTGCTTGGGAATACAAAGAAAGGCAAAAGACAGTCCCTACTTTCAAGGAGCTCACAGGCAAATGGGGATGACAAAATGAAACCAACTCTGAACAAAAAGATAAAACAGGATAAACTGGAAATAATAAATAGAGACCAATTACTTATAATTTTGATTTTTCATTGATTTTTTAAATTAATAAAAATATTTTATTATTTTCCTGTTACATATAAGGATAATTTTCAACATTTGTTTTAATAGGATTTTTAATTCCAAATTTTTCTCCCTCCCTCCCTTCCTTCCCTCTTCCCCAAGAGGGAAAGCAATCTGATATAGGTTATATATGCGCAATCACATTAAACATATTTCTGCATTGGTCATCTTGTGAAAGAAGAATCAGAGCAGAAGGGGAAAATCTCAAAAAAGAAGGAAAAAAAACAGCCCAAAAGTAGAAACAGTATGCTTCAATCTGCATTCATAATCCACAGTTCTTTTTTCTGGATGTTGAGAACACTATCATGAGTTTTTTAAAATTGTCTTGGATCATTGCACTGCTGAGAGGAGCCAAGTCTATCACCATTGTTCATCACACAATGTTGCTGTTACTGTGTACAATGTTCTCCTGGTTCTGCTCCTCTCAGTCAGCATCAGTTCATGTAAGTCCTTCCAGGTTTCTCTGAACTCCTCCTGCTCATTGTTTCTTACAGCACAATAGTATTCCATTACATTCATATACCACAACTTGTTTAGCCATTCCCCAATTAATGGGCATCCCCTCAATTTCCAATTCTTTGCCACCACAAAGAGAGCTGCTATAAATATTTTTGTGCACGTGGGTCCTTTTCCCTCTTCTATGATCTCTTTGAGATACAGACCTAGCAGTGGTACCATTGGGTCAAAGGGTATGAACAATCCCATAGCTCTTTGGACATAGTTCCAACTTGCTCTCCAGAATGGTTGGATCAGTTCACAGCTCCACCAAGAATGCATTAGTGTTCCAATTTTTCCACAACTTCTCCAACATTTATTATTTTCCTTTTTTGTCATATTAGCCAATATGATAGATGTGAGGTAGTACCTCAGAGTTGTTTTAATTTGCATTTCTCTAATCAACAGTGATTAAGAGCATTTTTTCATACGGCAATAGATAGCTTTGATTTATTCATCTGAAAATTGCCTGTTCATATCCTTTGACTATTTCTTAATCGGGGAATGAATTACATTCTTATAAATTTGATTTAGCTCCCTCTATATTTTGGAAATGAGGCCTTTATCAGAAATACTGGCTGTAAAAATTGTTTCCCAACTTTCTGCCTCCCTTCTAATTTTGGCTGCATTGCTTCTGTTTGTACAAAACCTTTTAAATTTAATGTAATCAAAGACTTCCATCTTGCATTTCATAATATTCTCTATCTCTTGTTTTCATTGATCTTGATCCCAGATTTGCAGCTAGCCAGCACCCCTTGGAAAATATTGGTAATAAGTAGATTAGCTTTGATGATCTGGGATCATTTAAATGACGACAACAACAACAGCATAGTTTTGCATTTTTGACCCATCTAGAACTTGTCCTCCCATTACTCAGTTCTGGAACAAGTCCATTGTCCATCTGCAGCGCCTAGCCAACATATCCATATTGATGGGCTATTTTCAATGGGCTGTTCATCCAGCTTCTGGGCATTTTCTGGACAGCATGAATTTTTCATTCAGTTAATTTTTTATTTCTTTCCACAGTATGGCTATTTAGACCCATCCTTCTGTGTTGCTATGGGTGGATTTCATTGGTGAACTTTTATATTCTTTCCAGACCAGATGCAATGAGCACATTGTCATCTGCAAATAGCTTTTGAAGAACCTCATTAGTGATTGGGAATCCTTCCTTTTTTGGGTGTTGTGCAGAACATCCACCACAACACCAGAGAACTCTTTAAATCTACCTATTTTATACTTTGATATATTTTCAGAATTCAACAATGGGAATGTCTCTCTATTGCCTCTAGGGTCAAATATACGCCTCCTTTGTTTGTTAAATCCCTTCACAATCTGACTCCACTCTACCTTTCTAGGTTTATTTGCCTGCTATCCTCCAGATGTGATGTTCTATCTTTTTTTTTTCAAACTTTCCAATCTAATGTTGTTCTGTCTCTTACCCCTATACCTTTGCACAAACCGTACCTCATGCCTGGAATGTGCACCCTCTTCAACTACTCCTTGAATTCCTAGCCCCCTTCACAGCTCAGCTCAAGCACAAATTCCTACATAAGCACTTCTTGGTCCCTGAAGCCGCCAGTGGTACCTCCCTCCCTTCACCCAACTCCAAAGTCACCATGTATCAGAATTAAGAGCTGTAAGGACCCCAGTGGCTATCTATCCCAAACAATACCTGAAAGGAATCCCTACCATCACATATCCATCAAGTTGTCAACCAGCTGCTACTTGAAGACCTCCACCAAGAGGGAACCTACTACCTGCTGAGTCCACTTGTTCCATTTCTGGGAAGCTCTAATAATTTACTTTGTATTTATTTTCCATATACTTCATCTCCTGTGATACAATGCAATCTCCCTGAGAACAAGGACTGCTTCATTTTTACCTTTGTCATTCTAGCACGGTGCCTGAAACATACATAGTAGGAACTTGGTAAATGTTTGGTTGATTGATTGATTGATGTCAATACATAGCACATTGCTGGGGAAAAAGCTATCTCTGTAATCACATCCGTCATATAGAGTTTCTACTAATATTAATGTATACACAGGAGACACTTTGAAGAAAAGAGACTGCATTGACCCACAGGGTCAAATGCTTAAAAAAAAAAACACCGGGGAGGGAGGGAGAAAAATCTGAAATTGTAAAGCATGTATAAACAAAAGCTGAGAACTATCTTTACATGTAACGGAAAAAATAAAAAAATACCTTATACATAAACAAAAAAAAAAAACACCAATGAACAATAAACACAGTGGACTTTTCTATTCCCTAGACCTCTCTATCACTTGGGTGACTGTAAAGATGTTATCTTTTTGAGAGTATCAGCTGCAAACGCCTGCTTGTTTCATTCCAATATTTTCATTGAGTATTCCTTCAATGTGTCCTTTAATTTATTATAGTGATAATAAATTAGATATACATTTTTCTAATTGCCCACATTTTCTTAATATTTTTGAGAGGGGTTACTAATCCCATATGTGATCTTTTCCATTCTCCTGAACTCTTCCCTTACTTAAGCTATATTAAAAACTGGTGTCAGGGTCTTTCAAATTATATCATCTCCAGCAGGGATTTCTTACTTACATATTTGGTCAGGTTCAACCACTCTTCCTGACTTCCATCTTCTTAATCACCATTGCCACTTCCTCATATAGTACATAAGTTACATACATGGCAAATGAGAATAGATGATTATGGAAACATCAACGGATCTGTTCAATTTTATATTTCATCATCATTCTCTTCCTAACTCATCTACAAATGCTCTTGGAATGATCAAGATGGACTGGATTTCATGCCAAGCTCTCTGCTCACTCTTTGTCTCATCAATTGTGTCTCCTTGTTTGGGAGGGCTATAATCCTCATGGTTTTCCATTCTCCTTTTTCATAATACTTCTTGAGTGAGTTTGTACTTAGATTGGTGTTGACTTGAACTGTCACAACTTGCCAATGACAAGGAGATTAAGTGTTTATCAGCTAAAGCAATTTCTGGGTTCCTTTTTCTCCCTCAATATGAGGACTCCTTTGCATTGGTTAAACTTTTCTAGGTAATCCTGATAGAGTCCTTTGTAACAGCTATATTCTTGCACCCAAGAATGAGTAAAGGAGAAAAGTAACCTCACACATTGTTTTCTCTTTTTTTCTCATGTAGTTTTTGCTTTTTACTCAGTCAAATGTCTAACTACCCCAAAAGCTGATTTTTGAAATGATATAGTTATGTCCATAACCAGTTACTCATTGGCCATTGAGAGAGACAGTCCACCAATAGATATTAATGCATGCTGTATGTTTAGCACTGTCTGGTATAGTAGCAACAGCACTGAATTTGAAGTCAGAAGACCCGAATTCAACCACCAGCTCTGCTCTTTCATTACCGTGACTTTGGACAAATCACTTAACTTCTCTGAAACGTGAGGAAGTTACACCAGAAGATCCTTGAAATCCCTTCTAAGCCTCAAGTCTTATTTATGTCTTTCCTTTGACCTATGAGACAAGAGAAATAAAATACATAATCCCTCAGAGTCCAGTTGAACAGGCAGTATACTCATGAAACAATTCCAAAACAGTGCAGGGCAGAATACAATTAAAATATTTCACTCAGGAGTATTGTTGTTGTTCAGTTATTTCACTTGTGTCCAGCTCTTTGTGATCCATTTGGGGTTTTCTTGCAGTAGTTTGCCATTTCCTTCTCTAGCTCATTCTACATATAAGGAAACTGAGGCAAACAGGGCTAAATGACTTGCTCAGGGCCACCCAGTTAGTAAGTTCCTGAAGCTCAATTTGAACCTTGAGCTGTATCCACTGCCCAAACTTAGGGGTACATACAGTGAATGCTTTGAGAGATCATGGACTGGGTTGGTCAGGGAACACAATGGAGAAGGTGGACCTGAAACATACCCTTGAGAGTTAAGTAGGTTTGGGATACATAGAGGAGAAATGTGCTTCCAGATAGTGGGGGGGAGGGGTGGGAATGGACATGAAAAGTAATTAGAAGCAAGGAGTTCATGTTTGGAGTTAGTGGGAAATGAGGCTAGAAATATGTGTTTGGGTTAGATTATCGAAGATCTGAACACCCAGCTGAAGAGTCTGTGATTTGAACCTGCAGGAAATGGAGAACCCTTAAAGGTACTTGAGCAAGAAAGGACCCCCAAGGCTAATGTTGCCAAAAGACGAAATGAAAACTGGAGCCAATGAGGAGAAGGAAAATATACAGGACAGCTCTTTGAAGTCAGCATGGGGCTCTGCAGCCGGTGCCAAGGAACCCTTCCCTTGCCCAGAGAGCTAACAAGTCTTAGAATCTCTTTTTCTTTTTTTTTCTTTTTTTGTGGGGCAATGGCGGTTAAGTGACTTGCCCAGGGTCACACAGCTGGTAAGTGTCAAGTGTCTGAGGTTGAATTTGAACTCAGGTCCTCCTGAATCCAGGGCCAGTGCCCTTAGAATCTCAAACCCAACACCCTGCCCAACCTAGGTCCTTGATCCTATGCCCCCAAACCTTCTTCTACTTTCTGATGCCTCACAGTCTGGCATCTCCTTTCTCTTTCCTTCTCTTTCTCCCTTTTTTACCACACCTCTCCCCTCTTCTCCCACCCCCCGCACCCACTCATTCTTGGAAGGGTTTATTTATACCGGAAAACAGTAACAACCAAGTTTACATGGAGATCGTAAGTGCTAGCAAAATCATCTGTTCCCCCCTCCCTGCCCTGGGGGTACAGGACTTTTGCCATTTGCTACAGATGAGAGAGGTCAGAGCAGAGACTTGCCTTCTGCCCTACTGCACTTGACCTTGGCCTAGCAGCCTTTTCGCCTCAGCACACACTATATGGGGATAGGGTTGGCTTTACTTGGAGGTTTAGTGGCCTGAGTGGTTCTCATGGTGTGTAGGAAAGACAGAGTGCATGATGGGACAACTCCTGAGCTTCATAAATACAACCTTATCTAGTTAATTTCCTGGGCTCTCTCCTGGCCTGAGATTTCATGGTACCTGCTGCTTAATCCCCAACCACCAGAGTCCACCAAATGAAGCATCTCCTTTATAGTCTGATCTAGACAATTTTATAGAGATGGCTCTTTTTCAGGGAGTCCCCTCTTCAGGCAGTGTCCTAGAGAATTAGTCTATATAGTAGTAACCACTGGCTCTTCTCACTAGGATCCACCACTAGCTAGGTGGTTGGATGGATGAGAGTGGACACTTCTCTTGGGAGGAACCAGGTACCCCCAGGTTGCCCAGCTCAAGGTTTTCCTTTTTTTTCTCTACTTTTTCTTTTTCTTTCTTTTTTTATTTTTGCAGGGCAGTGAGGGTTAAGTGACTTGCCCAGGGTCACACAGCTAGTAAGTGTCAAGTGTCTGAGGCCAGATTTGAACTCAGGTCCTCCTGAATCCAGGGCTGGTGCTTTATCCACTGTGTCACCTAGCTGCCCCGCAAGGTTTTTGTTTTTTTTTTTTAGTGAGGCAATTGGGGTTAAGTGACTTGCCCAGGGTCACACAGCTAGTGCAAGTTTTTCTTAATGAATCTCAAGTCAGGAAAAGGGTATTTTCTAATTTCACAGCATCTAAAACACACTGTCGGTCTATCTCTCTTTAACTTCTCCTTTCTCTCCTTTTTGTCCTCTCTCTCCTGCTGTATATTTGTTCCCTTTCTTTGGTTCTTTCTCTCCCCCCTTCTGTCTTTACTCTCTCTCTCTCTCTGTCTCCTCCCCTCTTCTTCCTTCTCCCTTTCCCCCTCTCTCATTCGCTCTTTCCCTTCTTCAGATGGTAAAATAATTGGTAAATAAGGTCCCAGGGTACATATCTGCCCTTCTTTCTCCCTTCTTCCACCCTCCAAATTCTGACACATAATTAGACTTTGGTAAGTCCTAGAAGTAAAGGACCTTTGCCATTTGCTGCAGTTGGTAGAGGTCAAAAGCAGAAGCCTGCTAAGTCTGGCCTTGGACTCTTGGCCTTTCCTGCTGGCTCTCTTAGCACGAACAGTGAGCAGCTCGTGGAATTTATATGAAGAACGCTGGCAAAGGCCTTTCTGTCCCACAATCTCTCTCCTATATGTTTATCACACACTGCCTGAAATACCAGTATTGGAAGAGTGGCTCGTTTGGGTCAATCATTACCTTCTCCAAACTCCTCTTTAAAACTGTGGATGATACCCAAGATTTTTGCATTAAAAATCAAAGACTTATGGGGCAGCTAGGTGGCGCAGTGGATAGAGCACCAGCCCTGGAGTCAGGAGGACCTCAGTTCAAATCCGGCCTCAGACACGTAACACTTACTAGCTGTGTGACCCTGGGCAAGTCACTTAACCCCAGTTGCCTCACCAAAAACAAACAAACAAAAAAAATCAAAGACTTTCAGAGGGAGAAGACCCTCAGGAAACTCCTGGTCTTACACTGGGATAAGGATCCCCTCTATAAGTAGCCATGCAAGTCACTACCCAAAGACCTTAATTGAGGGAAAGCCCATTACCTCCCCAGGATCCCATTTCACTTCTGAACAGGAAGTTTTGCCTTATCCTGAGCCTAAATCTGCCACCCACTGTTCCAAGTTCTGTCCTCTGGGCCCAAGCAGAATAAATCTAATGCTTCTTTCCTGTGACAACCCTCAAAGACTTGGATTCAACTCTCATATCCCCTTTAAGCCTTCTCTTCTCCAGGGCAAACATCACCACATCTTCCAGGTGATTCTCATGTGGCATTATCTTAAGACCTTTCGCCATTCTGGCCTTAGTATGAATCCGTTATCCATCATTTTTCGTTTTGGACAGCCATGGCCTTTCTAAAACTCTGCAAGCGTGAAGGAGGAGGAAGGGTAGGAAGAGAGACAGTGACACACCATGAAAATAGGAGGCTCTGCACAGAGTACCGAAAAGGAAGGAGAACTTCTGGAAAGGGGAGATGGAAGAATGCTGAAAACCACCTTATTCATAGACTGCTGGAGCTGGGAGGGCTTGGAGATCATCTGATCTCACCTTATCATTTGGTGGGGGGAGAAGAGCATGAGCAAAACCAGGAACAGCCCTGGTGTGTGTGATTGGGACAGGGAGCAAACCAACTGGCTGGAGCTCAGTGGGGAGGATGGTGGGACTGAGGGCTGGAAGGGACCCTCAAGCCCCTTAATTTACAGCTGAGGGTATTCAGGCCTGGAGAGATGAAATGAATCACCCAGCATGGCATGCATCAGTCAGTGGCAGAGCCTGGCCTGAGGACAGGATTTCCTGACTCCCAGGCTGGAGCTCTTTCATGACATCAGCATGAGGCCATCTCTGGGAAATGGAGCTTATTTCACAATTTTGTGGAGGGGGAGTCTTGCCCCTGGAGATCTGGCTTGAGCAATATCACCCAGTCAGTACACCAGGGTGAGGGGCAGAGAGGGACGACTGGTTATTGGATGTGGAGAGAGAAGGAAGCAATCAGTCATTACCAGGACACCCTGAAAAATGTGTATATGCATATGTATAGGCATAGGTATAGGCATAGGGATGGGGATAGGTGTAGGTATGGGAATGGGTATGGGTATGGATAGATATGTGTTGTATCTATCTATATGTATGTCTATGCATATGTATATAAGTGCATGTGTATATAAGTATGTATACATGTATATGTGTTTGTGTATATATGTGTGTGCATATGTATATGTAAGCATTCTTGTATGTCAATATGTGCATTATAAATGCATGTGTGTAGATATATTATGAATGGTTATGGGTATATGTATGTGTATATGTATACATGTGTATATGTATTCTAGGCCACCCAAGCATCACCCAGGTTTGCAGCCCAGAAGACTCAACTTTGACTCTTGATTAGCTCCCAAGAACTCTGTTCTTGAGGCAGCTAGGTGGTAAAGTGAATAGAGCACTGACCCTGGAGTCAGGAGGACCTGAGTTCAAATCTAGCCTCAGATGCTTACTAGTTGTATGACCCCCGGGGCAAGTCACAACCTCAATTGCTTCCCCCAACCCCCCCCCCCCAAAATAGTCTCATCCTATGTTGGCTGGGATAGCCTTTAATGACTTGGTGACCTTGACTTCACTTCTTCTTACTAGACCTCAGTTTCCATTTCTTTCTTTTGGGTTTTTTTTTTTTTGGTTTTTTGCAGGCAATGGGGGGTTAAGCAACTTGCCCAGGGTCACACAGCTACTAAGTGTCAAGTGTCTGAGGCCAGATTTGAACTCAGGTACTCCTGAATCCAGGGCCGGTGCTTTAACCACTGTGCCATCTAGCTGCCCCCCCTCCATTTCTTTCTAATGAGGGGTTTCTACTATGTTTAATGCCCAAAGACTGGTGCTGAAGCTTCTAATTTAAGGCAATCATACAATATAGATTTTAAACATCACAGTATATAACTGTATATGTCTATGTATATATATATATATGTGTATCTATAAGTATACAAGTATGTGTGTGTGCATGTGTATATGTAAGTATGCATGTGTGTCTGTGCACATATACATGCATTTGTGTAGATATATTATGCATGGCTATAGGTATATGTATGTATATATGTATACATAACTGTATAGGTGTATATATATATGTGTGTGTGTGTGTGTGTATATGTATACACACATGTGTGACAGTTTTATAGCTGCTCAGGAGGCCTTTGTGCTACTAGAGGATGAAACATCAGGAAAGCAAATAGTAAGACTGGGCTTTTTATCTGCCTGCTGTTAGATGAAAGTCTCCGTTAAGTACTTCAGCCCCAAACTAAACTGTGTGGGGAACCATGGAAACAGACGAGACCTTTGCGTCCTCAGGCTTCCCCGGATCATCCAATTCTTTAGAATCTTAGATCTGGAACCAGAAGGAGCCTCATCTCTTCCCGCCTTCTCATCTTCTAGAAAGTGAGCCCCAGAGGAGTTTAGTGACTTACCCAAAGGCATCCAGAGCTGAGATTCTGTGTCTCCATTTTCACTGGTGTGTTTTGTTTCTTTCCCTGATGAACAACACTGTCATAGACCCTTCAAACTGGAATATCTTGGAGGTCATCTCACCCATCTTCCCATCTAATGCAGGAATCCCTCTACAAGGTCCTTAACGGGTGGACATCCATTCTTTGTGTGATCACCCCCAGTGATGGGGAACTCACTACTTTATGAAGGAACCCCTTCTGTTATTGGGTAGCTCAAATTGTTAGTAAGTTAGGCCTTATATGAAATCTGCTTCTCTTTACCTTCTACCCACTCATTAGTCAACCCAGTGCTCTTCCCCCCCTCCCCGCCCCGCCCAGTTTATAAGGCACAAAAACTACCAGCTGCCTTTCAATTCTTCCCTATGATATGCATTCTATTTCACTCCACCATCCTCAACACTTTCCAGCTAGTCAATGTCCCAGTTAAAATGTGGTGGTGCCAAGAACTAGACGCAGGAGCACAGATGTGATCTGTTCAGGTCCGACTGCCTCACACGGTTTCCCCACCTTTATCTGATCACTATTCTTCCGTTACTTTGGCATAATCTAAAATTATCTTTTGGGGTGGCCACATCACACTGAAGAGCTTGTGATCCATTAAAACTCTCAGGCCCTTTGCTGCTGGATTCAAGTGAGGTCTCACTGTCCTATAATTATCCAACTGATTTTATTTTTAACATGATGTCTGTCTCATAGGGGGCCTTTAATAAATGCTTGTTGACTGACCAACAAAGTGAGTAGTATGACAATGCAAATGTCAGAAATCATTGTGCATGTGGATCCAGGTTACATATTGTTCACCATCGGCTCTCAATCTTCCCAAAGGCCCAAGACGTGGCCAGTTAGTTACTGTTCCCAGAAAGCCTCTGATCACACAATCAGAAATGGCTATGGAGGGGGCAGCTAGATGGCGCAGTGGAAAAAGCACCAGCCCTGGATTCAGGAGGACCTGAGTTCAAATCCAGCCTCAGACACTTGACACTTACTAGCTATGTGACCCTGGGCAAGTCACTTAACCCCCATTGCCCCCCACGCACACAAAAAAAAAAGTTAAAAAAAAAAGAAACAACTACAGAGATCACAGAATCACTGAATCTGAGAGACAGGAATTTTGCATGTCTGTCAGTTGAATTTGGGCTTGAACATGAATTCCCTCCACAATATCCCCACCAGTTGGTCATTGGTCCTTGCTTGAAGAACTTCAGTGAAGGGGAAATCTAACCCTCTCTTTCAGGAGGACTGGTGGAAAGAAAGAAAAAGGGGAGCTGGCAGTTGAAAGGGGAGATGCTAATGACCATAGAGGAAACCTAAGAATGTAAAGTTGGCTAGATGAATTCCATCATTTCTCTTGTTTCTTTCATGTTCCTCTAGGCTCGCCCCAAAGGTGAGGGTCTGACCCCATACCAGGGCAAGAAGCGTTGCTTTGGAGAATACAAGTGCCCCAAGTGCAAGAGAAAATGGATGAGTGGGAATTCTTGGGCCAACATGGGACAAGAATGTATCAAGTGCCACATCAATGTGTATCCTCACAAGCAGGTAAGAGGGGACACGGGGAAGGAAAGAAGTGAGAGCGAGCTTGATGACTTATTGGGGAACCTGGGGATAGCTCCTTCCTTTCCCTGGGGCTCAATGATTCCCTGGAGAGAATAATTCTCTCCCATCCCACTGACTTGTCAGAGCACAATGAGCATGGGAAGAGATAACAAAGGCCAAATTCCTACATAATCCCAGAAATTAAGCTATTGCATGAATTGGAGTGGAAAGGTGTCATATTAACAAGCTATGTGCGTTCAAAATGATACATGAATTTGGGGTGTGATATGAATCTGGGGACTAGAAGTTAAGATGTTGCAGGAATATAAGGGACACCCCATATGAACTTGCCGAGGCATATGGGCACACTGGACAGAGTCAAGAACCCTAGGCTAAATCACCAGCCCATCAACCATAAGCACTTAAACGTCCTTGAAACTCAGATTGCTTGTGTAGAAAATGGAGATAATACTAGAACTGCCTCTCTCACAAGGAAGATGCTTTATAAATTCTAAATATAGGACTGGGGACTCTAAATATGTGATTGTGAACTCAAAAAAGGGACCTGCATTTGGCCCTAAACTATCTGTCCAGTGAGTGGTGTGTGTGTGTGTGTGTGTGTGTGTGTGTGTGTGTGTGTGTGTGTGTGTGTGTGTGTGTGTATTATGGGTAGCAAGGTTTAAGATAACGGTAGATTGTCCAGGAAGGAGCTTAGATACTTGCTGAAATTGGGAACCAAAAATAGTATAGAATTTGAATAGTTTAGTAGAATCTGCAACCTAAATACATTCCATACAAGATTCAGACTCTTGCATTTTCCATTAAGTTGCTGGTGATTGGGACTTCCTATTTTCCCTATCCTTAAGTCCATCCACAATCCCGGCTACCCCATTCCCCATTCTTTAATGGAATAGGGAGAAGGGGAAGAAAGAAATCAATGGTTTCTAAAATCTACAGTCCCTCTCCTGTTAGGAAAATTCCTACTTCTTCTACCTTGGGGCTAATCACTTTTGCCTAAGTGGACCTTAGTCTCCTCATCTATTAAGTGAAGTGATAGGATTAGAATCCCTTTTAGTTCTGATATTCTGTGATGCTCATGTGATTTCAGGCTCCTCTTGTTGAAGTCCCAAGCTGCTCCTAGGCATGGTTTACAGGGTTTATTATCCTTCCCTTTCCACTCCTATTCACACACACACACACACACACACACACACACACACACACACACACACACACACGCGCGCGCGCGCTTATACAGGAGCAAACAAAACCTTGAGCTAGCTGACAAGCTCATCCCAGCTTGAGGCTGTGAGATTCCCAAACAGCCCGGAAGAGCTTGGGAAGGTCTTCATTGGTGACCTAGTTCCTCATGCTTGGAAGACAGTGTCCTTCTCCATGAACAAGGAGCTTGTCATCTTCAGCAGTCCTTGCACAGAGATGACATGATGAACACTGGTATTTTAGACAGATTCATCTGGCAACATGGGCCAGGCTACACTCCACGTGTCTCATCTACACCCTTCTAGCTAAGTGTCAAGAAGCTCATCATTATAGACTTGCATCCATAGTAATTCATGAAGACAATTTCCTAGGGTGTAAAGGGGTCATGATGAAGAATTATCCATGCTGCTAAGGAGCTGCCTAGTGTAGTAGCTAACGTGCTAGACTTGGAATCAGGAAGACCTGGGTTCTAATGCTGTTTTTGATATAAGCTGGGTGACCGCGGACAAAGCTTAGCCTAAGTCTTAGTTGCCTCATCTGTCAAATGGGGTTATTGGAGGTTTCTTTCCAACAATAAATCTATGATCTTATGACCTAATCAAATCAAAGATAATTGAAGTAAAGCAATAACTTATCAGGGTTGGGAAGGATGGTTTGCAGTGGGGTAAAAGACTGGAGCCATGGAGACTGAACTATTTGAATAGTCTAGGCAAATTTCCCAAGAGACAGGTGGTTAAAAGATATGAACAAACAGTTTTTTAAAGAAGTGAAAAACATTAATGACCACTGAAAAGAGTGATCCAAATCACTAATAATAAGAAAAATGAAAATCAAAACAACTCTGAGGTTTCACTTAGACATGTCAAATGACAAAGACAAAAGGCAAGAATGGTCAATGTTGGAAAAGTCGTGGAAAAAGAGGCACACTCGTGCATTTCAGGTGGAGCCGTGAATTAGTACAGACATACTGGAAAGTAATTTAGATTATTCAAGTAAAATAGCTAAAACTTCTTTACCCTTTGACCCAGAGATTCTCCAGAGAGGTCATTGCCAAAGAGAAAAGTGCTATACACACAAAAATATTTATAGCATGACATTTTGTGGCATCAAAGAACTGGAAACAAAGTAGATACCCATTGATTGGAAAATGGCTAAATAAATTATATGGAATATGAATGTAATGGAATAGTACATTTTAATTACACACCATTTAATTATTTAATTATTATGTGTGATTATTGTATTATTATATTTAATGATATTATATATTAATTATTTATTAATTATATAGAATTTTAATTTAAGCAGCAAACATAAATATAGAGAAACATGGAAAGACTTAACATGAATTGATGCAAAGGAAAGTAAGCAGAGATAAGAAAGCAATAAACAAAACGACTACTACAGTATCTGTGGAAAGAACATACAATTATCAAAAGTATATAGTATGGGGGAAGCTAGGTGGCACAGTGGATAGAGCACTGGCCCTGGATTCAGGAGGACCTGAGTTCAAATCCAGTCTCAGACACTTGACACTTAATAGCTGTGTGACCCTGGGCAAGTCACTTAACCCCAATTGCCTTATTAAAAAAAAGTATATATTATGAAATTATAAAAAAAAAACAAGCTTGACCCCAAAGAAGAGATATGGAAAGACACATCCCCCATGTTTCTATTCACAGATGGTGGGGGGCATGGGTGAGGAACATTGTATATAATATCAACTTTTTCCCCACAATAATCAGTTTTGCTGATTTTTTTCTCTTCTTTCTTTTCTTTTTTTTTTCTCTTATAAAAATACTTTTATCATAAAGGATGGCTCCCTGATAGAAAAGAGAAGAGGGATTCAGTAAGAAATCTAGACAATAGAAAAGCAAAAAAAATCAATTATATATATACTTTAATAGTCCAAGAAAGAGATGATAAGGCCCTAAACTAGGTTGGTGGCTTTAGCAATGGGGAGGAAAGGTTAGATAAAGATATTGCAGTGGTAGACTCAATTTCAGTTGAATGGTGAGGACAAAAGGTACTTTGAGATTTATTGAGATATAAAATCTTCAACAGTAAAGGGTCACAGGGACCCCAGAGACCATCCTGATCAACCACTTTACTGATGAAGGAATTGAAGCTCAGAGAGGCCACAGGTTTAGAGACAGAAAGGACATCCAAGATCATCTAGTCCAATTCCCTCACTGAGACCCATATGTGTGAAGTGACTTGCCCAGGGTCACACAAATAGCTCATGGCAGAGGGAAGATTTGAAGCCAGAGCGTCTGGACTTCTGACTCTGAATCTATCCTCCAGATTTATCTAAGGTTGTATAGTGAAGGGCAGCTAGGTGGTGCAGGGGATAAAGCCCTGGCCCTGGAGTCAGGGGGACAGACCTGATCACCTCAGACACTTACTAGCTGTGTGACCCTGGGCAAGTCACTTAACCCCAATTGTCTTAAACATCCTGGGCCATTTGTAGTCATCTTGACATATTTTGCCACTGGACCCAGATAGCTTTGGAGGAAAGAGTCAGGTTGGTGACTTTACCCAGCCCTCCCTCACTTCAATTCAGTGAAAATCATGACATCACCCTGATGTCATGGTCCTCTTCGAGTACGAAAGAACAAACAACAAAGACATACAGCTAATAAATGACAAAGTTGAATTTGAACCCAGGTCTCCTAGTTCTAAATCCATTTTTCTTTCTACCACACCACACAGTTCCCCTCCTTTCCTGGGCAACATGGAGCCCACTTCAGGTGAGCACATTATTGGTTGGCGCGTTATCACCTGTATTGACATTCTCACTGTAAATGAAACCAGGAGACACCAATAAGTTACAGCTAAAAGGGAGGCAGCTCAGAGGTTCTCCTTGGAGAAATGATTGAAGGAATTGGTTGGCTGGTTGTTAGATTGGGTTTGATTGTGTACCCAAGGGCAGCAAGAAACATCATTTCCTAGAACACTTGGTCAACATGGCTTACAGTGCTCATTATCAGCATAAGCAAACAGACCACCAGGAAGATAATTGCAGCTTAGCAAGCTGTTCCCTGCCACCAAAAAATCATCTTTTTAAGACCAAAATTCTCCCTGTGATGTCTTGTAACTGAAAGTCATGGAACACAGTGATCTCAATAAAAATTGCAGATGAACTGAGGGTCAGTAGAGAGGTGTCTGGTGAAGGCTATGGCAGATTGTCCACAATAAGTGGCCTAAAAAACATAAACAAAGGCCTTGTCCCTGGAATAAAAGTGGTAGACAAGGCAAGTAGCAAGAGTTATCCCAATGTATCACTGAACTCTGTATACCACTGATGTCCTTGAAATATTAGAAGGACCAGGGGCAGCTAGGTGGCGCAGTGGATAAAGCACCAGCCCTGAATTCAGGAGGACCTGAGTTCAAATTTGGCCTCAGACACTTGACACTTACTAGCTGTGTGACCCTGGGCAAGTCACTTAACCCTCATTGCCCCACCAAAAAAAAAAAAGACAAAATACAACAGCATCTGTCCTCAAAGAACTTAAATTCTAACCTTCTTCTGCCAGAAGAGCTGTAGGAGATGGGAGGAAGAATATAACTGGAAATAAAGGTGTTATTAAAAATAAAAGATTTCATTAAAATAAAAAAGAACTTATTCTATAACAGCCAACATGAATTGTTCTGCCCAGTCTTTGAGTCCCTTTACAGTACCCCTCGGCCACATCTGTCTAGACTTTTTTTTCTCATTTTCTCCCCATTGGAATGGAATTCCAATGCCCAGGTGATGAAGGGGTTCAAATGCACCTGCCTTTGGCAGCAGCAGCTGCTGCTGCTGCCCAGGGAACTTTCAAGGAGTGGACATGAGACTGACACCTGTTCCATCTAGATCATGGCCACTAGATGAAGTGGGTGTGGGTGATTTCAGGCACCACAGAGTATGCTAACTTCCTTTCGCTACCAGACCCACAGACAGAAGCTCGATAAGAGCCCAGCAGAATTTCTTTTGCCAAAAAGAGATTTGGGGTCTGCAGAAGCCAGAGACAGTTTGTTTGTTGCAATTCCCCATCAGGAGATAGATACAATGAAGAAGCACAATACAAATGAACTGTGTGTCTCAGGGAGAGGCAAGGTGGTATTGGGTGAGGAGGGATAGTTTGGGAACCAGAAGACCCGGGTTTAAATCCCAGTTCTGCTATTTACTGACCATGGGTGAGTCATTCCCACCTCTCCTCCAGTGTAAAATGAGGGGGTTGAGTTAGGTGACCTCTAAGATCCTCTCCAGTGCTAATCCCTGATCCTGTGACCTCCCCAGCCTATATGGTCTCCTTGGTATCTTACATTCACACTCCACACTCATTTCTTCTTTCCCTTGTTCCCTTCCCCTACCCAAATTGCTCTCCACCCCCCTCTCCACCTCTGTGAATTCTACCAACCCTTTAAGGCAAACATTTTTAGCCTTTTTTTGTGTTTCATGGAACTCTTTGGCAGTCTGGTGAAGCCCATGGACCCTTTCTCAGAATAATGTTTTTGGGGGCAGCTAGGTGGCGTAGTGGATAAAGCACCGGCCCTGGATTCAGGAGAACCTGAGTTCAAATTCAGCCTTAGACACTTTGCACTTACTAGCTGTGTGACCCTGGACAAGTCACTTAACCCTGTAAGGGACTAAAATTCTAGCTATACTGTCTAAAATATCTAATGAGTGGTCACCATTAAATTAGAAGCTTTAGCAAGAGTTTAGACTTTTAAGCATTTATAAAAGAGAATAAGAATTTGGTGAAGAGAGAGAGAAAGGCCTAGATTCAGCTGTCTATCTCAGGGAGCCAGCGTCTCCTGTTCTGCTCTCCATGAGAGTACTGGTGGAAGAGAGAGAACCACACCTCCATCATCCCACAAGTCTCCTGTGAAACTGGGAACATCCCATCCACACGCACACACAGCTCCAAGCTAATTGGCTGGTAGCTTTGATAGACAGTACCCATGAGCAAACGTCACTTCCTGATGACAAGGAAAAGCCACATGGCTTGCCCTCAGACACCTTCTCCTCATGGTGGAGCTTTCCTACATTAACTCTCCAGCAGGGGGCATCACTCCAATCGTTACAACCTTCATTGCCAGGCCAAAAAAAAAAATGTTTTTAAATGCATACAGGATTACAAAGGAAACCAATTCTATTAAAATTTGTTCTTCAGTCGAGTCCAACTCTTTATGATCCCATTTGGGATTTTTCTTGGCAAAGATACTGGAATAGTTTACCATTTCCTTCTCCAACTCATTTTGCAGATGAAGAAACTGAGGTAAAACAGGGGTAAGTGACTTGTCCAGGGTCACACAGCTAGTAAGTGTGTGAGGTCAGATTTGAACTCATGAAGATGAGTTTTTCTGACTCCAGGCCCAGTGCTCTCTCTACTGCACCACCTAGCTGCCTTATACTGGAATAAAGTTATCAAAACATTTAAAAGTCAAGTTTGCAGATGCTGACTTTGACACCAGGCCAAGTCCCATTTCTATAGGAAGTCTTCCTTCACCTTGTCAGTCAATGTTTCTCTCTCTGGTTTTTGAACGTGAAATCCCTGTGTGGGGGCGGCTAGGTGGTGCGGTGGATAAAGCACCAGCCTTGGATTCAGGAGGACCTGAGTTCAAATCCAGCCTCATACACTTGACCCTCAGCAAGTCACTTAACCCTCATTGCCCCACAAAACAAAAACAAAAAAGAAATCCCTGTGTACCACACGATCGAGCAGTTGATGATGTATTTGCTGTAGGCAGAATGTGAGAGCTGGAAGGCACTTTACAGGGCCTTCAGGCCAGCTCCTTCCTTTTAGAGATGAGAAAACTGAGGCCCAGAGAGGTTATCTAGAGTATCTTGCTCAAGGTCCCACAGTCAGTCAGGGACATTGCCAGGATGAGCACCTTTCAGTTCACCTTTGGACATGCTCACTCCCTCCTATGCCATCCTCATCTTCCCCTAGTCATCTCTCTTCCTCCCAACTATACTATGTGCTTTTCAAGGATCGTGTTTCTTCTGTTTATCTTCCCACAGTCCTTAGCACTGGGGTGGGCATACTGTGGCTGCATAATAAATAAACGATATGAATAGCCCTGATGAAAAGAGGGGTTTCAGGTTTACAAAGCACTTTTCTCACAGAATCCCCTGAAGGAAGACTGCACAGGCATCACTGTGTCCATTTTACAGATAAGGAAATTGAGGCTGAGAGCCGTGGAGTGACCCCTTCAAGGTCACACAGTAAGTGGAGGAGCCAGCTCTCAGATCCCGCCAGGTCTTCTGACTCCACATCTCCTTCTCTTCCCATTGCTCTTGGCTGCTCTTTATCACAGCCCCCTGTTGTAACCCGCAGAGAGGCCAGCGGGCCTTAGGTGTGATTGACAGAAGGTTTATTTTCTCCCATCGGGAGCCCAGGGATCCTGGGCAGAGCTCTCTTGGTCCTGCCCTGACTGCGAATCCTTCTCCTGGGAAAGTAGTGTCTCCTTGCACCCCTACCTCAGAAGCCTCCCCCCTCCACATGTGTTTCCTGTTAGCGTCCAGCTGCACAGCTCTCCCCCTCTCCCGGAAGAAAACACTAACCTCAGTTTCACCTCCCAGTTTCCCTCCTGGGTCAATTAATCCCAGCTGCTTAATGTTTCCCCGATGCAGTATGGAGACTGCCTTTCCTCAGGCCTCCTCCTCAGCTCCACAGAAGCAGGGAGGATGGAGGAGTAGAAGAGCCTTTCAGGACAGAAAGCAGACAAGTCCGGAGGAGGTGGCTCTCTCCCACACCTCCAGACCTTGACTGAATATAAATAAGTAAATAAAGCCTGGGTCCTAATCCAGCTTCAGATACTTAACTGGCTGCAGTGCATCTCTATGTAGATTTGACCAGCACCCAGAACCACACAGCACCTCACACACATCTGTCATATATGGAGATGTAGGATTATAGCATCATCGATAGCATCAGGGCTGGAAGGGGCCAGAAGGTCACTGAATCTAACTTTCTCATTTTAGAGAAGAGGAAACTGAGGCACAGGCAGAGACACAGGCACAGACTCCATTCTGAGTTGCTAAATGTCAGACAGGTAATAAGTGGCAGAGCCAAAACGTGAACACAGTTCTTCTGATTCTAAATCTAGGATCCTTCCCACTCTACTGGGTTGTACTACTCCTGAACCATATTACAAAGGAGGGAAGAACAGCATGGGAATGAAGGCTTGGGGGGAGGGGAGTCTCAGATGATAGGTAGACAAGGTGGTGAGAGGTAAGGCTAAAGAATATTCTGGTTAGGGGCAGCTAGATGGTGCAATGGATAAAGCACCAGCCCTGGATTTAGGAGGACCTGAGTTCAAATCCAGCATCAGACACTTGACACTTACTAGCTGTGTGACCCTGGGCAAGTCACTTAACCTTCGTTGCCCCACCCCACCCCACCCCAAAAGAATATTCTGGTTAGATTGATGACGCTTTGGGTGAGAAACCCTATTCTAAGAGTATCAATCTATCCAGGAACTATGTCTCCAGTCCTTAACATAGAGCCTAGAACATAGTAGGCACTAAATAAATAGTTATTGACCTGATTATTGATAGTAAGGTATGTCAGGGTTCTCTCCATTTTCCTAGTTATGTGCAATTTTTTATTGGTAACCTAGATGAAGACACAGATAGGATGTTTATCAGACTTACAAGGAAGAATAGTTAACACATTGGCCAATTTAAGATTATGAAAGTTCTCGGTAGATTGGAATAATGGACCTATATTAAGAAGATGAAATTAATTAGAGATAAATCTGTGTGGGGCAGCTAGGTGGCACAGTGAATAAAGCACTGGCCCTGTTTTCAGGAGGACCTGAGTTCAAATCTGGCCTCAGACACTTGACACTTACTAGTTGTGTTACCTTGGGCAAGTCACTTAACCTTCATTGCCCCTCAAAAAAAAGGAGATAAATCTGTGATTTAAAATGGCTAATGCAAATACACAGGTTCAGGGTAGAAGAGTTCTGACTTAGTTTAGGCATCAGTTCATATGAAAAAGATCCAGGGCACAGAAGGAGAATGTTGATGATAAACTTAATAGGAGTATGATATACTAATTTTATATTATTGGTGGTAGTTATAGTGGTGGTGGTGGTGGTGGTGGTGGTAGTAGTAGTAGTAGTAGTAGTAGTAGTAGTAGTAGTAGTAGTAGTAGTAGTAGTAGTAGTAGCAGTAGCAGTAGTAGTAGTAGTAACAATAATTGTTCGTGGATCTATAGGGTTTTACAGTCTACTAACTGCTTTCTTCACAAGTCTTTTGAAGCTAGATTAATAGAAAGATAGGGTCTATCTCAGAGAATCCCACTTTACTCTGAGCTAGCCAGATCACATCTTGAATATGGCATCCAATTCTGTAAGAGAATCATTGTCAAACTGGAGCATATTCAGAGGAGGAAAACAGGATGTTGAAGAGACTGGAAATCATCTCATATGAGGATCATAGGATTCCAGAATTTGAAAGCTGAAAGAACCTCAGCCTAAGTCCAACCCATAGGAACGACTCAAGGAAGTGGGGCTAATTTACAGTAGATGTTGTCAAATGTATGAATGGCTCTCATGTGTCAGAGAGATTGGATTTATCCATGTGGCTCCAGAGGACAGAGCTAGGACCAAGGGGGTGGGAGAATTTGGATCATTGTAAGAAGCTTTTTAGTCATTAGAGCTGTCCAACAAGGAATGGGCTTTATTATATGATAGTGAGCAACCTTTCCCTGGAAATGTTCAAGTAGAAAATGGATGCTTTTGGCAATGTTGCTAAAGTTTCCTTGCATTCTGGTTTTCCTTTCAGAAGACAAGGCTAGATACATACAGAAGGGTCCGTCACCAGTAGCTTGTCCATTTGATGAATTCTTGGCCATGGCAACTCATAATATGAATGATATATTAATGGTTCCCTATCCACTGTGCCACCTAGCTGCCCCCTAGCCTTCATTTTTCTTAATCATATGAGAGGGTTAGATGTTCTCCCTTCTATATACTTTGCACATAGAAAGTACTTCATAAATAAGTGTTTTATCATTCATATCACCAATTATCTATTTACATAAAAAGGCTTCCTCCTAGTCCTCAAAGAACTGCTTCTTTATACCCCTAGACTTGCCCAACACAAGCAACACTCCCTTCTGCCTAGTAGGCAAAGTCTGGGGATGTCCACATTGGGCTCCTGTCCCTATGCTGAAGGTGCACCAGACAAATAAAAATTGCCTTTATGGAGCTGGCTTCCAAGGACATCCATGAACCAGCAAGCCTTGAGAGGACCCAAGAAACACCATACCATGCCAGCAGTGGCTCACTAGCTAAGTGTGATCTACTCTCCTAAGATCAGGTGCTAGGGAATCTGTTCCTTCATAGCATAAGAAAAAAACATCATCTGAAAGTTTCCCTAATTAAAAATCAAACTTCTCCTTTCCTTTTAAAAAAATTTTTCAGTGAGCAAGTCCCTCATTTTCTTTCTCTCCAAACTTTCCAATTTAAAATCCCCATAATAAATAAGCATGGTCAAGAAAAGCAAATTCCTGTATCGTCCACATCCAGAAACATGTGCCCCAGTCTCCATTTTGGATCCGTCCCCTCTCATTAAGGAGGTGGGTAGCACAGGTCATCGATAATCCTCTGAAATCATGGTTGTTCACTGCACTGATCAGAGATCTTAGGTCTTTATAAGTTGTTTGCCTTTAAATGTTATTGTTGGGGGCAGCTAGGTGGTGCAATAGATAGAGCACCGGCCCTGGATTCAGGAGGACCTGAGTTCAAATCTGGCCTCAGACACTTGACACTTAACTAGCTGTGTGACCCTGGGCAAGTCATTTAACCCCAATTGCCTCAAAAATAAAATAAAATTTAAAAATAAATGTTATTGTTAGTGTAGAAATTATTCTAGTTCTGCTTAGTTTACACTATTAGACATTGTCTTATAAGTCTTCCCAGATCTCCCTAAAACCATTCCTTCTATCATCTCTCAAAGTAGAATTGTATTTCCATTACATTCATCTGCCATAATTTATTCAGCCATTCCTCTAGAATGGTCATCCCTTTGATTTTCAGGTTTTTGTAACTACAGAAAGGGCTTCTATAAATAGTTTAGTACATATGGGACTGTTTCCTCTTTCTTTGATCTCTTTATAGTATGGGTCTAATAGAGGTATCACTGGGTAAAAGGGTATACACAGTTTAGGGAATGTTAGTGACATTCCTTCCTTTCAGTTCTTTATAATGGAGTGGGTTTTTTTAAATATTCTTTGGAATGGTTTAAATGCAGGTGTACAGAGAATGGTCCCAATGACCCCGAGGTGGGATTCTAGATTTGGAACCCTCCTTCTTCCAGCTGGACTCTAAGGTACTTCTTGGGCCATTGATGTCCAGGAAGAACAAGTATCCATGTGTATGTGTGCATATATACAATCCCAGTGTCTGCGCTGACCTCTACGAAACATCCCAGCCAGTCCTCAGCGAGTTGCTATTAGGGTCTTCTCTTAGACTCATAGAAACTCAATGAAAAACCTGCACTGAACCTTACATATAATCTAGTCCAATGCCCTTAACATCTGAAGAAAGTGAGCTTTTCATATGTGGCAACCATGACCCAAGTCACCACTTCTTCCAGCTGGCAGACGTTACTCAAGATCAAAGCCACTCCCTAGAGAAATAAAACCCAAGTGCATTGGCTAAACCTAAGCAGCCATTCCCATCACCCTCCAGGATATCTCTGCCTGCCCAGACCCCCTTAGTGTAGCATCTGAAACGGTTCCTATTAGCACCAACAGATAGATCATTTTTGTAATTATTGCAATAATCGTCAAGCCTCGAACCAAACACCTGTACCTCCACAGAATGAAAGACTAGGCTTCTTAACAGAAAGAACTCTACAGGCTAGTTGGTTACAGTCTAAGAGAAACACTCACTCGATCAGCCAAATATGGCTCCCAGGCCTTGCTATGTTATAGCCTTTTAATGTAAATAGATGATTGGTGATATGAATGATAAAACACTTATTTATGAAGTGCTTTCTATGTGCAAAGTATATTGAAGGGAGAACATCTAACTCTCTCATATGGTTAAGAAAAGTGAAGGCTAGGGGGCAGCTAGGTAGCGCAGTGGATAAAGCACCGGCCCTGGATTCAAGAGGATCTGAGTTCAAATCCAGAACTGTGTGACCCTGGGCAAGTCACTTAACCTTTATTGCCCTGAAAAAAAAAAAGAAAAGAAGAAAAGTGAAGTCTAGAGAGGGGTAGTGACATCACAGTTGGCAACAGAATGAGGACTATGCCTCAGGCCTCATATTCCCAGTCCGCTGTTCTTTCCACTGTATCCTGTTACTTCTAGGGACCGTACGGATGACTGAAGGGAGCCTGTTAGTGCAGAATTCCAAAGACATTTCCTTTTTGTTTCTTTATTACTTCCCTCTACCTTCCTACCTCTTGACAAGGATTTGATAGGCTTGAAAAGCACTTTACAAATATTATCTCGGGCAGCTAGGTGGTGCAGTGGATAGAGCACTGGCCCTGGAGTCAGGAGGACCTGAGTTCAAATCCGGCCTCAGACACTTAACACACTTACTAGCTGTGTGACCCTGGGCAAGTCACTTAACCCCAATTGCCTCACTAAAAAAAAAACAAACCCAAATATTATCTCATTTGATCTTCACAACAACCTTGGAGGGCAGGTGCTGTCATTATCCCCACTTTACAGATGAGGAACCTGAGGCTGAGAAAAATTAAGTAACTCGCTCAAGGTCACACAACTAGTAAGTACCTAAATCTGGGTTTGAACTGAGGACTTCATGATTCCAAGTCCAACCCTATCCACTGCTACTTCATTTTTTTTCCTTTGTGGTTTCCTTCTTGAATCCCTTATTTAATCCAGTCAGAAATACCCCAGCTTCTGATAGAGCAGCCAATCCGTCGATAAGCATTTAAGCACCTGCTATGTATCGGGCACTGTTCAAGATATACAAGGAAAGGCAAAACCAGTCCCTGCCCTCAAGGAGATCACAATCGAATGGGGAAGGGAAAATATAGTTAAGTACATAGAAGATAGACATATTTGATGGAATATCATCTGAAAGAATAGGCAAAGCCTCCTGAAGAAGGAGAGATTTCAGCCAAGTCCTGAAGGAAGTTTAGGGAAGCCAAAAGGCAGATGTGAGGAGTCGGGGCAATCCAGGAATGAGGTGCAGCTAACACAGGGACTTATGCTTTGGGAAAATCACCTTGGCAGCTGAGTGAAGGATGATGGATTGGCACAGGAAAAGACTTGAGGCAATTAGAAGGAGAGGTGATGAGGGCCTGGACCAGGTTTCTGGTTGTTTGAGTGTAGAGAAGAAGACATGCAGGGGAAATGTTGGGGAAGTAGAAATGCCAAGATTTGACAACAGATAGGCTATACAACAGGAGAGCAAGGAGGCAGATTGTGGGCTTGGATGACCACAAAGATGGCGGTGCCTTTAATGGTAATAGGACAAAGTTTGGAAGAAGAGAGGGTTTGGGAAAAAGATGATGGGTCTTGTTTGGGACATGTGGAGTTTGAAATTCTTCTGAGACATTCAGCTTGAGATGTCCAAGCTGGTGATGCATGATTGAAGTTCAGAAGAGACACAAGGGGCAAATTTATAAATATGGAAATAATCTGAATAAATGTAATTGATCATTGAACCCATGGGAGCTGATGAGACTACCAGGTGAGATAACAGAATAAAAAGAGAAGAGGGCATGAGACAGAGCCTTGTGGGCACACTTACAGAGAGGAAGAACGAGCAAAGGAAACAGAGGAGGAGTGATTGGACAGATAGAAGGAGAACCAGAAGAAAAGAGCATAGTACAAACCCAGGAACAAGAGAGGTTCCAGGAAGAAGTGATCCATAGCCTCAAATGCTGGAGAAAGGTCAAGAACTCTGAAGAGTAAGAAAAGACATTAGATTACTGGTCATTTTGAAGAGGGCAGTTTCAGTTCAATAGTGAGATCAAAAGTCAGATTGTAGAGGGCTCAAACATGAGTTAAAGGAAGGGGAAATAGAAACACTGAGTGTACAAGATTTTTCTCAAGAGGTTTAGCATGAAGGGGAGGGGAAATAGAGGATGATAACTGGTGGGAATAATGGAATCAAGTAAGGGTTTTTAAGGGTGTGGGAGACATGGGCATATTTGTAAGGTAACAGGGAAGGAGCCAATACATTTGCTGCATTTCAATCGTGTCTGATTCTTTGTGACCCCATTTGAGGTTTTCTTGGCAAAGATACTAGAGTGGTTTGCTATTTCCTTCTCCAGCTCATTTTACAGATGAGGAAACTGAGGCAAACAGGGTGAAGTGACTTGCCCAGGGTCACACAGCCAGTAAGGGTCTGAGGCTAGATTAGAATTTAGGTCTTCATGACTCCAGGCCTGGTGCTCTATCTACTGAGCCACCTAGCCAACACCTAGGTGGAGGTTGAAGATTAAATAAAGAATAGGGAGGATAATGGGGGGCGATTTGTTGGAAAATTCAGGAGGTGATGCATCAAGGTTATATGTAGAGAGGGGTGTGCCTTGGCAAGGAGAAGGATCACCTTTTAATCCAAGACCAGAATGAAGGAAGAGATAATGAAAGGTGATGAAGGGGAGGGGGTGGAGGGAAAAGGAGGAGCTCTTAGAGAATGATATCAATTTTTTTTTCAGTAAAGTATGAAATGAGGTTCTCTGTTGACCAGGCTGGGGAGAGTAGCCTCTTTGGGAGGCTTGAGGAGAGAAAAAGTTGCTTGAAACAGCTGCCCGGCAGAATGGGAGAGTGAATTAATTAGCAAACCATTGAATGTTTGCCTTGCTGCAGTTAGCACCCAATTGAGATTAGATAATATGCGATGGTTCCATTCAGCACAGTTTGGTGATTTCCTTTAGCTCTGTTCAGCAGCATAGAGGAGAAAAAGGAGTGGATGGTGAGAGAAATTCAAGATTGGGGTCTGGCAAGGTGCAATGAGTGACAGGTCAAGAGGTAAGGGAAACAAGGGGAAAAATAGAATTGAGTTGGTTCTTTTAGTCCTTTCAGTCTTGTCCAAGTCTTTGTAACCCCTATTTGGAGTTTTCTTGACAAAGTTTCTGGAGTGGTTTTGCCATTTCCTTCTCTGGCTCATTTTACAGATGAGGAAACTGAGGCAAACAGGGCTAAGTGAATTCCCAGGATTGCATAGGTAGTAAGTGTCTGAGGCCAGATTTGAACTAATGAAGAGGAGTCTTCCTAATTCCAAGCCCAGGGCTCTATCCACTGCACCACCTCACTGCCCTGAGTCATTAGGGGTCAAAATAGAGAAGGGCCAGGGTAATGACTGGGGTGGAGGGAATGAAGGTCATGGTGATGATGAAGTACAAGGCAAGGAAGTGATAAAAGACTATGATCAAATAAAAGAATTTCAGAGTTCATGAACATAGAAGTGGAACACTTGGGCTAGGTCAAGAGCATCACCATCTGGGGGCAGCTAGGTGGTGCAATGGATAAAGCACCGACCCTGGATTCCAGAGGACCTGAGTTCAAATCCCATCTCAGATACTTGACACTTACTAGCTGTGTGACCTTGGGCAAGTCACTTAACCCTCATCGTCCTGCCAAAAAAAAAATGTATGCCCATCTCTGTGTGTCTGTGTGTAGCTATGGTGGAGTAGAAAAGCAGGGTGTAGGAAATGAGTAGATTGAAGAACTGAGAAGTTAAGGTATTTAAGGGGGATATCAAATGTTATGTGGATGGATGTTCCCTAGCATAAAGGCAAGAGATGGAAAGGAGAGAAAGACTGGGAGGCAGGCAGTGAATTCATCGAGGATGGAAGGAGAATGTCCTGAAGATCAACAGATAATAGCTACAAGGATCTGACTGGAGCAATCAGTATGGGTATTGGGTCTCTAAAAGGAAGGGTTGCATAGTGAAGGTGGTGGAGGGAAAATCCAGAATGTCTGTGGCCGGAGGAGTGTTCTAACTCCTCCATCATGAGCAGCGAGCTATGGGGTTTGAAAAGAAGTATAACCAGTCCTAGAAAAGTAAGTGAGGGAACCGTGTCTCGGTGAGGGCTAGAAAGTAGAAGGACAGGGCAGCTAGGTGGCGCAGTGGATAAAGCACTGGCCCTGGATTCAGGAGGGCCTGAGTTCAAATCCAGCCTCAGACACTTGATGCTTACTAGCTGTGTGACCCTGGGCAAGTCACTTAACCCTCATTGCCCTGCCCCCCCCCCAAAGGAAAGTAGAAGGAGCAAAATGAAAAGAGGTTTAAGATGAAAGCAAGTATGTATGGAGCAGGCATTCTTGGGGGACACAGTGGAAAGGATATGCAAGTCTAGACTGGGACATTTGGAGTAGTCTATGGCCACAAGAGCAACAAAGTGAGAAAACAAGGAGAAAGTGTGTATAGTGGAAAGGTCAAAGTCACAAGACCTGCATTCTCTTCCGGAATCTCTCCCTTATCAGAGTTCATACTGACTACTAATGCTCACTTTCCTTACCGCAAAATGAGGGACTTGCCCTAGATTACTTCAAAGCGCCTTCCAACTCTGTCATCCTGTAATTCCTTGAGATGTATTTTCTTTAAATGAATTAGCTTTATATGATGTGCTTGGAGGGTTCTGTGCTTTGGGGGGATTCCATAGGTGGATTCTGATAGAACAGTGGATGGAATATCTTAATATCTTTGTCTTAATGACAATGCCTTCTATATTTCAAAATAGTTTCCCTCCTCCCATTTCATTTGATTCTTAGAATGCTCCTGTGAAGAAGACATCAACATTATATGCTTCAATAAGTCAGTGGATTAGTGATTTTATTATTAGGGGTCCACCCTTCAAAGATGCAGCCTGTGACTCATCCACCCACACGTTTTCATCCTTCACTATTCTCACCCCTGTCCTCCAGTAAATCCTCCACAGAGGATCTAATGTACCCTACATGCCAAAGGCAAACTTCCTCTAGGTCTTTTTGGGCAGAAATCATTATCCCTGTTTGACAGATGGAGAAAATGGGACCCAGAGAGAGTAACCGATTTGTTCAAGGTCCCAACAAATTGCTGACAGAGCTGGTCCTAGAACCCCAGACTCTAGATTCCTCCTGACATGTGCCTGCCAGATGATCCCTCCTAATCTTGCTAGAGTCTCTGCCTTCTGCGGCTCTTCCCCACCCCCTTCCTTCCCTGCAGGAGGATTATTTCTGAAGTCAGTATGATTGGTGCACGCCAAGGCTTGGAGAAGGTAGTGCCTTTGTCAACTGGCCAAGAAGCTGTCCTCACCAGGAGTCCTCCCAGCATCCTCTGCAAGTTTTCCAGGAAAAATGATTCCCAGGGCCCCAGGGAAGGAGGGAAGGAAGGAGGGAGGCTGGGGACTGAGCAGGAGAGCTGCTTCTATCAACAAACTGGATAACTGACGAATTCTTCTCTGATTTCTAAAGCAAAGCTACAGCACATTTTGCAAGGCAGGATTTATGAGAATCTTTGAGGTTAAGCTTTGTGGTACTTGGTTCTCTCCTCTCCTAAACTCCCATAGATCCTGGTCTGTCCACCAAGCTGTGTAATTGGGAGGCAGGCCATAGTACTTCATAGCTTCAGAGGATATATGATTTCAAGCTAAAGGGGACCTCAGAAATCATCTAGTCCAACACCTCCATTTTTGCACATGAAGATTTTTTTTTGTAAGTACATGAAGTTTTTTTTTGTAAGCACATGAAGATTTTAAGGGCTAAAGGGGTTAAGTGACTTTTCCCAGAGTGACACGGGTGGTGAAATGACAGAACAGAGATTTCAACTCAGCTGTCTGACTTAAAATACAGCACTTTTTGCACCAGGTGGAGAATGAGGATAAATATAAGGACAGCCCTGGCAGATTCTCCCTGGAGGCAGGCCAGGAACAAGATTACTTCAGGAGGACATTCTCGTCTGTTTCTCTTCTTACTCCAGTGTCTCTGTAAATAGAGAACAAGTTATCCTTTGATAACTCAATATTCTGTTGCCAGTAGTCTCTCTGCTAGCATAGGTCAAAACCCAACCATGTCTTTTTACACTGAGATTATTGTCCATGTTGCTCTCAAAATCTCCCATCCACTCACCTCTTTCTAATTCTTTTAGTTTTCATCAGTCTTGGTAATCTCCCTTCCAAGCCCTACTTTATTGAGTTCTCAGAGGCTCTGCCAAGATCTGGCAGGTTCCACCATGCTGAAAAGGGTTCTAGTACAGTCTTGGAAGCAGACCATATCTACTCTACTTTCTCAGCCTACCTAAGTATGGAGAGGCTCATTATGGGTAGGGTGACTAGTTGAGGATTGTTTGGGCTTGACTACTGGAATAGTGACTAGAATCCCACATCATGTGCTTTTAGTAACATCGTTTTTCTTAAATTGCATTGAAACTGTCCTCAAGATTTAATTGGCTCAGGGGACTATGGCTTGACAGCGCTTCCTGGTTACTTGAATTAAAAAAAAAAAAAGCCACAAGCAATATAACTGATATAGGATGACTGCCATTGGGAATGCATTACCCCTTTCCTCTATGAACTCTCCTCTCAATGTCCTTCCTCTGCTATGTCTAAGTAAATCTCCATTTGATAACTGTTACATGGACTCCTGAATGTCTCATATTGTTCTGATCTCAAACCTGAGGGACCAGCCCGACCTGCTCAGCTTTAACCAGTATATTCATCCATGCAACCAGAACTACTCTTGGGATGTTCCATTACTATCTTTGCAATTCATCATCTGTATATGCTGCATTCCACTCATACCCACTATGCATCTTTCCATTGTCCTTTACGTCTCCTGCAATTTGGATTTTTCTGAGATTATAGCATTCCATGATTTTTATCCCTGTCACATTACTAGGAGAATATTGGTGCTAAAAATATTTAATGTTTATGGTAGGGGAAACCTTGGGATCACTGAAAACCCAATGTAATTTTCTAGATATGAATGCAGCCCAGTGAAGACAATGGTTACTTCTATTCGATTATAGTTTATATAGAGATAGGTTTTTTTGGTTTTTGTTGGGGTTTTTTTTGGGGGGGGGGTTTGGAGGGGTGGAGCAATGAGGGTTAAGTGCCTTGCCCAGGGTCACACAGCTAGTAAGTGTCAAGTGTCTGAGGCCAGATTTGAACTCAGGTCCTCCTGAATCCAAGACTGGTGTTTATCTACGGTGCTACCTAGCTGCCCCTTATATATAGATAGTTGTAGACAATATATAGTTATGGACTGGTCATTAACTATCAGGAGTATCTGTCCAATATTTACTTACTAAAGGACTAATTCAAAAGTTGCCCATTCAGCTACACGTCATAATTTAGGAAATATTCAGTCTACATCCACTTGGTTTTCTACACGTGGATTGCTAACATTAGTGGATGTCATTAAGGAAGCTATGTATTCTCTTGGTAATTAGTGTAGTCAGCACAATGTAATTTTGCAATTGGATAATCAGAGAAATTCTTCATCTGTAGGGAATTCTTATTCTATTTGGATTTTACTCAGGACATTTCCCATGATGCCAGTGAACACCTTCAGTGAGCATGTCTCCCTCTCTTATGCCTTTCTTGATATTGATTCTCAGAAGATTGGGGATCAGTTATCTCTGTGGTATCAGCTATTGTAGTCGCTCTTGTATGATCTTTTCATATGCAGAGAGGCAAAATCCCACAGCTTCAACTTTCCAATGAGTCTTTTTTTTTTAAACAATCAACGAATAATAAAGCCAGTAGGGACTTATAGGTTCTATGTATCTCAGTGAACTGTGTAACTGTGAAAATGTAGTCTGCTTTGATTTATCACCTGCAAAAATTTTCCTGTTCCCCACTCATGTTTCCATCAAGCATTTCTTCACTATATATAGAGATCATTTAAAAAATTTAAATAGATGAGGAAATAATAATACAAAATGAGTAGGTGCCAGTCTTATCAATCACTTCTTTTTAAATAGCAGTATAAACACTATCTTTCCATAATCTTTTCCATTCTTTTGAAAATTTTCTCATTGATAAATCTTGGAAATTGGTCCCTGAGTTCCTTTAAAATTGTTTCACACTCAGCATGGATTCTTTTCTATATGTATTTGAGTCAAGGTTAACTGTTTTTCCTGGCTTCTCCATCTTAAGTGCAATTTTCACTTTTTCACATCAGGTACTGACGAAGTAAAATTCAGATGTGGCAGTTCCTCTATCATGAATTATTGGAATGAGTCATCATCAAAACTCTGAACAAATCTCTTTCGTTTCTCATCTATTTGTAGACTTCATTCTAGTTTTATCTATAAGTGTTATAAGGACGATGTGACTTAGCTAGGTCTTATGCTAAGACCTTCTTTGGAGTGTTGTAAATTCTCCCATTTCCCATTGCTTTGACTCCTTTTTGAGACAATGATGCTTGTAATCTTCTGCCTGTCTCCTACATAGCATTTTGCAGATGAATTTGTACTATAAACCTCTATTGCCTTGTTTTCTGTATCTTTTCTCTTGGAAGGGAGGCCAAGCATTTTCTAACAGGGGTGGTTTCTGAGTTCTCTTGGCCTCCTCATTTGTGGTAGCTATTTTATACAAATTAAAATTCTCTAAGTAATGGTGAAAATCAGTCTTTGATAAATTTCCCATTTTTCAGAGACAGCAAAATGTTTAAATATGTTACCTTCCCTATGCTCACCTTTGAGTTTAAATCATTGAAGATCAAGGTGTATGTTGACCTAATTTGGAAGACTATGTTAAGTTCTTCACAGAATTTCTATACATTTGCATCAGCACAATAGACATTGAGACATAAGCTGCAATTATCTTCATAGTGGTCTGTTTGCTTACAATTATCATGAGCACTGCGATCAAAAATGACCAAGAATCCTTGAAACAAAAGTCCATTCAGTAAACTCCTTCATTTTATTCTTGGGGGAGAACCTGTGAGCCATTTATCTATTTAGATGCAACTTTAAGAATGTTTTTAACATTCTTTTCATTTTAAATTTTGGGTTCCAGATTCTCTTCTTCCCTCCCACTTCTCCCCCACTCACTGAGAAGGCAAACAATACGATATCAACTATACATGTGAAATCATGTAAAACATATTTCCATATTAGCTATATCCCCCCACCAAAAAAAGGTTTTACCAACTTGTTCATTCTCTTTTCATAATCTAGGAATCTGAGAAAGGGCAAAAAGGAGGCAGAGAGGCTGGAGCCAGAGCAATTGGTAGATCAGGAGCCCAAGGACCTGAGTTCAAATTCATGATCCAGCACTTACTAGCTTAGCTCCATCTCTTAGTTTCTTCTTTAGTAAAATAAGGGGGATACTATTCACATGAATCTACCTCATAGAGGGGTGAGGAAGGCACTAAGTGCTTTGTCAGTTTTGTCACCACAGAAATGCCAATTGTTATTAAACAATGAGTCCCCCAGCTTTCCAAAGCCGTGGTACAGGGGCTTCTGGGAACTCTTGCTCGGCACTGCAGGGAATTAAGAGGAAGGAGACTGCAGTTATCCCCTCCACATGGATGCTTTCCCCATCATGGTTTTGATATATAGCAGGTCAGCATAAGAAATTAAATGGGAATTTGGGGGAGTTTTCCAGAAGCCGCAGATGACACATAAAAGTTTAGAAACTCAGAAATGCATATATATGTATAGTATTGTATAATATTAACATATTTTCTCTTTTAATACCGTGGTCATCCAGGCT